>NW_011499863.1:998059-1361346 GCF_000495115.2 Populus euphratica | reverse complement strand
AACTAAAAGGTTTTTTTTTTTTTTAGTTTTAATTTTAATGGGTTGGTATATATATATATATAAATATATATAAATATATAAAAGATAATAAAATGAAGCTGCACCAAAATCCCCTTTCCTGAAAGGAGCACTTGGGAAGATTTATTGGAATTTGTCAGATTTTATCATCAACATCATCATGAAGGTGATTCGATACAAGGTGTCATTAATGGTGATAAATAAAAGGCAAGGCTAGTGCACTTCCTTTAGCCGTTTCTAGCACCTAGCCTCAGCCCCTTGTTTTCTCCTCTTCCCGTTCTCCCCACCAAGTTGCTTGCACTTTGCACTGCATTATTTAAACCCCTCTCAGATCTACTTCGACTCTAATTTTAAACTCTCTCTCACCCTCTCTCCCTCTCTATATATATATATATATATATATATATATTTGAAGATTCAATTTTTACATTAAGATATCGAAACATTTTAAGAACACGAATGTGATAATCTATTCGTAAAAACTAATAAAATTAAAAAATATTATTAAAAATATAAATAATGAAAAATAATGTCAGCGTGCTCTAAAAATAATTAAATATTAGTTAGAATAATTTAAAAATATAAAAATTAAAATTTAATATTATTTTATTAATCAATACCATATATGCAACAATAAAAATAATAACTTGATTGAAAAAAAAAAAGTTATTTAGTGGATTAATGAAATTAAATTTGTTTGGAGGGGTTTTTTGGACCATAATGAATAATAATAATA
This sequence comes from Populus euphratica, assembly GCF_000495115.2. Taxonomy (NCBI): domain Eukaryota; kingdom Viridiplantae; phylum Streptophyta; class Magnoliopsida; order Malpighiales; family Salicaceae; genus Populus; species Populus euphratica. Next base: position 1,360,592 of record NW_011499863.1, on the reverse strand, counting down.
ATAATAATACCTGTCTTAAATCCAGCACGAGATTCAACCGCCAATTTAGCGTACTGAATAAAGGGAATTAACTTTTCGAGAATGTGAGCCTCGTCATTTGATAAGAGCTACAACTACAAGCATGGTTTTTGCCAGCCAGAGGCGCCGTGTGGTGGTGTGATCAATCATGCGCCACACCCATGGTGGGTGTTCGCTAATACTGCATCATTTCTCGTCAGCCACGTGTCCTGGCAAACCGCGTGATTAACCGCGTTACCGAATGGGATGGCCCGGAACTATTTGTTTTTATGTTCTTGATAAAGTTTAATTTTTTCCATGTATTTCTTTTATAAAAAAAATTCAGTTTAAAAATCAACCAATATATCGTCATAACAAACGCAAACGCAAATCGAGTATTCATTTATATCTTTTACATGAATGTATTATTTTTTCTATGGTATCAACTCCTTCAGTTAACTATAACTGTCAAATTAAAATTCAATGAATAATTTAATTGGTTAAATATTAAATTTATTTTTTTATAATTACAAAATTTAATTTTTTTTAGAATTACTTAAAACTTATATAATTATTAATTTTATCATTTAAACACCTATATTATTAAAAAATTTATTAAATTAATATATTTTCGGCTATTTTATACAAAAAAGTATTAAATTAAAATTTATAAATATTATATATATATATATATAAAAAAACAAATTTATATAATTATTAACTTCAAAACTTCCTTTTCTCATCAATGTTCATGTCTAGACATACCAAATTCAATCCAAAAATGCCATAGCATTAGCTACATGAAAGCTTTTCTAAGAATAGCCATGGTCACAGCAGCCAGTAGGATAGTGGACACTAGGCAAAGAGAAGGGAAATTGATTCACACTCACACAAAGTGGCCCTTTTATTAACCTTCCATTGTCAGTCCAAGCCCTTTATAAGTCCCCCTCATCTACTCTTAACTCCCTACACAGAAGCTAGAGACAGAGACATAAGATTGATAAAAGGAGTTTTTTTTTTTTTTTTTGTCAATGGAGAGCAGTCATGGTTCTTCTTTCTCTAGCTTGAATTCTTACATTCAGGCCCTGGCTCAGACCCCAGCTCGTTTTGCCAGGCGGGCTGGTTCAGTCTCAACTTCTTATGAAGAAACGAGCAGGGTCAAGGCCAGGTCTGGTTCTGACATGCAAAGAACTCTTCGTTGGTATGACCTCGTTGGGTTTGGCATCGGTGGTATGGTTGGTGCTGGTGTTTTTGTCACCACTGGCCGTGCCAGCCGTGTATGCGCTGGCCCATCAGTTATTATCTCTTATGCCATTGCTGGTCTCTGTGCTCTCCTCTCCGCCTTTTGTTACACCGAGTTTGCGGTTGACATGCCCGTCGCCGGCGGTGCTTTCAGTTATCTCCGTGTCACTTTTGGTAAGTAACAAACACTAGTGTGCTGCCGACGAACTGTAGCACAATTGGCAAAAATGCTTACTGGGTTTTCCTTGTTTTCTTGACAGGTGAGTTTGCAGCGTTTTTAACCGGTGCAAATCTTATAATGGATTATGTCATGTCAAACGCCGCTGTTGCTAGAAGCTTCACTGCCTATCTAGGCTCAGCAATTGGCATTTCCACATCAAAATGGAGAGTTGTTGTCCATGTACTCCCAGATGGCTTCAATGAAATTGATATTTTTGCAGTCCTTGTTGTCTTAGCCATTACTCTCATCATCTGCTACAGGTACCATTAAAAAAAATCGTTTCTTTATAATATTCACAGTATTCTTGGACCAGCTTTCGCTTGCTAAACATGACCAACTTGTTCTTGGTTGACAGCACAAGAGAGAGTTCAGTGGTGAACATGGTGTTAACAGCCTTACACATATTGTTCATTGGGTTTGTGATACTAATAGGATTCTGGAAAGGAGATCGGAAAAACTTCACAGAGCCAGCAGACCCAAAGAACCCATCTGGGTTTTTCCCATTCGGTGCTTCTGGTGTGTTCAATGGAGCAGCAATGGTGTATCTGAGTTATATTGGATATGACGCTGTTTCTACTCTAGCTGAAGAAGTCCATAACCCAGTTAAGGATATCCCTATTGGAGTTTCAGGCTCTGTTATAATTGTCACCGTTCTCTATTGCCTCATGTCTGCTTCCATGTCCATGCTCCTCCCTTATGATATGGTAATTGATTAATTAATCAATCATTTATAATGATAATTAATTTAATACCACTGCAAATTACTTGAAAAATGACTGAAAGTTTCTTGCTACTGGGTGCGGTGGTGGCCATGTAGATTGATGCAGACGCACCATTCTCAGCCGCATTTAGAGGGAAATCAGACGGCTGGAAATGGGTTTCTAACTTGATAGGGATGGGGGCCAGCTTTGGGATCCTTACGTCCTTATTAGTTGCAATGCTGGGACAAGCTAGATACATGTGTGTTATCGGACGGTCCAATGTTGTCCCTGCTTGGTTTGCTAGGGTCCACCCAAAGACATCAACGCCCGTTAATGCTTCCGCATTTCTTGGTACGTGTTTTTATCATGTGGTTGCTTGGTTTTTTCTTGAAAATTATCACCTGTAAGTATGAAGAAATGTTTTGTCATGGCTTTTTTTGTTTTGTTTTTGTTTTTAATAATGAAATATTTGTGTGTGCTCTGTAATGTGGATAGTCTTGGCTTTATCCTCTATGTTCTGGAGTTTGTTCTTGATAGGTTGTTGGTTTACGGGGCCTACTTGAACCGTTTCAGTTTTGCAGGTCGTGATGCATTTATTTTCTTGATTAATGTTGTTACCTCTCATTCCTTGTAAATGGAGCATTAATTACTAGCCGTTTTGCCTTCTTGTTGTTACCTAGACCTGATCGGATTCTAGAACTGACTTGAAAACGGATCTGGATCATCGAATTGTCGAGTCCATTTATGAATCTCCAGGCTTGTACAAATTAATTATTTTATTACAACGGCATTTTCTCCTTTTTCTTTTTTAAATTTTAACTGGAGTTGACATGGCTGGATTTGGTTTGCGAGTTAATATCTTGAAACCTCGTCCAAGTCAAGATCGGCCCTATGGTGCGTTTCTGAGTCAACCAGCGAAGTTAGGCCACTGAGACTAAGGTACAACCATAGCTTTTAGTGAAATGGCAGAGGAATGGCCCTTCGGGTGTCATGTGTAACCGACGAGAGAATTAGAATTGCTAGTTTTTTCCCCGCTTGCCCCGCAGGAATTGTGTAGTCATTACCCAACAAGCAATGCATTTGCTGCGAGGCCATGCATGAAGAATTATTGGTTCCTGTGGGATGGATTAGTATAATTTTACGAGAAAGAATATAAAATTAGTGAGCGCAGCATTCACTTTGTACAAGGTACAGATATGCTGAAAATTAACATTATTTGGTTGTTTGATAGCGCATGTAAGCTTGGACAAATGTTATGCCCTGTAAATTATTGAGGCAGGGTACATCCAAAAGTGTCCCTAATAGGAAACCCTTACGAGGAACTCGCGCTTTGTCTCATTGTATTTTGGACCCTCTGAGCTGGACTATCACCTTGCGAAATTGGTATGCCTTTGCTGTGTAGAAAGTGAGTGAGCATTTTACTATTAGATTCTTCAAATTGGTCTTTCTTGGTCCTTTTTCTCCTGTTCACGTGACTGGTTAGTGTTTGATGATGTGTAGTTTGCATCAATTAGTTAATTACTAGTTCTAGAAGTAGGATTTGTTGTTTAGTTAAGAAATACTGAGAGTTTTATTGAAGACAGCAAGTCTTTTGTAAAGATGGCTGCATTTATATAAACAGATTAGGCGGGATTGGCACGCGTCTCTGAAAAGAGTTGGATGAATTAAGAGGAGAGCACGTGCCAGGCATATTGATATCTGTGCAAACTGCTAGATGCGGCAACATTTCAACAGCATTTAATTATGCATGCTCTTACTAAGATGTATATAAAAACTAGGGTTTTTGAGCTCCAAAGACACAGAACTGGACTGTTAAGAAATCAGTGCAGAAAACTATGATACTTACAAGACATGTGCTAGGAATTTACTGAGTGACATTGACACTTGCTCACAAGGTTGAGTTTGTTATCCTGTTGTGATCAATTTTTAACACATCATCTTTAATATGTTATGATTTCTTTTTCAGGAATCTTCACTGCTGCAATTGCTCTTTTCACTGATTTAAATGTCCTCCTCAATCTGGTATCAATCGGCACACTATTTGTCTTCTACATGGTGGCTAATGCTGTAGTTCACAGACGTTACGTAGCCATAGGGACGACCAATCCGTGGCCTACATTAGCCTTCCTGTGCTCATTTTCCTTGACCTCTATCCTATTCACTCTCATTTGGCACTTCATGCCACAAGGCAAGGGAAAAGCCGTTATGCTCGGTGCTTGCGCGGTGATAGCGATTGCAATAATACAGCTCTTTCGTTGCTCGGTGCCACTAGCAAGTAAGCCTGAATTTTGGGGTGTTCCATTGATGCCATGGATACCATGTGTATCTATCTTCTTGAACATATTCTTGTTGGGGTCTCTTGGGGGTCCGTCCTATGTGCGGTTCGTCTTCTTTTCAGCTCTTGCTGTGCTTGTATATGTTCTGTACAGTGTCCATGCTAGCTTCGATGCTGAAGCAGAAGGCTCTTTCGGTCAAAAGAATGGTGGGATTGTGAAGGAATCAGGAGAGAGCGATCAGGACCCTAGTTTCAAAGTGTAAAAAAATTGTCTTTCTCATTTACCTTTTCCTTGGTAGTGACCTCTGCTTTTTGAGTGGTTGATGGATACCAGGGGAGAAAAAGGAAGGCTTAGAATAGAAGGAATTTTGCCTAAGTGGCTGCTTGTATAGTTGGTGAAGGGAGGTGGACTTGAAATTAGGCTGTGTGATCCTTTGTACATCAGCTCATGTGATCCATCAACTACTATTAAATTTGCTCGTTTGACTTGAACAGTTCATGAATGAAGCGTAGCATAGAAAAGAGAAGTCATTTCCATTGTGTTTTTACCGTAGTAACTAATCCTGGCCGATGATGGAGCCATGATGAGTTCCTTCTGGTTAATTTGGATCGATTGGACTCAATTAAAAGGTTACAATGACATCAATTTGAATCTGTTTTTCAAAATAAAAGTCAATTTGGGTGAATCAGAGACTATATTAGAGAATATATTGGTTTCTTCTCGAATCGACTTAAATCGAGTTTAACATTAAACATGGTTTTTACTCCTTCCGTTGGATTTACTTCTGTTATAGTATTTTGATAATTTGAATGGGAAAAAAAGGGGGGATTTTGACAGTGAATAAAAAAAGGGATTTTGTTTAAATATACTCCGGGAATGATGATCTTCATGATCAAATTGAATTAAAGAAATGGGGTTTGAGAATAAATCAAAAGTGAGAAAAGTTCGATATGATGTCACTTTGAAAAGGAAAAGATGCTTTTGCATAATTTCATGATTATTGAAGCTGATTGCCTAATTAAATACAAATTGACAAATAACAAGAGATTTCTTTACCAAGCTACAAGGGATAGAGTTAGAATCATGGTGTAGATGGTTGATAGAAAAGAACAATTTCCCCAATGTCTTGTCACTCCTTTCTTAAAGCTCCATTAACCGACCTGCAATGAAAACTTGAGCTCGGGCAAATCATGTCGATCGCAAGGTCGATACGAGTGGAGTGGTCTTGCCTAATCATGAAGCTCATTTTCCACTTTCTTTTGACTGTGACCATAATCGATGCAATTAAGATATAAGTTTGATTCATAGGTGAAGTGCTCTTCAGATATATCCTTCAATTAATGCTTTTTGGTGACGACTTTTTGTTATTACAACCACCGAATCTAACGAATTTAATCTAATCTTTTTATACTTTCTGTGTATCAAACTTGGAATAAGTTACTCATTGATAATCATGTGTGTATGTGTGTATATATATATATTTATTTTGTTTTTTTAGATTGGAATCATGGACCTCCGTCAGCGTCTTAGGAACTACACTCGGACCTCTTATCCCACCACCGTGCCTTTAATAAACCATGCTTCAGAATTCTTACCCTAAAAATTGAAGTGAGAAAAATGACGTTGTCCTTCTGTACTTAATAAGGGTCAAATTCTATTCTGATTCTCCTCCAACCCCCTCCTCCATATATACTTGATTTTAACAGTAACGAAAAAGTTTGTCAATCTTGTATCATCTCACTTTGATTTTTTACTAAAAACAATAATATAGCTCTAAAACTTGTATTGGCCTCGCAAGTCCGTCAAAACCGGTCGAGATGGAATAAAGAATTAATAAGATGTAATTCAATTAAAAACTTTAATTAACCTGGTTAACTAATTAAATTCCAATGATAAAATTCATTGATTTTATTTTGTTTTAGCAAAACTACACAATTTTTTTTATAAATTTTATAAATAAGTTAATCTTTCCAACCCAGCCATGAAACAAGCTTTGTACTAAGTCAATTCTAAGCAGGGCTTAATATCTCTCGGGTGCATGGTAAGCTCTGTACTAAGTCAATTCTAAGTAGGTTTTAATATCTCTCGGGTGCATGGTGAGAGGGTTTGACTAATTACAAAATCTCATTTTCTCTTCTGATTTATTTGGTCAATATCGGATAAGATTTATGCTCCATGATCATCTTGAATAAAAGTAGGGCAGAGGATGCCTACAACGAGAAGTGGGCAGCAAATGGAGGTTTCCACTAAATGGATTCTCTGCAAATAAAAGGTGAAAAGGGAAATGAGAAGACCAATCCAAAAATAATTCAAGTGATGTTGTGGTGCTCATATTCTTTTACTTTATGAGCAGATTCACCCTCTTTTTTTTCAGAAAATAAAACAAATCCCTGAAAAAATGTATTGTAAAAGATAAAATATATTTCTCAAAATACTATATTGTAAAAGATAAAATATATTTCTCAAGGTAATGCCATGTCAATAGATCTTGCCATAAAGATGAAGAACGATGCGTTGCTTATATTATCTCCACAGACTCTTGAACTATAAAAGAAGATGAAGATGCCCACCCATCACACCACTTTCAGCTGACTACCCCAACAAAAAAAAATCACAATCGAGTCCTCCATCTAATTGGACGTTAGTCAACCATCCATGTAAAATTTGGGACGTAAATGATTGGATGGTATCATGGTAGGGGTGTTAAGGGGGTTATGTCTGATCACACGGGGGATTTAATTGGGATAATCATTTGTCGGGGGACTCAATCAAGATGGAGTAATACTTGGGGGGCATATTTGCCCTCTCCCATTTCAACAAATTATCCTATTTTCTACTTCCAGCTTTAAGGTTTCTATCATTATTTTTTAATAAAAAAATTGGTTTAATATTTTCATTTGGGTGGGTATAACATGTTTATCTGATTTGATTTTAAGCAAGATACTAACTCAAAAATTTTGTTCGGCGGTGCGTGATTAAGTAGCTTTAAATGCATGTTTAGATTTGAGGTACAATGAGGTGTGATTAAGGTTTTTTTAATTATTTTTTTAGATAATATTTGAAAGTATAATAACAATTATTTTTTAAAATATTTTTAATTTTAAAAAATAAAAATTTATAACACAATTAGAACAGCATCTCAAAACACAAACCACACCTTTCTGTGAGCTAAAATTACACTCTATTTATTGCTTTTTTATATATATATATATATATATCCACGGGAAAAACACCCAGCAAAACCTCGCCACACTTTTCCCAAAAGAGTTGCGGTGTTATCACTGTCGCAGCCACACAAAAATCACGAGATACCTGCCACCGCAAATCGGCAGTACGCTTTGACAGACAATATAGATAGGTATGAAAGGCACAGCTCAGTAAAGCAAGGCATAGGAAAGAGATAGTGAGCGAGGATAAATGATGGGGCTGGGCCGGCCGGCCGGCTGGAATATCTCTTATTTGGCCCCTTGCTAGTTACTTTCAGTTCAGAATACGGTGATGATTCTATGAAAAGACATCCCCTTCCAGAAGATAATGCTGCTCAACTGGTGAGGATTTTGTAAGTGGAGAGTTGAAAAATTAAAGCTGATACAGAGTCTTGGTCGTGTAATTTTCAGTGTAAGAACACGAGGGTCCACAAGATTTGTGCCTTTGTGGATTTGCAGATTTTGCCTTCTTTTGTACCTCTCCTGCTTGATTTTCCATGCCAGCAGGTTGACAATCTGGGTCTACCTTCCCTCATGTCACAGTCTCCGTCGTCATCATCATCTTGGGGAGCTTTTTGAACCAGCTACCATCAACTTGCTAGCTACGATGACATGCAATTCCTTGTCAACGAGATTCTTTTCCCCCATTATTTCACCTACTTTACTTTAGAAAAAAAAATCTTCATTCCACGTTTTGAGATTATATTTTTGAAAAAAAAATTATTTTTTATTTTTATTTTTATTTTTTAAAATTATTTTTATGTATTGATATAAAAATAATTTGTATTGATATAAAAATAATTTTAAAAAAATATTATTTTAATATAATTTCAAGAAAAAACACTTTAACTATATTTCCAATCAATCCCAAGTTTATTTAATTTCTTGTAAGTGTCCATTACAACATAAATTACCGGTGGTTGTACTATTTCAGGTAAGATAAAAAATAGAATAATTAAAAACTTAACTAACCTACTAGATTGACTGGGGATCTATTTAACTTGCCGAGTTGACTAATAACTAGGATGACCAAGCAAAATTCAGTTGATATTTTTTTTTAATATGTTTTTTCTTTTAAAGAAATACTATTTTTTTATATGTTTTAATTAGTTATTAATACTTTTTAAAATTTATTATATGAAAACTAATATAATATTTTTATTTTTTATATAAAATATTAAAATTTTAAATATTTGATTTTTATTTTTTAAAATCAATTCAAGGAACTCGATTAATTTACATAACTCAGGATCCAGCTTTTTTTAACCCGATCAATCCTAAAAATCAAGGATGATAACTATCGTCAATGACATCACGAGACTCGCTGGATTTAATCGAAGCACATTTTAAAAGGCCTTAAGGCCTATTTAAGCACTATTTGCCTTTCCTTGCCAAGACTAGAGAAAGCAAGTCTGTCCCCAAGAAAGAAATGAACAAACATCGTTTGCTAGGACATGAATACTTTTGGGATCATTTGCAGCAAGAAGAGATTCAGTGAAAATTTTATTGTCTACTGTAAACACTTCTGTTCCTTAGGTAACGCTACCAAAAAACCTGAAATTATAACTCAACAAGACTTTTTCTTTGATGCCACCAAAGTATTAAAGTTGCATTCTTTACTACAATCCTGTGCAAACAATCGAGAACCCATTATAGGGAAGGCGTGCCATGGACAAGTTATTCGATTGGGGTTAGAAACAGATACCTTAACATCAAACATGCTAATGAATATGTACTCGAAACGTGGTCTCATTCGTCGTGTTTGTAAGGTGTTTGATGAAATACCTGAGAGAAGTATGGTTTCATGGAATATAATGATCGGTACTTGTGTACAGAATGGAGAGGAGGAAAAGGCTATCGACATTTTCTTGGAAATGCAAAGAGAAGGAAGCCCATGCAGTGAATTCACGGTTTCTAGTGTTGTTTGTGCTTGTGCTGCTAAAGGTGATGTCTTTTTCTGCAGGCAATTGCATGCTTTTGCTATCAAGGTTGTAGTGGATGCTGGTGTTTTTGTGGGTACTGCATTGATTGATGTTTATGCAAAATGTGGGTCGATTGAAGAGGCAAGTTGTGTTTTTGAAGGGATGCCTGAGAGGAATGATGTTACGTGGAGTTCAATGGTGGCAGGGTTTGTGCAAAATGAGCTTTATGAAGAGGGCTTGGTGTTGTTTGCTAGAGGGAAGGAAATGGGGCTTGAAAATAATCAGTTTATGATGTCATCCGTTATTAAGGCTTGTGCAGGGTTGGCAGCTTTGATTGAAGGGAGGCAGGTGCATGCTATTGTTTGTAGAACTGGTTTGGGTCCAAATAATTTTGTTGCTTCCGCTCTTGTAGACATGTATGCCAAATGTGGTAGCATAGAAGAGGCTTATGTTGTGTTTTGTAATGTAGAGAGAAAGAATGTTGTCTTGTGGAATGCTATAATTTCCGGGTTTGCTAAACATGCTTGCTCTTCGGAAGTGATGAATTTATTCGAGGAAATGCAGCAGACGGGTATGAAACCGGATGAAGTGACTTATGTTGCAGTATTATCCGCATGTGTTCATGTAGGTTTGGTGGACAAGGGACGAAGCTATTTCGACCTTATGACAAGAAAGCAGAGCGTGTCACCAAATGTACTTCATTATTCATGCATGGTTGATATTCTTGGCAGGGGAGGACTGGTTCATGAAGCTCACGAGTTGATGACGAAAATGCCATTTGCTGCTACTGCTTCAATGTGGGGATCACTTTTAGCCTCTTGCAGGATTCATGGGAATCTTGAATTAGCTGAGATTGCAGCTAAGAACTTGTTCGAGATGGAACCTGATCGTGGAGGAAACTATGTTCTACTGGCAAACACATACGCTGCTAGTAAAAAGTGGGGGGAAGCTGCAAAAGCAAGGAAGTCCGTCAAAGGGAGTGAGATCTTGAAGGAGAGGGGCAAGAGTTGGATCGAAATTAAGGACAAAGTTCACACTTTTATGGCTGGCGAGAGAACCCATCCTAGAATAACTGATATATATTTAGAGTTGAATAACTTGCTAGAAGAGATGACTATATTAGTTAATAAGGCTGAGACTGACTTTGACCTTCATGATCTGTAAGATAGCTGAAAGCGAGAACTTCTGAGCCACCACGTCCATAAGCTAGCTCTTGCATTCGGGATTGCCATTCTTTTATGAAGCTTGTTTCTAGAATTACTAAATTATATTTTAGTGGCATGCAAATTAAAACTAATCTTTTAATTTTATAAAATGTTAATGCACCAAAAATATAATAAATTTGTCCATTAGATTGCGTTTTATTGCTGTCCTGAAACAGAAAAGACAAACGTTAAAGATTAAAATTGTTTTTTAGAAACATATCCTCTGAATATCACATTTTAAAACTATAAAAAAATATTCTAAAATTATTATAAAAATAAATTTATTTTTATGTTTTTGTTCCTCCAACTAAATAAGTTTATATTTCTGTTATATCTGTTTTTCTGTATTAAACCAGTAACTGAACATGATTTTAATAATACAAAACTTATTAAATTTATTTATATTATACCTATAGATGCCTTTTCAAATTCCGAAACAAAAATTTTACGGGCAACAATTGGTTTCACCTTAGCTTAATGAACTAAATATCTCTCTCTTTTTATTTTTTTGGGTGGGGAGGCCCGAGTTCCATGACTCAATCGAAGTCCGAGTTATAAATTGAATAAACTAACCTGATTTAATTTAAAATTATATCATTTAAAATTAAAAATATTATTTTTTAAAATCAAATCAAGTTTTTATCACGTTTCTTCTAATAAACTTACATTTCTAACTAGATTTTACATTAATAAATTACCGTATTAATCTACTAGATAGATTTGGCAAGACGAGGTTTAATAACATGAACTTCACCTGCTTTATCCATATCCATTAACAAAAATTTCACTCACCCCGTCAAAAGATTGATTCTATTAAAACAAAATTGTGAGGGAAAAAAAAAAAAAACGAATGAACTTAAGGTAAAGAGTAGTGGGCTTCTTATCCCCCAGCCCAAAAAACTTAATAGGCCTTCTATTTCATACACCTAAAAATGAACCCAGAAGAACAGCCCGTTAAGTTCTTAACAAAATAGTGGCTAGCAGGCGCAAACCCTAGACTGCTTATATACCTGAAGAAGACTCTCTTCCTCCTTCCCATAACGCCGCAGCAGCACCTCGGTATTCGTCATCGGGGCTCTCCTTGCATCCTGAAGGTAACTTTCACTTCTTTCTTGCTTCGTGTTTCTTTAGTCACCACCTATATCTCGTGAAACCTTCAGTATCTTTTAGTTTGTGGGATATCTGTTTACTTAATCATTTTTTTGAAAAAAAATATGGTTTTTGTTGTTGCTTTTGTGTGTGTTTGATCTGTTTGGTTGCTAAGAGAATGTGGGATAAAGGTGTTGTTTTTGGGGTTTTTTTTTCCTGCTTTGGATATTTAGTTTCTTAGTAATGGGACTGCAAAACTGTTCTTAATATTACTTTTTGCTGAAGAATTTTTTTAGTAATTGATTTGTTTGCTGAGAAAGTATGAGAACTGGAACAAGTTTTATTGATTACCTTATTCATTTGAATGAATAAAGAATCCTAAGAGTTACGATTTTTTTTTTTGAAAATTATTGTTGTTTTGATGGTGGGAAGCTTTTGAAGTTTTGATTTATTGTCTGTAATTTGATGTTTAGCTTACACTGGATGTGGATTTTATTTCCCTTTGCCCATTACCCTTTTTTTTTTTTTAGAATAGTTCCGACCGTGATCAACACAGTATCACTGTGGGTTTCCAGCTCTTTTTAAACTGGAAAACAGGATGTTTTATCTGACATGCCCCATACTTTGAATAGAATATGTATTATTTTGCTATTCATGGTCTTTGAGGAGCTTTTGTGGAGCTCCTCTCTTCAATGAATTATATGAATAGCATTGACAATTCAAGCAGTCCTCTTGTAGCTCCATTGCATTTTGGATGTCATGTCATCATGTGTGAACTTAGAGTTGTTAATGGTGTTTTGTCTTTAGATCATTAAAAATGTAGTTTCTCATGTTTTGCTTTTATGTTTCCTTGAAAGGAAAAGACAATCACCATTACAGTTTCCCATTACAGTTTCAGTTGCTCTTCTCTTAGCAGCAGCAGCAGCTTATTAGCTAAGATGGGTCGTGTTCGTACCAAGACAGTGAAGAAGTCTTCACGCCAGGTCATTGAGAGGTACTACTCTAAAATGACCTTGGATTTCCACACCAACAAGAAGATCTTGGAAGAGGTTGCTATCATCCCCTCAAAGCGTCTCCGCAACAAGATTGCTGGGTTCTCTACCCATCTAATGAAGCGTATTCAGAAGGGACCAGTTCGTGGCATCTCACTGAAACTACAAGAGGAAGAGCGTGAGCGTCGCATGGATTTCGTGCCTGAGGAGTCTGCCATTAAGATCCATGAGATTAAGGTTGACAAAGAGACCATTGACATGCTTGCTGCTCTTGGTATGTCAGATGTTCCTGGGCTTGTTGAAGTTGAGCCTCAGCCAATGCTTCCCACTCAGGGATTTGGTAGAGGAGGTGGTGCTAGGAGGTTCTTGAGTTAAATAAACCTCCACAGGATGTTCGAGTGCAAGAACTTTAAATATCTCGTCTTGTCTTTTTGTAGTGCTCGCTTTAAGTGTCTGTTATGGATATTACCCTCAGTGGGTATGGGTACTTGATTGTTTAAAACTGGAGATTTAGTTGATTTTGCTGTTAAAGAATGATATTTTTAGTTGATTTAAACCTGTCTTCTAATGCCATTTTTGTTATGTGCTCAAGTACGTGAACACCTTGCATTTCAGTTTTATTAGGCATCATTACTCTGAAGAAAGTGTAATTTGTTCTACCCTGGATTTCATCAAGCAAGCTGTAGAACCCCCTATGTTCAATGGTGACTCGCACGCTATTGTTCCTTACAAGCGTGTGCCGCTGCAGAATGATTTATCTCTTCACGTGCAAGAATTCCTAATACCAGTTGGTAGATGTTTGCCCATGTTCAACGGTGACTAGCCTGCTATCGTTCATTACTGCAGAATGATTTTTCTTTTCATGTGCAAGCATTCCTAATACCAGCGGGTGGGTTTGCAATGTGCAGAGTGCCCAAGGCTTTGATTCATCCCCTATATTTTATCATAAAGGTGTATGCTACACCGACAATGCTCCACTGAGAATTGAGCACTTCCATTAGGTGAAAGGTTGCCTAGGCAAGTTTCCCGTCGACGAACTCCATGCGCAATACCAAATCAGTGTTTCAGGCAGTGTTTAGGCGAGAATAGTGAAGAGAGTATCTAGATCTTTATTCTATCTGAAAACCGTAATTAAATATTTTTTTATCTGGAAACAATAATTAAATACTCTATTCTATATATATATTTTGGAGTTTCTAACATATTTACTTGTTTTTTAAAATATTATTTATTTAAAAATATATCAAAATAATATTTTTTATTTTTTAAATAAATTTTAATACCAATACATTAAAATTATCTAAAATTATAAAAAAATATCAATTTAAAACAAATAAAATAAAATATATTTAATTTTTTTAAAAACTATTTTAAAATACAAATACAAACAGGCCAATTAAGGCGATGTGCCCAAAGTTTCAAAAACTACCACTGCTACCCTCCATTTCCTCAGTCTCAACATTAAACAGATGATGGATATTTCGCCACTCTCCACCACCCCACGCTTCCCTCATTCTCCCACTTCCTTCTCCTCCTCCATCGCGACCACAACTATTTCTTTCTCCCTCAAACCAACACCTCCACCACCACCAGAACCCACCAATTCTTCCTCTATTCGCCGTCCCAAATCACTCACTCCAACACCATCCACCACCTCGACCCAAAACCCAACCCCCCCTCAATTCCTCAAGAACCCTCTCAAAACCCTCCTCAACCCCTCCAAACCCTCAGTAACAAGCACCACCACCACCAACCCTCTTTCTCTCTCCACCAAACTCCGCCTCTCCAGCAAACTCTCGCCCCCTCCTCCTCCATCACCGCCGCCGCCGCCAATAGAAATACTTCAAACCCCAGAAAAGACTCAAAAGATAGAAAATGAAGCCCCCAGAATTGAATTCTACCAAAATGGGAAGATCTTTATAGGAAATTTACCAAACTGGATAAAAAAACATGAACTTTCTGAATTCTTCCGTCAATTCGGGCCTATAAAGAATGTAATTTTGATCCAGAGTCATAATGAGACTGAAAGGAATGCGGGGTTTGGGTTTATTATCTATGATGGTCCAAAAGCAGGGAAGTCTGCAATGAAAGCTGAGGAATTTGATGGAATGGAGTTTCATGGGAGGGTTTTGACTGTGAAATTGGATGATGGGAGAAGATTGAAAGCGAAAGCAGAGGAGAGAAAGAATTGGGTTTATGGAGAGGATGGAAAAGATTATAGGCCTAAATGGCATGAAGAAGGAGAAGGGTCTACGAAGGCTTTTCGGAAGGTTTTAGACACGCAACCGGAGAATTGGCAGGCAGGTGTTAGTGCTTTCGAAAGGATTAAGAAGGTAAAAAGTGCCAGACATTCTTCTTTGTTAGACTGGTATTTTTTTTTTTTATAAAGTTGATTAAGCAGAGAAAATGTGTGACCTATAAGAATTATGTCTTCAAAGAGTAGGAAGCGATGGATTCCCTGATTATTCTTTGTTTGACAACACATTTATAACAATGACTTGTGCAGATTATAGTAACCATGGTCTAAGTGGAGAAACATTAACTTTTAAGGGAATGATTCATGCTTAATGGCTTAATTCATAATGCATATGACTTCTATAATGATGGAAAATGTTGCATAATCATATCATGCGTGACCTTTTATATTTAAGAAAGTTATAATAGCTTTTACTTGGTCATTTATAATGTTTGTTTCCTCTTTTTTTCACATCATTTTACTAGCCTTCTAGAAGGGATTTTGGATTAATGGGGGGTTACTATGCAAGGCGAGGGGATATGCATCGTGCACGACAAACTTTTGAGAGCATGCGAGCAAGGGGAATGGATCCCAGCTCACATGTCTATACGAGGTAAAATTTCTGATAAAACATCTTTAGTATTGCTTCTGTATGATTTAAGTTGAATTAACTTCTTCATGAGCTTCTTCATCTGTTGAAATACTGGTCACCCATCCAAATTGTATTGGATACATACATATTATGTGAACAATGTGTCTGGATGCAAATTATATTTTAGGAAGCAAACATTCCGAGGAAGATTTCACTCTGAGTTATTCAAACAAGATTGTAGGACTCTCAGCTTTGAATATTGTACATTATTTATGTGTTTATTTTTCATTCATGTTGTTATTCATTTTTCTGGTAAATTGGCAATGTCTGTTAAAGACTGCTTCCCAAGTGTAAACTATGTTCAATTAACAGGAACTTGGTTCCTCATATTTTTTGAGGATAATAGTTATGTACTTTAATTTTCTTCTTTTGGCATTAAAGTTATTTATTTCATGCAGCCTTATTCACGCTTATGCAGTTGGTAGAGACATGGAAGGAGCACTGTCTTGTGTTAGGAAAATGAATGAAGAGGGCATTGAAATGAGTCTGGTGACTTATAGCATAGTTATCGGAGGATTTGCCAAAATCGGCAATGCTGAGTAAGTAAATATTACCTTTAGTACATTTTTTCTTGAGGAATGTATCTGTTTCATTAACTTTGCTCTTGGAAAGTATCCTTTTATATGCCAGAGTAATATATCTGCCAGTTTTGAAGCCTCTCTCTCTCTCTCTCTTAACTTTTTTTAAGCTTTTTTTTGTGTTTTTATTTCTTATTCACGTAGTGGTTTATTCTTTGAACTAAATTATTTGTAGTTTTTTATGGGTTGATCAACATATAAAAGCTTTGATGAATATGCTTTAAACTTCAGCATTGTAACTCGTTCCTGTCTTTACTTTCTATATAGCAAAAAATTGCAACTTTGGTTTTTGTTTCAGAAGTTCCTCTCTGTTCTAATAATAACTTAAAAAGTTGATTTTGAAGAGCTGCAGATAGCTGGTTTAAGAAGGCCAAAGAGAGGCATACGAATTTGAATGCATACATTTATGGGAACATTATATACGCTTATTGGTCAGTATTAAGTTTCAAATTCAAGTCTATGTTAATTTTCTTATTGTTATATTTATACTTATAAATATGCTAACGAGTTCCATGGCTATAAATATGAGGTCAAATACATATGTTCTAGCTTTTTAAGTCTGCTTTTACTCTATATATATGTGCTCATATAACCATTAATAATTTTAGGGCTATTGTTGGTGAATTTGTCAAGTCTCCCACTCCCAAGTGCAATTATTGGGGTCCAAGTCTTTGGGGTGCCAACTTTATTAAATTATTGAAGGTTAGGACCATATAGGACCATATAAGGACCCATTGTCAGTTGCATCATTTGTGGGCAAAGGCCTTTGGTATGTGTTGAATGGATCCTTGGAGGATATGCTTATTGAACCAGGTTGCATGCTAAAATTTGTATCTGTCATCTTTTGTCTACACATTATACTTTACACTTTCTGTTAAATCTTTTCCAAGTTTATGAGTTGCTTACATAAATTCATAATAGCTTCACTCCTCATCTATTAATTACAGTCAGGCATGCAATATGGATCGAGCTGAAGCTCTGGTGAGAGAGATGGAAGAAGAAGATATAGATGCACCTCTTGACATATATCATACCATGATGGATGGTTACACTATGATTAGAAATGAAGAAAAATGTCTTATTGTATTTGAAAGGCTTAAGGTAACAAGATGATGATGATGATGTCATAGAGTTTATCCTGTGAAGTGATCATTTGTGTGCTTCAGTTTTGTAAGTTTTATTTCCGTTGGAGATATGTTCTGTGTCTTTTAGCTTCATTGATCCGCAAAGCATATTTGTCAAGTTTTGCAACTGTTTCATGTAAAAAGTGTTAAAAAACTTCTTAGAAAGAATCTATTATCTAGTTGTTAAGCACCTCTATATGTAATGAAAATTCTATAATTTTCAGATAAATCTAGCTTGTGTATAACTTAATAAGCAGTTTTCTTCATGATTCATGCTGGAAGTTTGAAATGTTGAATAATCTAAAATTCTTAGTCTGCATTGGGCTTAATGTTTTCTGATCAAGTTTTGTTTGCTATACTACGTGTCGTGCAAATTCTTCAGTGGGCTCTCCTTTACAAGTGTCTTTAAGATGCACGTGAAAGGTTTAATAAGATGTGAACTTTGTTACCAAGAGAGCAACAAATAAATGATAGTGGAAAAACATTTTTGTGAAAGTAAAGCATCAAGTCTTCCTTTGTTCCATGGTTTGATTAGTGAGAATATGGAACACTTCACAAATGTTTAGATATGTGTACATACTTGTGCATGTATGCTTGTATGGACTGGCCTGAGGAAATTGCAAAGGAGTGTCAACTTTTAAGATTCTGTTGACTACCTATTGAAGCAAGAAATTGAACTTAGGTCAAATTTCTGGCAAAATACCTTGTTGAAGACTGCTTTAATTATGTGCGCGCTCGTGCGCACGCGTGTGGGTGTCAAGTAAAGGTGTCAGAGGACACAATCCAGGAAGTAGCAAAATCCATATAGGGTTAATGCCTGATCAGTGGTTGATGTTTAAATAATGTTTGATAACATGTAATTGCAAAGCTTCACCTTTTCCTTTAATACTCTTCCATGAAGAATTACATGAATTGTGCTATAATTCATATCTTATTTATAGTCCCGTCATACTAAATTGCTATATGCATGCTGTAGGAATGTGGATTTGCTCCTTCAGTGATCAGTTACGGATGTCTCATCAATATGTATACCAAGGTAAGCCTTTTGTCGTTTCACCTTTCTGCTCTAAAATTTTTGCATCTTTATTCTATTTTGAAGCTCCCTCGCACATAAGCCTATTGAAGCAATCTGACACCAAAATGCTTGGAATTTAAGGAAAGGGAAGCCCTAACTCAAGATAGTACCATATAAACATTCTGGACAAAACTGGGTGGAGCTAAGTATGTCATTGCTCAAATCAAATTGATTTATAATTCATTGCACAAAGGATAATATAAAAAAAACATAAATTGGAAGAATGAACTCAGATATTTGAGTCCATGGAAAGTAAAAAGCTGTGGTAAGTCATAAAAGAGATCTTTTAGATGTCTGCATTCATTTGTTTTGACCTTCTCTTGGAGTTGTGTCCTGAAAGAGTGGGACATGGAGACAGTTTTCTGAGTGGACTAGAAAGATGATCATGTTGGAGGATTGCAGGTGAATTTGTTTGTTGACAGAGCTTATGGATTCAGTGCCAAGAAAGCTGGGGTCCAGTCCATTTGAATGTCTAAATGCTCTCATAGAGTTGGGCATCAGGTGGTCTTCCAGCACCATAATTTTTCTTTTCTGAATATACTAGAAGAGCGATCATGAAGGAGGATGCAGGGGAATTTGTTTGTTGTGACGGCTTATGACTTTAGTGCTAAGAAGGCTGCAATCGAGTTCAATTGAATTGGAATCTTCTGAAAGTTTGACATCAGGTGTCCTTCCTGCAAGCTAATTTGAGGTTAAGAAAGATTGAGAGAAGGCTGAGAATTTTAGAAGAGGGACGCTAGCAGAGTTTTCTTAGTTGAGGATTTTGACCATTCATGTTTTGTTGTGCTCTGCTGTTCAAACTTTCTTAATCCTTGTGCTTTATGAAAGTACAGTGTGTCTTCTTCTTCAATATTATTCATTGAATTTTGCTGCTTGAGTTCTGTATTTTGTTACATGTATAGTTGCTCCTCACTCGTGCTTTGTAGTTAAGTTGGTATCTCTAGTCTTCTGTTTAATTGACGATCAAACATCACATCCAAACCTCCTTTTCAGATTGGTAAAGTTTATAAAGCCCTGGAGGTTAGCAAAATGATGAAATCTGTTGGCATAAAGCATAACATGAAGACATATTCCATGTTGATCAACGGGTTCTTGAAGCTAAAAGATTGGACCAATGCATTTGCAGTTTTCGAAGATGTTATCAAAGATGGTTTGAAACCTGATGTTGTCCTCTATAATAACATCATCAAAGCGTTCTGTGGAATGGGAAATATGGATCGTGCCATCCATATGGTGAAGGAAATGCAGAAGGAAAGATGTAGGCCTACTTCACACACATTTATGCCCATTATACATGGATTTGCAAGAGCTGGAGAAATGAGGAGGGCCCTAGAAATTTTTGATATGATGAGGCGGAGTGGGTGCATCCCAACTGTGCATACCTTCAATGCTTTGGTTCTTGGCCTTGTTGAGAAGCGTAAGGTAAACTATGCATATGATGTAATGTAGTGTTGGAACCTGGTCAGACCAGATTCCAACTTTGACAAATAGACTAGGTAGTGAAAAGAACTTTTTTGTTGATGTCATGGTGTGTGCTGTATAACTAATTTAGCACGGACTTCTTTCAACATTGTTGGATTTGTTAGGAAAGGAGCGGTTGTCTATAGCATTGCTGAAGTGTCTGAAAGACTTCCTAAATATGTGTCCTTCACCTTCAGGGTACATAGAAAATCTCGAAAGTCTGCTTGCATGAACAGCATTGTGATGAGTAATTTACTATATCTATTTGTGGGAGTTATTAAGACTCTTACACCCCCATATATTTGGTGGAAAAATTTAACCTCTCTTCCTGTTTTGTGAAACATTGTTCCCATCATATCCTTCAGTTATTTGATCGACTTAAGTCACTTCTTGAGATGCTTAGTGAAGTTCCATTTTGGTATATGTGGAATAATATCAGCAGTTTTGAAAATTGAATTATGTTTTTTCCTTTGGTGAATGTTGTCTTCTCTAGAAGCCTATATTCAGTAATGTTCTCTTTTTTGACGCAACTATATTTATCTTGTGTATCTTATAGATGGAGAAGGCTGTTGAAATATTGGATGAGATGGCACTGGCAGGTGTAAGTCCAGATGAACACACGTACACAACAATCATGCATGGTTATGCAGCATTAGGTGATACTGGAAAGGCCTTCGAGTATTTTACCAAAATGAGAAATGAAGGACTACAGCTTGATGTATTTACATACGAGGCACTGCTCAAGGCATGTTGCAAGTCAGGCAGGATGCAAAGTGCTTTAGCAGTTACAAGAGAGATGAGTGCTCAAAATATTCCAAGAAACACCTTTGTCTATAACATATTAATTGATGGGTATGGATTATTGTCTATTACTCTAAAATTTGTGTTCTGAGAAGAGTTCTAACCTCTTTAATATTATTGAAATTAATGTATTCTCAGAAACTCCTCTAATCTCCCCCTACTTGTTCCGGTCAGATATGTTGTCCACATGTATTTCCAATAACTTGATTCAATTGTTTCCTGATGTAGATGGGCTCGAAGAGGTGATGTTTGGGAGGCTGCTGACCTTATGCAACAAATGAAGCAAGAAGGGGTTCAACCTGATATTCATACCTATACATCGTTTATAAATGCTTGTTGCAAGGCTGGAGATATGCTGGTATGCTTTGCTGATCAGTCATTAGTCAGTTTGTTTTTTACTTAGCTAGTAAAGAGCACACTGAATGCATTCTGAACTTGAATGGTGATAACAAGCATTTCATTCTAAATTTCTGTAGCTCTTGCACAGAGAACCTAATTAACATGAGTTCATAGGATTTCATCTGCAGGTGAAAATAATTTCATCTTTTTTTCTTTAGGTGTTAATTCAGCAAATCAGTGCTTCATTTCTTACTTGGGTATGGATTATAGGATGGATTTTTTTATTTCTAGTTATCAGAACAATTTTGACGGCAATATGTGTAAACTACTTGTCATCGGAAGTTTTGTTTCAGTTTTCTCGAAGGCATTAATTATAAGTTAGTGCATCTTTTCCTTTTAATGCATAATAGGATGAGTTTTTTCTCCCCTGTGGCATTCGTCATATGATTTGAATAATCCATATTTTCCAGAGAGCAACAAAAACAATGGAAGAAATGGAAGCTGCAGGGGTGAAGCCGAATGTGAAAACCTACACCACGTTGATTCATGGGTGGGCAAATGCTTCTCTTCCAGAAAAGGCTTTGAGCTGCTTCGAAGAGTTGAAGTTAGCCGGATTAAAGCCTGATAAAGCTGTGTACCATTGCTTAATGACATCATTGCTGTCAAGGGCTACTGTTGCTGAAGCATACATTTACTCGGGGATACTGTCCATTTGTATAGAGATGATAGAGTTTGAGTTGACCGTAGATATGGGGACTGCAGTTTACTGGTCCAAGTGTTTACGCAAGATTGAAAGAATAGGTGGAGAGCTTACACAGACCTTGCAGAAGACCTTCCCTCCTGATTGGAACGCACATCATTCTCTCGAGGCAAACCACGAATCAGATATCAATGATGAACCCAGCATTCATGGTGATAATGACATGTTTTTGGCTGGTGTGAATGATGGAGATAGCGATGATGAGGATGATGATCATCATGACAGCAAGGGTTTTAACCGAAGACTCCGGGTCTAAACCAGGTTAGGAGTCTGGAGTCAAAGCTTGAAACCAATATGATAAAAACTCGAGAGGGTTAGTTTCTCAAGAAATTTTTAAATTCTACCAGCTTCAATTCTCACTGAGCAACATTATCTTTGCCTTCATTAATATTATAGTTGAATGAAAATCAAGATTCAAATTAATTTAACCTTTTTTATATATATAAAAAAATCTTTTCATTAAAACCTTCACTGTTCTTATCCCTCTCAGTTGTTATATCCCTCTATTTCTTTGATGTTGTCATCAAATAGCATCTTTAAATATGTGCAAATATTCACACTCTAGGTGATGTCAAGATTGTCCCGTACTCGAGCTCCCATCCCTTTATATATATATATATATATCATAATTGCTTAGCTTAATTTTATTCTTGGGCTATCAAATAACTGTTAGATAGTGTTAATGCAGTTTTTTCCTTTTTTTCTTTTTATCATATTATATTATACTTTAAAAGGGTGAGCAAAATATTATATGTTTATTATTGTGGATATAAATTTATTACACTATGGACTATATTTTAGATATAGAATGTTTGTATTATAAACAATATTGTAGCATTGTAAAGCGTTGTCTTTGTTGTTTTTTAAATCAAAAAGTGTTGTTAAGAGGTTTTTATTTTTTTAATTGTTTATGCTAAAAGCTGTTGGGTCTGACTTGGCGGCCAAATCTAATATTGTTGGGTCCTGTTGTTTAGCAGGACTTAATAGTATTGACCGAGTTTGTTTCATTTAAAATCTAGACCTGTAACTAGTATGAAGTAAACTGGTCAGCTTGCCAAGTCAACTTATAACTCAAGTGAATTGGGAAAAACTTGATAGAGATTTTTTTTATATTTTTTAATTGTTTATTAACTCATTTC
Organism: Populus euphratica; assembly: GCF_000495115.2. Classification (NCBI taxonomy): domain Eukaryota; kingdom Viridiplantae; phylum Streptophyta; class Magnoliopsida; order Malpighiales; family Salicaceae; genus Populus; species Populus euphratica. The sequence goes on along the minus strand of NW_011499863.1, from coordinate 1,337,577 downwards.
AAAGTTTACTATATAAATACTAAAATAATATTTTATTTTTGTATTGTGGAATTTGAAGTCCTTTTATTATCTAAACTTTATATTCTTTTAATGTGAGATATTTTTTTATTTAAATACTTCAACTTAGAAAAACAAGATAATATCTTTTCAATGTAGGATAATAAATATTTTAAAATAATCTTTTAAACTTAATTGTTTACAAAATATATAGCTTATATTTATATAAATTATTTTTTAATTTTTTCATAAAAATATTAAAACATTAAATATATATTTTTCTAATTTTTCTGAGTTGACTCGAGTCAACCTTTATAACTCGGGACCTGACCCTTTAGCTAGATCAACTCCTAGACCCGCTTTGATAACTATGGTTGCTATGAAATTATATCTTTAAAGAATACAATTAAAAAGAAATAAAGTAATGTACTTGGTTAAAAAATTAAAAAAAATAAATCACCCTTGTTTTATTTTGTTCGGGAGATCCTTTTAAAAAGTATTGATTTTTTTGTTATGTATTTAATTTTTGAACTAATTTTTTTTATTCATCTATGGTTTTATTTTTATCTTTTATATAGATAAATTATGTTTTTGAAAATAAAAAATATTTATTTTTAGATGATATTCTTAATATATATAGTCTTATTTGTTATTTTTCTATTCTTATTTTATTCAATCAATTTAGTATTTTATTTTTTAGATATCATTAATGATTTTTTATTAATTTATTAACATACATAATTCCTAGTTTATTTAATTACATGTGCACATAAATTTTTTGATTTGTCGTATTTTTTGAACTATCAAAATATATTGAAAAAAATTGCATAAATAATTTTTTTTAAAAAATAAAAATATTTAATCTGTAGTGAAGCACATATCATATCTTCTTTTAATTAATTAATTTAAAATTATTTTTGTTTATTCTTACCTTTTGGTTATAGTAAAGTATTTCATTACCTTTAGATACAAAACTGAGATTTACAAAAGTGGAATGAAAATGAAATATACCAGGCTTGACTGAAACAAATCAAAGATTTTGGATGAAAATAAAAAAGATATATATATATAAACCCCGAGAAGCAATAATTAATTGAGATATAATTATGGATATTCTTGTTTATTAATTAATGATAGCATTAATAATGCTATAATATATGATAGCCATTTACACAAGGGGGTATTTATTATCTGTTGTTTGTTTTCTAAATTACAACGGCTATTCAATGTTTCCACTCTGTCTTTATTAAAACGGATCGATTGCATTGCAATAATCTGCATATATGATTCTTTTTTACATTTGTTAAAATACAGTTCAACAACTTTGATTTCTTTTCTGTATTTTTGTCTCATTTTCCCATGCTTTAATTAGAGCTTCATGAATTTCCACTTCAAAAATTGAATCTAATTTTTTTTTTTTTTTTTTAAACAAACCTCACGTACTTGAAAATTCAATATATTAAACGAACCTCACGTACTTGAAAATTCAATATATATATTTTTTTTAATACAAGCATGAAATTGGGTTTGCTACTAATTATGAGTTCTTCCTTACCATAACATCAAAGTATGCTAAATCTTGCAAAATTCCCTCATGAAAATTAACATGAATTTGTCATCCGTTTCATTACATTTTGTCCATTAGCTATTACCTAGAACCATTACAACCTTTGTGAAAAAAAGAAAGGAAAGAAGCTTTACAACCATACAAGTCAGTGTACTCTAAAACCATGTCCTCTAACCCTGTATAAATATGCTTGCTTCTTTGCTATCAGGTCATCAGAATTTACAATGATCTCACATAACCATAAACCACAAAGTTTATGGCATGCTTGCCGAAATGAAGACAAAAATGGTGTGACCAAGAAGGGTGGTCGTGGCAATGATAACATCGGATCACTCATAAATCAATTTCGTCAAGAATCTCATAAATCTCTTGATCTTAATTATCCAATGTTAGAACCAGCTCCACCTTCTCGACCTTGTTTCGAATGGCATGACTTTTTCCACAAGGAGGTAAAGCAGCATGGTGTTTTCTTAATTTTATGAACTGATTTTTATTATTGCTAATTTTTTTGCACTTTCCTTTTCTTATTCTCCAGTTTAATTAATTCTTATCCGGAGAAGAAGTTTTATTTTTCTATTTGGAGCGTGTTTGTTTACGTGTTTCAAAATAAAAAAAATTGTTTTGATTGTTTTTTAAAATAAAAAAAATTGTTCCGATTGTTTTTTATTTGAATCGCGGCGCAAAAAAAAAAACATAAATAAAGGATTAAGGGTGATGCATTATATATATCGATTCTGATCTTATTTATTTATTTGAAGATCGGAATGAGATTTGAGGAGAAGGAAAGAAATGGAAGATGCTTTCCCATAATGGCACAAGAAGGAGAGAGTCCAGGTATTGATTTGAGCCTCAGGCTCTCACTGCCAGGATTGCAGCACCAACAGGACGAAGCATCAAAACAAGTTGGGATCTCATCAAGCCAACGTTCTTGTATGATAATAGACATGAACTCAATGAACAGAACCGACATAACCAAGGTACCTTCACTGGTTTTGATGGGCTGTGCACGTTGCCTCATTTATGTCATGGTTTCTGAGGTAGATCCCAAATGTCCAAAATGCAAGAGAACCGTTTTGGTTGATGTGTTTCGTCACAGGCCAGCAAAGAAGCCAAGGAGGTGTTAGTGTATACATGCATGCTATCTGGCCATGCTTTTGAGTTGGGTTTTGTAGTGGGGGAGGCATCGTGCCATCTTTTGTTTTTTTGCAGCTTTGGGGTGGGTGGGGTTTTGAGCCTGCGTTGTTGTGCTCTCCATATTTCCTATAAGAGGAGATAATAATAATAATTAAGAATCCTTTGTGTTCTTCCAAAAGTGTGAATGATTAGCATTAGTTTTTATGGCTAGTTGGTGTTCTTAGATTAGTTTTTGTATATCCAAAATCTGAAATTAATTCTACTCTTTTTGGATGTGATTAAAAAATACCCATCCACCACCTTAAAATTTAAGTATATATTAGAATTCCTCAAATTATAATTAAACTGTTGTAGCAAGGAAATATCACACCATTTATTCATGGTAAGCATAATTCTACTTAGCCCAAGATTTAACCTAGGTTAGAGTTCAGTCCAGTATTTTTTAAATTAACTCGAATTTATCATAAAATTTTATATTATTTCAAGTAAAAATTAAAAGAGAAGATGTGATAAGTTGAGTATAAATAATATTAGCAGTTGAAGTTTTAAAGAGTATTTGAAAATGCAGACCAATTTGTATTTTAAAAATTTTAAATTTTTTTATATTTTGAATCGAAAAATAATTTTTAAAAAATAAAAAAATTTTGGATCAAAAAATAATTTTTAAAAAATAAAAAAGATATCATTTTGATACATTTTGATATAAAAAATATTTTAAAAGGCAATCAAAATCATACTCCTAGACATCCCCTCTATTTTGATATAAAAAATATTTTAAAAGACAATCAAAATCATACTCCTAGACATCCCCTTAAAAGCTTGTGTGGTAGAAGATTATAAAGTATAATTATTCTCATTAACAAGTTACCAAATTAATTAGACATGTTCTCACGGAAAAAAAAACTATATCCAAAGCTATATTAGTATAATCCATATTTGTTTTAAAAGAAGGACCTGCACTAATATAAAATATATGATTTTAGTAAACCTTTAATTAGTCCCATCTTATTGATTCTGGTTTCGTATAAGAATCTTCTCAATCACATCTCTTGTTTATCTAGAGCTCCTCAATTGGAAAAATCTCTACCAGTTTTTCATAAAATAACATGAAGATTTCTCAAAAAATGAATACTTAATTTTATCGCATAAGTCATGCCCTTTAAGCAGTAATTACACTAATAGATATGGATAAGAGAATTCAATTGAATAATGTATAAAACTTTGGATAATGGATACAATAATGTTTTAGTACTTTAAACATAATTTGAGCATTTTACTTCCTCATATAATTTAAGAATTATGTTCTTGGCACACAAGACGAATGAAAATTCAGTCAAGATAAGATATGCTATCTAAGTTTTTGTACGTATAAGCAATTCTAATCCCCTTGAATAACATAGAACGGTTCTCCATTTAAAGAAGCTCAAGACTTAGCATGCTGTCTGGTTATGTTTTGGAGTTGGGATTTTGTTAAGACGGCTTGGGCTCGAGTCCAGAGCCTATCAACTTAACTTATTAGACCCATTTAAGTTTAATAACTATATATTAATTCAATTAATTTTCATATTCATATACAATCATTAAGAAATTCTTAAATTAACATCATCTCAACTTTTCACTTAAAATGATATAATCTTAGGTTAATCATTAACTCAGATCTTTCAACTGGGTCACAGATTTGTTATTTAGTTCATGAGTTCTAAACAATATAAAGGGCCTGAATCATGGGCTTGAGCCCATCAACGCTCACACAGCAACACACTTGGTTCCTTCAATCTCCCAACCTAAAAAACTGTACATGTTGATCTCTCTTTTCTCTGTTTTACGGCATGGATATTATTTAATGAAAAAAATAAAATGCTAAAATCAATTTTTTTTTTAAATGTATATTTTAACTGATTGTCGTGGTTCGGAGACATGTTCAGATATTTTAATTATCCCACTTGGTTTTGAAAAACCAAACTAGTTGAAGAACAAAGAAGGGGAAGGGGAAAAAAAAAGAACATTCTTGTCAGCAAATCCTATCCCTTGTGTTCTTGGCAGTTGGCACACAAACAGAACAGAACTGAATCTGGACAAGAGTGCGTACAATGTATAATTATTGTAGGATTAAGTTCAATATTCCACATTTTAAAAAAGTGCGTTAATTGAAGGTGTTGGAACATTAATTGCAATTAATTAATTAATCACTTTTGCATCTCATAATAATAAAGTTTAAAAGGAGTGCCATGCATGGATATAATGCATCACGATCGTTATCATGTTCCATGTAAGACAATTCAAATAAGTGATATTAAAGACAACTTGGTACGTGGTTGGTTCGAATTGTATTTTAAATTAATCTAAGTTAATATATTCTAACACTATTTTACTGATTCTTGCACTTCCACCAAAATAGCCTATTGACTCTTCATCTTCTTTCCATTAATGCCTAGCTTCATCCATTTGTATTTCAATTGCTACTGTGCTCTGAGGAAAACCCTGAAATACAATTGCTTCATTTTTTTTTTCCGAACATTTATTATGAGCTATTTGAAGTTGGTGCTACAAAATTAATCACAAGTTAATAGGAATTGATCTCGTCTAATACTTAATTTAGGTATAGTTTGAATGCCCCTAAGGGCATTTCATTGACACTAGTGTTTTTTCCCATCAAATCAGAGTGATTTGACAATCAAAAACACAGTTCTTCTTTCACTAATGTTATATATATATATATATTATTCCCAAGCTCCGTTATCAAAAAAAATTCATAACCAAATTCTTGAAATCGCCATGCAGTTTTATTAGATAAAAAAATAAACATGATATATATCTCACACTTTTCGATGGAAAACATTACTAGTAAAAAAAAACATATAAATCATTGAATTAATAAAGCTTATTGTTAATTATGATTTAATGACTCCTGATTATTTTAAGAATTGTTTTTGAAATGTTAGTATTTTTATTGCCTCATAAACAATTTTTTTCTGGGAAATATTTAAGGAGTACATATTAGCATTACATTCTTTTTTTTTTTAATTGTTATTAGCTGGTAACCGTATTAGATGTCCATCTTAATGCATTTTGTCCCAAGCTCCGTTATATAAAAAAATAAAAATTCATAACCAAATTCTTGAAATCGTCATACATTTTTATTAAATAAAAAAATAGACATGATATATATCTCACATTTTTCGATGGAAAACATTACTAGTAAAAAAAAACATATAAATCATTGAATTAATAAAGCTTATTGTTAATTATGATTTAATGACTCCTGATTATTTTAAGAATTTTTTTAAAAAAATGTTTAGTATTTTTATTGCCTCATAAAAAATTTTTTTCTGGGAAATATTTAAGGAGTACATATTAGCATTACATTCTTCTTTTTTCTTTCTTTTTTTAATTATTATTAGCTGGTAACCATATTAGATGTCCATCTTAATGCATTTTGTAATATATCATGCACGACGTGCAGCGTCATCTCACAAATACGTAGGACCCAATGTTTCACAATCTTCTCAATTATCAAACTAAACGATTTTTTTTAAAAATAAAATAAAATAATGAGGGTCAACGTAGCATGTGTTTTCCACATAGATGCCTGCCCAAAGCCAATAATGAATCGGTAGATAGGAGACAAACCAGTTCATCTACAATCTCCTCCTCCTCCTCCTCCTGAACTGATCACAATAACAACTGCGAACCCAATGATCTACTGATTCCAGCACGAACCATTCAAATCGCACGAGAAGAGATTGGTTTTTTTAAAAAAAAAATTATAAGAAAAGAGAAGTGTGATTTTTAAAAAAAAAAAATTATAAGAAAAGAGAAGTGGATGTAAATATTTGTGAAGGATTCTCCTATAATGAAATATGTCACAATTTATTGTTTTCAAAATTAAGACTATGATATGATTGTTGAACTAATTCAAGTTATTTTTTTAGAAAAAAACTTGATTGATTGGATAAAAAAAACTGGAGTTAACCTTTCTATGTAAAATTTGGCTTTCAACTCCTTGTTTTTTATTTTAATTTTTTTTATCCAAACTACACTATTTTGATAATTAAATTATTTTTTTGAATGTTAGGGGCTGTATATGCCTTGCTAGGGGTGGTGTTCTACCACTACGGTGGCAAGTACAAAAACATTCAAATTCAATCCAAGCCCATTTCTTGAAAAGTTCCTCTCTAAAAGCTCCTCATCAACATTGAGATCTGTAACTCTCAAGAAAAGAAAAAAGAAAAAGGGAAAAAGAGAGATAAGAAAAGAACATTGATTCTCTAACGACCCACTGACAAGATAGCTAACTGTTGTTTCTCACCCAAAATATAGATTACAAGAAAACTATGTGAGCTTTTTCTTATTTCGCTTTTGTTCTTCATCTTATGGCAGTTACAAGCCGCGTAGGACCACTGTTATAAAAAAAACGTGTTTTCTACTAGTAAAATTATATGATTTTATACATCATAATAAATAATAAATAGATAAACATATGAAATTAAATTAAAAATTTTAAAATTAAAGATAGATAAACATGTGAAATTAAATTAAAAATTTTAAAATTAAAAAAATTCAAGTAAAACTTGCATAAAATCAGCCCAACTTGTTAAAATTAGTAAAACCACACCAAATTCACGAGGTGGCTAAAAAAATTTGAAATCCTGACTTCATTTCCTGATTTCATTACGCACAACACTCCATGTATTCATAAGAATGCCATAAATTGTAAAATGAAGCTACTGATCCTTTCTAATGATCGAATGCCATAAATTCATATTCTCCTCGTTCAAATCACTTGCAAACTAAAAAAAAAATAAAAACATAATAGCAGTTGCTTGTTAAATTTTAAAATCAAAAGAAGGGTTTTTTTTCTTTCCATACCTAGGTAACATATCCTTCTTCGACACCACCAAACTCTCTGTGATTATCTGATCAGTAAATTAATTACATGAATGTTCTTCATGATTTTTTAAAGAACAACATAATATCATTTTAATAAATAAAAAATTAACCCATGACATATAAATTGGTAAAAAAAATCCAAAAAAAGGTTCTTTTCCGAATTAAATTTCAAGCCAGGTCTGATAATTATCGTTTAAACAACAACATGCCTTTTCTTTTCATGAAAAAGAAGTCGGATGCCTTCTAAGTAACCCTAGCGGGCGAGCCAATTTTGATCCGGTCGATGGTACGGCTCTATTCACATTTATAGTGTGCCTCATTAACCCGCTCATTTTGTTTTTTTTTTTTTTTAAAAAGAAAGAAGTCACATGAATTTTGCCTCATTTAATTTTTCAATCCCATTTCTCCTTTTCCAAATGAAGTTCCTAATGTATTTTGTCTCTTTCAATTACTGTAATAATTAAAAACAGGTCCCTCGACAAAGTATATGATACCATCACGTGGTTCACGGCGAAAGAACAACCAAGCCTACTTCCTCACTTACGCAATATATCATGCCTAATTAGGGCTTTCTCATTCAAGTAGACTTTATGCCATCTAGTTTTGCCGCGTTTGCAAACGTAATTAAAATTATATTTTTTATAAAAAAATATTTTTTATGTTATCAAATTATTTTGATTTACTGAGTTCAAAATTAATTTTTAAAAATAAAAAATATATTATTTTAATGAATTTCTAAACAAAAAAAAATACTTATAACCATAATCACCATCATAATTACAAATAAACTCTTTGTCTGCTAAGAGAATCTAACTCTCTTCATAATTTGTCTAGCTAAATTAATTTTATTTAATTTTTTGAATAATTGGTTTAAGTGTCATTTTCAATTCGAGTTTAAAGAAAGAGCTTGTTAAAAAAAAAAATATATATTCTTTCACAACCCTCTAACTAGACTCTATAATGAGCTGGAAGAGATGTTCTCTAGTAACTAGGTTGACCTATAATGCCAAAACCGAGTTTTATAACAATATTTTTGAGAGAAAATTAACAGGAGCTTGGAAGAGATGGGTTATGAAAGGGATAGGAAAATTATGGGACAGAATAACATCAACAAAACAATTCACGGGAGCTCCATTTATTATATAAATGGAAGCTTTTGAACGTAAAGAAGCTGTGTTATGTTTAGTTGCTGTGAGGAGACATTTAATATCACGTTCAATTATGCAACTCAGAATTTAATACTCACATGATCACAGGCCCTACCTGTCCCATTTCCTTTTCATCTTCCCCTACTCCTCTTCGCATTAATAGCAAACCAAAAAGCCTATAGATCTCTTACAACTTCCTCTGATCACATTAATAGCAAACCAAAAAGCCTATAGATCATCTCTTTCTAGTGTTTGAGATCAAGAGAGCAAGAAATATGAAGATACCAACACTCTTCAAGGGCAAAGAAACAGAGCATACATGGCAAAAATGGCCTTCATGCAAGCACCCAAAGACCCTTTCTTTCAGGGCTGGAGATGATGTTATCAAGACCGTAAACTCAGTCTTCTTTGATTCTTCTGAAGGGGTTGAAACACCAGAGTCATGGTTCACTGACTCGTCAGAAACTACAAGCTTCTCAGCTGAGTCGGAGGACTACGACGGGGAGTCATTGGAGGTTGTTGTACGTGGGGTGAGATCAGAAAGATTGTTTTTTGAGCCTGGTGACACAAACTCAATACTAGAAGAGGCAAAAACTGGAGGGTTTCCATTCAAAGAAAGTGTAGAGCTAGCAATGGAGTCCGAAAACCCATATGTTGATTTTAGAAGGTCAATGGAGGAGATGGTGGAGTCTCATGGACTTAAAGATTGGGATTGTTTAGAGGAGTTATTGGGGTGGTATTTGAAGGTCAATGGGAAGAAGAATCATGGGTATATAGTTGGGGCATTTGTCGATCTACTTTGTGGGATTGCGGCTGCTCCTTGTTCTGATTCTACCTCTTCGTCTTCATCTCCTCTATGTTCATTGTAAGGGCGTAATGAGATGGATGAAGAAGAACAGATGGTATCGTCTTAGCTTTCATGATTCCAGTTTTGCTTATATTAGCAGGATCTAAGAAAAACAAAATGAGATTAGAGCTTCTTTTCGTGTACATTAATTACTATGATGATTATGAAATCTCTCCCCTTCTTGAAAATGGCAAGAAATATTAGAATTTGAAGGCTCTGCCTCTTGTTCTCTGCCTGTGAATCTCCAGCTAGGTTCAAGGAGAATCGTTGAAAGAACGTGAGATTATTGTTGCAAATGAACCGTGACTACACTATCTAGATGGCTAATCTAACGTTTAATGCAGACATCGGGTGATAGAATGATCTTCTTTAATAGAGGAGTTCTGGTAATCTGACCCGTTAAAAGAAGCCACCTAAAATGGTGTGTTTGACCGAACATACAACAGTCTACGAAATTAGCTAAACTGCATTGCAAATGCGAGCTATCGATTTCCTCAAGAACTGCTAGCTAAACCTACACGCAATGCATTGACATCATCAACCAGATTTTAACCCATTATGTGAACAGTATATGAAACTGCAGTGGAACGTTTAATAGATTTGTTCATATACCTCTTTCACATGTCAACATTTAAAAAGAAGTTCTATAGAAGGTCAGAGGTTGTTTTCATCTTTTTGAATGCACACGTTACGTTGCTCCATTTTTTTTTATTTCATCAAAAAAGGGTAAAAAAAAAAATTGAAACGCAAGGAGTTGTCATGGAAATTGATAGAAATACAAATGACTTCGATAAAAAAGAAAAAGCTGTGTCCTTGTAAGAGACTAGTCTCGAATATATTCTATGGTTTCCTCTTCCCCTGTTCATAGCGAAGGCATTCTCAAATCTTGGGTTACCATATAAGATTGGACAAAGTGAAGTGGAGAACCCATCGAATATTTTCCACTGTTGTTTCAATAAACAAGAATCCCTTATGATATAAACAAGAAATGGATACAGTGAAGATAGAAGACACATGCCTCCTTGTATTTTAGGTTTTGAAAGTACAATCAAGTACGTTTTTGTCTCTTTTACAAATGTTTCACCTCTTCTTTTTTACTAAAGACACTAATCAAACACAACCTTATATATTATCAAAGTGAGAACTACAAGAAAACGAGATTCGTGAGTTCTACTACTTTGTATGACTGACAGCATGACCATCCAAAGTCCACTTGAAGACACTGAAAGCTGTAGCTCTGAAAACGTAGAGATTTATACAAAGTAGAACAAGCGATTAGCTGCTGCACTTTAGCAAGAACTGCTGAACTGGTATCATCTGCCTCATGCGAATTCCAAGACATTTTTGTAAAGCTAAGGTCCTTGTAAGCATCCTCAGATCTGCTGATTCAACTCTTAATTAAATCAAGTATCATTGTGTATCTCTAAATTCCTCCCTCCCTCCCTCCATCTTCATAGTCATTAAAGATCACCAGCTTATGATATGACTGACATCTCATGATAGAACCTTAACATATCAATGTGGCTGCATTCCTCTGATTGTCTAAACTACAGATTTCATCACTCCCTTTTCAGATTAGACCAGGGAGGCTATAATATTTTCCTTCTTTTGTTACACTAGATAGAAATTTCCTGGGATACAAGGCTTCTAAGAAATTCCCGTGTCTTCAATACAATGAAAAGCCAAATTCCTAAGCTAGTAAAAGCAACTTCAGAGTTCAGACCATCTTAACAAGCCTAAAATGACAAAATTATGCAACACAAGCAAGTTGTTCCTTAACTCCTATCAATAATCATTATGGAAATCACTTAAGGAAGCACCTTATTGAAGCATCGAGTTCCACAGCCAACATCAAGTGCAGAGATCGCTGTCCTCTAATGCAAAGTTCCCTGGCACTTCGTCAGACTCTTGTTAAATTTTGATGAAGATATTGTTGCATTGGGCATCCTTCACTGACATATGTAAGAATTCCCCCAATGCAACCATATCTTATCCAAAATTATGATCCCTCTTGTGATATATCCACGACAATCTCAAGTGAGCAGCCAAATTGCTTGTAAGAATTCACCTTATATATCTTCATCACTTGTGAAATTTGAATTCTGGGACGTATCAGAGGCACAATTATGCAGGTATCACTGCCACTGGCAACACCCAGTTTCTCAATTCAGTCTCTTCATGTTCCACAGCTCAATATTCCTGACAGTTTATAGGCAACCAGACAATTGGATCGTGTGTACATGCAACCCTAAACTGCAAGTGAAGAACACATAAACAAGCCAATCTCATGTGTATATACCCGAAACCCTTCTTTTAAAGGGCAACACAAGAACCATACAAATTGAAACATGATAACGAGACGCGAAGAACATAACAAAAAAGCATTCCAAAACATCATTCATCAGCAGATATATTTGACACTCAATAGCATGCATTTCAGGCAGATGCAGATTACTACTGCATACTTGTCCAAGAATTGATAAAGAAAGATAAAAAAACAACTAGAGAGACAAAGAAAAATTATCACAGCATATTCCGTGTCTATAACTTGGACATGATTCCAAGCTCAACTAGCAATAACTAGCTGATCCATTATAAAACCGAGTCCATAGATTAAACTAATTAATTTTTAATCGATTCAATAATCCAATAAAAAAAGTATATTTGGGTTGTTCTAACCTTTTTTTTTTTTTTAACTTAATCTGCTCAGTAAACATATCAATTCCAGCCCATTTAGGACATACAATTTGTTTACCTCCACTATTTTGTAAGGAATTCAATGTTTTAAGCCCACGGTCAAAATAGCAAAATCGAATGCAGGAGCATGTTCATCACACAAATAATAAAAAGAAACAAACTCTGACACTAATTCAATCCAAGAAATCAAACCCATGTTAGTTCAGACAAATTCACAAAAGATACAACCCAAAAAAGTCATAAATTTTGGAGATCAGTAGCTATGGTTTTGAAATCTGTGAGACAGAGAGGACCCGATACTGACATGGTTTTGCTGGATACCACCTATCAACTATCTGTGGTACCTTTTATGTCACCATCCCTGATATTTATGAGTCTTCTCAATTTAATCCCTATTTTCTAAAATCCCCTTAAATATTTAATGTTTATTCCGATACTTGAGATATGTAAAACGGAAAAAAGATATTTTATGCAATCTTAGGCAATGAAACATGCTCATCAAGATACTTAAATCATGGGGAATAATCTATTGTCAAATCCTTGAATTGCATATATTTTTTACCGCATTCCCTTGATAAGAGTTTTAGGGGGGTTTCTGAAAAGTATTCTTAGTTTAGAGGTAAGTTGAACTTCTTTACTTTTTCACGATGTCACCAACATGTCACCGGCTTGTCGTTTGAGTTTATCCTGACAATTTTGTTTGACTAGTTGACCGTTTTGCCGTTTCGTTTCAGACAGACGGGGTCTAACTCGAGTCACTATTATATTTTGTTTGTATCTACTATGCTACCCTTGCTAGGCCTAGACTGTGTTGAAAGCCTTCCATGCATCAGCTCTGGTTCTGCCTATGTGCATTTTTATCCAGTGCTAGCTTCAAGGAGGAACTACGATGACTAATTAAGCAATGCATCAACAACAAGAACATGGGATTGATAGAAGCATGCTATTAGCTATAAGTCTGCATGCAGATGAAACATTCTGTCAGCCAAGGATTTCTTATTCAAGTGACAATTAGCTAGGTAGGAGCTTGGCAGGGGAAAGAGCTATAGCTCGAGAGAAGTGCAATGTGATATCTAGTGCAAGCCTGATCCAGGGAAAACTCAAACGAGTACTCCAATGCTATATATTGTGGAAAATAGAGTGGAATTTTGTGATGACCATATCCAATTCCGTGGAAGAGAGGTGGGATTCCAACAAGTATGATTAATGTTCTATACATCAATATTATATAAGCATGAGACTGTAACAACAGTACTACCCCTGCATCCCAGAAAAGAAGATAATTGGAGATTAGCTAATTATTGAAGGGCTCCTATAGGGTCATGGTCTAAATCAAGAACTTGATTTGAAATGAAGGCCCTCATCAAAGCCAACTTTATGGGCGGGGAGGAGGGTAAGGAATGTTTTTTACATAGATTTCATACAATCTGTTCAAGGAAAATAGAAGTTTGTGGCCATCCATTACTCAATCATCAAAGGCATTATTCCTCTTCTTTGATAAGAGAGCAAAGTAAAGCGCTACTACAGTTCCCAATTCCCTTCAGACAGGCAGTCCTCTCTTCTTTACTTCAGCTTCTTGGTATTGGTGGATTTGCCTTTCCTTTTCTTTTTGCCCTTTCTCTTTTTTCCTTTTCTTTTTTCATTATCTACTTTTGAGCCTATTCTTCCATCCTTTAATAACGTATATAGTACATAATGCATCAGTCATTATATATATATATTATTTAACAAAACAAAGTGATTATTCCATTCATAGTCCTTAAAGCTTAGTGCTTTGCAAAATGTTGATATAATTTATAGCTCCCACAATATAGAGACACCAACCTTTTTTTTTTTTAATCCACTAACCTTTATATGATGAGAGAAAGAGAAAGTTGGATATCACATGCAAAGCACTTTCACATACAAAGACTAAAATCTTGCCTCACTAGCAAGAAAAGCACAATCCCATAGCCCATAATATCTACACTTGCCACACCTCTTCCCTCACAAGCAAAATATAAACCGGCAGATAGCTGCTTTCTTCATATATATTGGAAGCTTGACTGAGAGTTTACCTAAGAAATTCCTTATATACTACTATACTTCTCTTGTTATCCACACATGAAGCCAAAACCTCTTTGAACGATCATCTAGTTTTCCTTCATCTAGTTAGATATTTCTGAAACTTCGTATCATTACATAAGTGAACATTCAAAACCAGAGAAATATGAGGGCAGGAATTTGCAGTGTACAGCAGGCCCTTACTCCCGAGGCTGTTAGTTTAGTGAAACAAGCAGTTGGTCTTGCTAGGCGGCGAGGCCATGCTCAAGTCACTCCTCTTCATGTAGCAAGCACAATGCTTGCTTCCTCTACTGGTCTTCTCAGAAGGGCTTGCCTTCAATCCTACTCTCATCCTCTTCAATGCAAAGCTCTAGAGCTCTGCTTCAATGTGGCGCTTAATCGCCTCCCTGCGTCCACTTCTAGTGCCCTATTAGGCCCTCACTCCTCATACCCTTCCCTCTCCAATGCCTTGGTTGCGGCCTTTAAGCGTGCTCAGGCTCACCAACGGCGAGGGTCCATCGAAAACCAGCAACAGCCCATTTTAGCTTTGAAAATTGAGATAGAACAGCTCATCATCTCAATCCTAGATGATCCTAGTGTTAGTAGAGTCATGAGGGAGGCTGGTTTCTCCAGTACTCAAGTGAAAAACAAGGTAGAACAAACTGTTTCTTTGGAGATTTGTCCTCAAAGTTCTGTTACTGTCAGCTGTCAGCCCAAAGAAATCATCAAACCTCAAGTTCTTAGCGCTAGTGTGTCTCAATCTCTACCTTTCAGTCAGTTTGGAATCATGCACAGCAAACCATTTGATCAAGTAAGGAATGATGATGTAATGAGTGTCTTAAACACATTGGTGGGCAAAAAAAGAAACACTATCATCACAGGAGAGTGCCTGGCTACTGCTGAGAGCGTAGTTAGGGGAGTGAAGGACAAGTTTGAGAGAGGGGAAGTTTCTGGGGATTTGAGGTCTGTGAGGTTCAAAAACCTTCCTCTTTTCTCTTTCAGAAGTCTTTCCAAAGAGGAACTTGAACAGAAGCTAATGGAGCTTAGGTGCATTGTGAAGAGCTATATAAGCACTGGGGTGGTTTTATATCTGGGTGATCTCAAATGGATAGCTGATTTTTGGTCAAGCTATGGTGAGCAAAGGAGAAGCTACTACTGCACTGTAGATCACATAATCATGGAGCTCAAAAGATTAGTTCATGGATTCAGTGAAACAGGAAGGTTGTGGCTTATGGGGATCGCTACTTTCCAAACTTACATGAAGTGTAAAGCAGGCCACCCTTCTCTAGAGACCATGTGGGAACTTAATCCTGTAACAATTCCAGTTGGGAGCCTGAACCTAAGTCTCAAACTCGATAGGTAAGTTCTTAAATTTTAATTAAAGTGCTATTTCAAGCTCATCTGCTTATCGTTTCCCCATTAGTACTAATCTTTCTGTTCTTTACTTTCTTTCAGTGATTCACAATCTCATCAATCCAGAAGCAAGGCATCTTTGAATGGGTCCAGTTGGCCACTGCTTGAATCTAGAGTTGATAACCACTCAACTTGCTGGACAGATTACTCTGTCAACTTCAATAAAGAAGCTCAAAGCCTAGTAGGTAGGACCCATAACAAGGAATCCACTTCTAGCGTTACTATTTCTAGCAATTCAAGCTTGCCCTTATGGCTCCAGCAGTGCAAAGAAACTGAAAGAAATACAACCAATGACCAGGTGCTTATTTTACATAAACTTCGAAGTTTATAATGAATCTTGGCTACATCAATAGTACTTCAATTAAATTAACACTCCTTGCACTTGGAACTTGTTTAGCAGGAATATCTATGCAATAAAGGGATTTCTCTTTTTGGTTCAGTCCACAAACAGTCCTACTATCCTGAGAAAACCATCAAATTTGCTTCGTCTCCTCCTTCACCGAATTCATTCTCCTCGCAAGAGCGCAACACCGACTCACAACAGACACACCTAAGTTGGCCAGTGATTTTTGAACATAAACAGTTTGAAAAGGAGGACCAGATTTGGATTTCAGAATGCAGCAATGAAGGTTATGAAAGCAGTTTGAGAAATGATCCCAAACCCGACCTTCTGTCAAATCCCAACTCTAGTCCAAATTCAGCTTCTTCAAGTGAAGCAATGGATGATATGGAGGGTGTCCAAAGCTTCAAGGAGTTCAATGACTACAACTTGAAGAATCTACGTAGTGGCTTGGAGAAGAAGGTTCCATGGCAGAAGGATATCATTCCTGAAATTGCAACCACTATCCTTGAGTGCAGGTCTGGAATGAGGAAAAGGAAAGGAAAGTTGAATCACATAGAAGACAAAGCAGAAACTTGGCTGTTTTTCTTAGGTGTTGATTTTGAAGGCAAAGAAAAGATTGCAAGGGAGCTAGCTAGACTAATTTTTGGCTCTCAAAGCAACTTTGTCTCGATTGGTTTGAGTAATTTCTCCTCATCAAGAGCTGATTGTATCGAAGAATCCAAAAACAAGAGGGCAAGAGATGAGTTGGGTTGCAGTTATCTTGAGAGACTTGGCCTAGCTTTGAATGAAAATCCTCGTCGCGTATTCTTCATGGAAGATGTGGATCAAGTTGACAACTGTTCTCAAAAGGGTATCAAGCAAGCAATTGAAAATGGAAATGTAACACTTCCTGATGGTGAAAAAGTCCCTCTTAAGGATGCCATTATTATTCTCAGCTGTGAAAGCTTCTGTTCGGTGTCCAGAGCATGTTCTCCTCCAAGAAGGCAAAAACCTGGTGACAATCATGAAGACAAGGAAGATGAGGATGTCATGGAGGAGAAAAGTCTAGTTCTTTCACTTGACCTGAATATTTCCTTTGGCGATAATGGAGATGATCAATGTTCACTTGCAGAATATGGGATTTTAGAATCTGTGGATAGGCACGTTGTTTTCAAAATTCAAGAATTAAGTTAGGGGGGGTATATCTGTTAGATCTTTAATATTGAAGGACCTTTCTTTCTTTTATCTTCTTTTTTTTTTTGGTTTTTTTTTTTATTTATGTGGGGAGAGAAAGATTAAACTAACAAAGGGGAAAAAGAAAAATTCTTTTCTGATCTTACATGGAGAAGGGATTTGACAGGATTTAGGCACTTAGCTAAGTAAGGCTTTGCTGTATATTTATGTCTTTTTATTTCTTAACTTGATGTTACATACTGCAAATCTAATCATGGTTTTCCTCCAAGATTTCATTCTTTGTCCAAGTTAGGCAATCTTCCATGCAAATTTATATTCTATATCATCTTAAATTGCCTTTATACTGATCTTATAGTTCCAGTAATGATAAACATATATGGTGATTAAGGGCTCATTTGTGGTGAAACTGCGATTCAAGTAAAAAAATAATGCTTTTTTAGCTTGAAACGCAGAGACAAAACACTAAGACTTAACTAGTAATAAAAAAATTTGTCGAAAATCAAAAGCTTAGATTCATAGCTTCAAGGTTATGCAAAGGAGTGGCTACTTTGAAAGAGAAACAAGGAAAAAAATCTTCCATGGGAAACAACCATAAAAAAGTGAGCACTAATCATCAACCAAAAAGAGGATCAGCACAAAAACAAGAAGCATCTAATCTTTAGACCATAAAGAAGTTTTCACTTTGGAATCCCAAAAAGGAAGATCTTTTTTAAGACTTTATGGGACCATGTTTGAAGAATTAATTTGTTATTATATATATATATATATATGGTGATAATTATATTAATTAACAAGCTATACACCTGAAGAACAAATTATGGGACCTTGCCAGCTCCTCACCATTCAAATGTAGACTTTTATCTTTCCTTTTCTCTAGTTCTAACTTATCCAGCCACGTAGCTGACTGATTAATCTAAAATTGTTTTGAGTTTATTCTGCTGAATATCTCACGCATGCTATATATTTAGCAACTGGTAACTAGCTTGAAAGGAGCGGTCCAAGCCACCCTATCAGGTGGTATAAGCACCAAAAGAGGAGGAATATAGCTAGGTTTAGATTTTGGTTCTTGCATGTTGTTCTTGAAGATTTTGTTCAAACTTCAGAGGTACCATTTTGTTAACAAAAAGGGGAATAAGCTTTGTCTTTCAGAAAGCTCTATACCTTCCTCTACTTGTAAGAAACCAAAAGACTCATAAATATAAGCTCTTTACACCTCCCCAGAGAATCATAGCATGAGTACTAACTAACCTTGACTAAACTACAAAAAGTAGCCAGCCTATGCTTTCCATTCTTTTGTAAGCTTTAGAACATAAAATCAAACAAGGAAAGCAATGGCTTAAGTATTCCAAAATGTGGAACTCACCCTGCTTTACTCATCTCCAACTGTCATGTTCTTACTTGAGTAAGACAAAAGAAGAGAGGAGAACAAAGGGAAAAGGAAAAAAGAAAAGGAATACCGGCAAAAAGATCAGAAAATTTTAATATTATCTCATGTAACCAATAACACTATTTTCTTACACTATGGGTTTAGTCTAAGAGATAAGTACACTTCACGGCATCATGATAGTAAATAGGTTGGAACCAATCCTTATTCAACAGCAGCCCCAGAAAAATTTTAAGAACTACTCCACTTTGTCGATGATAATGGGTAGCCTTAGCCACTTGAAGACAAGGCCTCGAGCTTTGTTCCCATTAAGGGATAAATGGTTAAAAGATTTGAGCACGAAGTCATGAGAAGTCATGATAGCAACTTCCATGAATGATTGATGTTTTTAACCAAGAAATCTTATGGGATGTTGTCAAATTGCACGAAAAGCTTGTGTGGCTTGCCGGGAGATTGAGCATTGAGTCTATGACCAACAGAGACCTGGTAATTATAAACAACGGCTAGGCCGGTGGGTCAATAATATAGACCTGTCCACTTTTTATATAATTTTTATTAAAAAACAAAAAATTTAACTCATCGAATAGTGGTTTAATCTAGCCAACCCACGACTCCAACCTTTAACTAGTTCTTGTAGCCATGCTTATAAGCTCCGCAAACATCCTAATTCTTCCTCTTCCTCCTTTTCTTTTGAATTTCTGTTAATCTTTAAAGAAACATATCTAGACATGTTTTTTATTGCACTTATCATGTTCGCACGCTTGTAATTAACAATATATCATACCCCAGAAGACTTTGAGAACAATAACAAACATCTTTCAGAAAACGTTGATTTTCTGGTCTCTTTCTTCCTGAGGGGATGATTGTTTCTTGCATATTCTTCGGGACCTTTTCGTCAATCGTTTCAGACACCCTTAATCCACTACAATTCATGTTTATCCGACATGAAGAAAACATTCTCTTGGACAAAATAGTCAGATGACGACCAGCTCAGACTTAGTCAGCTGTTTTCCAAACTCACCTTAAGTCTACTTCAGTGGCTGCCGCAATTCAAATTCTGAGCCTTCTAGCAGCTGTTGCATGGTTTAGTGACAGAATCCTTTGACCTTTGTAGCATCTAACTAAATACCCATTTAAGCACTAATATAAATATTAATGAGTTTTTAACAAGACAGTGATATTCTTCAAGGTCCTAATCTATGTATTGTTAATCAACCTCAGTAAAATATCAAGTTTAACAACATTTAGGTCTTGATCAATGTATCATTAATCACAAGGTTGTTATAGCTTGTTTTATGTTCATGGTATGATGAGGTGGGGGCAGAACTGCATGATCTTAATTTGTTTTATATTTTTCTTGAAGTTTTATGATAACACAAGATAATGGATCAAAAACAAAGTCATTAAGTTAGGTCGATGACTTAAACCTAGGATTATAATTTGAATAGATTAATCCAAGATAATCTAAAACAATGTTAATTTAAAAAATATATATAAAAAAATAAATTAAATTTTAACCAGATTGACCGGTTAATGATTTAATTCATCAAATCAATCGAGTGCATGTTCTATTAATTTTCAAATCTTAGATTACCGAGTGATAACTTGCACCGATTTAATAAGAATGTCCAAAAGGTTTTGTGAGATGAATTATACTAGCCGTTATCCTTGTATAATCTGAGAACATGAACGGGAAATCATCGCAAGTGATAAAAAGGAACGGGAAAAAGAAATACAAAAGCATGAACCCACTGATGTATTCTTTTTAGGGTCATTAGGGCATAAAGTATTCAAAATGCACACACTTTTCAAGGGCATTACTTCTCACATCTTTTATCTTTCATATACTGCAATAGCCGTGTCTCATCGAGGACAGCTTCCACGCCTCAAGCTTTTGATTTTGAGAGAAGGAGTGGAGCCCTTTGCCAAAAAAGAATGGCAAGGAGACAAAGTTTCCACACCTTAATACTTTTGCAGTCTTTGGAAAAAGAAAGGTAGCTAGCTAAAATGGCTGTTCTTATTTAAGGTCACCATGTACATAAAGCTCCTTCTTTCTCATGTAAGAGAGTTTTGCATGAAAGTAAGGGAATTCTTGGATCTGAAACTCCAATAACAAGTGTATAATTGAACTCCGACAAAGAAAAAAGCTTTATCATAGAATCACCTATCTTTCACTCTCTCCTTAACTGCTGCAGCTATGCCTGAAGAACCCTATAGTCTTGGATCCTTCACTCATCATTCTCACATGATAATGGGAGGAGAGAGAGCAACTAGGCTTTAGGCTTATTGTGGGGTTATAAATAAATCTCAAAGGCAAAGCAGCATGGAAAGACCAGTCAAAAAGAGGCTCCGGCGTGAAATTTAACGAGAGAATGTTAGATATGGTTTTGGATATTCGATATGTTTTTTCGCTTTCAATCATTGTTTGATTTTGTCTTTGAGAATCTTGGAGAGATATATAGATCATAGCTTTCAATCATTATGGACAAGATTGATCGATCCTAGTTCTGTTGTTTTTATAGCTTTCTTGGCTATTTAGATTTTCTTTTTTAGTTAGATTTTAGATTATAGGGTTTTAATCTGAAGAGTTAGAGTTCCGAGAGTACATAAGAGTTTTTTCTAGATTTTTTTTTTTTTAACTTTGCAGCTTGAGAATTCTAGTGCTGTATAACATGGCATTTGCACGTTATATTAAAGGAAAAAATAAACATTTATAAAGCAGCAGCTATGAACAGGAAAAAACACATCTACCGTCTAGCCCATCGAGATTCAACAAAAAGAAGAACAGCTGGAAATGACGATATATATGGCAATCAAAGTTAAAGCCTAAAATTAAGGTCCTCTCTTCACACAAAAATATGATAAAAAATATGATGAGAGAGTAACCATCTAAGTAGTGATCAAGTGGTAAAGATTTAGGAATAAGAGGTTTGTTTCTTCTATAATCTCAGGTTCAAGTTCTTGATTGCTCATATGATGGTCACTTACTCTCTTCACACAAAAATATGATGGGAGAGTAATTATCTAAGTGGTGGTTAAGTGGTAAAGATTTGGGAATAAAAGGTTTGCTTCTTCTATGATTTTAGGTTCGAGTTCTTGATTGCTCATGATGCGTGTAAACTAGCCTGAACATCCATATTAATAAAAAAAAAAAATGATGAGAGAATTTTACCAGAAAATAGTTGGTGGTCACTGGAGGCTTACATGATCGTTAACTTCAGAATCCGTAGAATTAGTCGTAATGCGTGTAAACTAGCTCGAACATTCACATTAATAAAAAAAAAAGATATGATAAGAGAATTTTACCAGAAAATAGTTGGTGGTACAGGTGACAAGCACACATCCAATGACTTCAACATCTGGACTTGAAATATTGTCAGAGGTGGTCAATTAAGTTAAAGGGGTAGATCCCATGCTTCAGTCTCATCTCTCTGTCGATCCATCACTGATATCTAAGCAAAAATTTGAAAGGTTAATTGTGTGGTTTGCGCAGGTATGCTTGTGATCAATTTATTTCTGGTGAACTGCAATCAATGTGGTCATAAGCAAACAACATAACTTCCTCTCATACTTCACCTCCTTCCCTTTTCCCTCTCTGTTATTGTGGCTGCCCAGCCCTGTTATGAGTCGATGATTAGTAAGATACCATTTGGCGAACTTGTTGGGAAAAAACCACCTTTACCGCTACTGTTACATGTCTGTATGTTCGTGAGTGTAGTAAATATTATTTTTAAAATATTTTTTATTTAAAAATATATTAAAATAATATTTTTTTCACTTTTTAAAATTCATTTCTGATATCAAAATAATAAAAAAATGTTAGCTCGAAGGTTTAAAAAATAAAAAAATTCTCAAAAATGCAGTTGTACTGCAATGCCAAACTAATATAAAGAAGGAAAAGTAAACTTCATTAAGAGAAATCATACGTAAATGTAGTACGAACAGTTATTACAAAGCTTGTTCCCTCCAATAAATTACCTGGACACAGCTTTCTGCAACAAGAAAATGGAGCTTGAACGTACAGCTGCTAAACATTATACATTACTTGAATATACAAACTTGTAATTGCTGGTTATTACTCGTAATACTAATTTAAAGCAGAATAGCCAGCAATATATGGCTTGCTGATGTGATTAAGCGACAAATACAACACCAATACAGGCATGAACACGAATTAAGCAGAAGAAAAGCACAACATATCTGTTTGATTCTAAGAGTAATTTTACATGGTTGGGTCCTTCCCGAACCCCATCATAGCATGAGTTGCAAGCATTGATCCCCTGCGAAGTGTTTCCATAAAGCGGCCAGCCATTGGAAACTTGATTGTTTCTCTATTTCTTAGAGGCTTCTTGTCCCACCTGTATAAAATTAATGCAGAATTGAACATAAGCATAACTATACTGTAGGTCAAGATGACGGAGAATTCTACATGGGCATCTGTAGAGCATACCAATCTTCATGGCGAACAACCTTCCCATCCTCCACATATAGCTTGATGAGTGATATCATGTCTATACTTCTTCCTAGGAACTTGTAGTTCTGCTTGTTGTCAATTAATATCTAAAGCAAATGTACACGTAAAGCTTCAAAAATCTGTATTAATAACCAAACCTTGAAAAAATAGCAAAAAGAAATTGCAGAAGAAGTTTTGAACCTCTTGCTTTTTCGGTGACACTGCTTTTTCTTCCACGCTGTATTCAACAATTCTTGATTCGCTAAATATCTGAAAAACAATTAAAATTTTTTTTCCAATTTTATACATGATCACCAGTAGCATTGAAACAATGATCACTAGTAATTCCAAACATGAAACCATCAAACAAGATAAGCATGTCTCTTGAAATTTAGACATAATGATAAGAGCAAAATCCAAGAGGGGGAGAGAGCTTAGGAAATCATGATGCATCTCCAGAAAAATCAGAAAGTTAAATTGAAATTCTCTCCAGGCCCCCTTAAATATTCTCTTGAAAGATCAAAACATATAAGCATAAACGAATTGAATAAAATACTTGATATGTTGAAAGAAGAAGATTATCACCGGCACCAAAAATAAAATACCTTAGAAAGTGAATAGAATGCCGACTTGATCTGCTTCACCCTGTGGAATCATAAAATCAGAAACTGCAAAGGCACTCATTCCCACAACATTCCCTGGCTAAAACAAGCAAAAAAATACTGATTCTAATTAAAGCTAACAATTTTGAATAGCTCTTTCATACAGCAGCATATGCAAACTACATCTCTACATGTAATTACAACAGAACTCCGCTTATCCATCCAGTTTCGTAATGCAAACAGTGCTCTGTGATGCAGTGTGTTTTAAGTTTAAAAAATCAGGTTCACTTTCCTAGCAAAACATTTCGAGGCACCAACATTTACATACCCATGAGCACACATGAGTGGATCTTCAAAGGAAGCATTTGAAGCATAGATTTCAAAGTCGCGAGGTGTGGCACAAGATCCATATCTGAAACAATCAATTAAAAAACCTCGATGAACATCTTGAAGTGATCAATAAAGAGTCAGTCTTGATGACCAAGAACAGAATTTCACTATCATCTGAACACCCATCATCATGGAAAGCAGGAATTTCCCTTTCATTCTATTTCCATTTAGACATCACAGATTTATTTTCCTTTTTAGTTTTACAGGTAGAGGTATACTCAGGACAGCTTTCGCAGACTGAGACTTGGTCCACTTCTTTGGTAAAATTTAATGGCAGTGATTTCAAACAAAAACAATTGATTCATGACTTTATCTAACCGAAGTAGCGTTAAAAACAGATAGAATCAAAAGCAAAGTAAAGAAAAGAAAGTACTCACAAGTTGAGAAGATGAGGTATTATATCATCAGAAATAGGTTTTCCTGGCTTGTACTCACATGACTCCTTGCTGCAACATTCCCTTGTCTCATCTTCCTTATCTTCAAAACCCACAAATATTTTTCAAAGCCAATGATCAACAGTCGCAAAGAAACATTTAAAAGAAAACCACAAGACCAAATCAAACATGAAAAAACAAGGAAATTTTAAATTTACATACCCTTTGGTGAAATATTATTCTCCATGGCAATTTTCTCAGAAACCAAACAAGAATTGATGATCGAAAGAGTAGGACTTTTTCTAAGAGCCAGAGAACACAAAAGAACGCAAATAACGGTATTTCAAGGTGGTCAGTCATGGCTAGATTTTGCGTCACGTGGCAAAAGCTAGTCCATTTGGCTTTCTGTTTTTGGCGGCAGATTGATTTTTTTTTTTTTTTTTTGGAAGAGGAGGATGTTTGGACCCAGTCAGACACATGCTGTCTCCCTTGATATCCTGAATAGTGTAATTAGCCTTGGCCCATTTTGATTAAATGAGAAATTATTTTCTTAGTTAAGACTTTATTATTTTTGTTGATAAATACTTGATTATATATATATATATATATAATGATATCATTTTTGGTGTCTAGACCAAAGGATGGGGAATGAATTTTGGTGTACTAACCCTATTTATTTTCTGGAAAGTAGTTTTATTTTAAAAAATAAATTCTGAAAAAGTAAATTATTTTATGATATTTGATAGTATAATAAAAAATAAATTAAAAAATATTTTTCAATATTTGGTTATGTCATGAAAAATGAGCTGAAAAATAACTTATTAATATTTTATTTTTTTCAAATTTATAAAAATAGTGAAGAACAAATCTTACAAATTAAAAAGTTGAATGAGAATAAAATTGAGAAAAAATATAATTTCATAAATTATCTCAAATAAAATTAAATTTCAAATAATAATTATAAAAATATAACAAATTTTATAGTTAAAAAATTTCAATAAAGAAAGATAAGAAAAAATCAAATAATAATTATAAAAATAAAAACCAAAATTAATATAAAAATTAAATTAAAAAATAAATATTCAAAACAAAATATATATAGCAATCAAAAGTTTGAGGACCAAATTTGATATAATCAGCAAATAATATGATATTTTAAAATTTTTCACAACTTTTAAAAAATATTTTCATCTAAATTTTTCAAAAAAATACTTTTCTAGAAATTAAGTTAAATTTTTATTTGACTTAAAAATATTTTTCTTTCTTAATAGTAAATAACAATAAAAAAATAATTTCTTAAAAAACCACTTTTCAAGAAATAAATACACCTAAATCATACTATTGTTTCAACACAACACACCTAGAATCACTTAATGTTGAAGCTTATTCATTCCTCTTCTAACAGCTAATTCACTTACTGTAATAAATGAGTTGTTTGAACATGTGATTGGTGGAGGTAGGTTGGGCTCTTTTGTTTTTGGGATAACACACTTACTTGTCTATGCGTATTTTGTGCTGTCTCAGCTCTCTTCAAGTGGGAGCGCGTTGTTAATATAATATAGCCGAAGTAACCATCTAGAATTAGAAATGGTGGCAATGATGATCTCGCTGGAGAAAATAAATATGAGGCCATGGCAGGGCAATCCATCTCCACCACAATATATACCACAAAACTGGAAAACATATACATGGTCTGCATCTTTGGGAAAATGAAAAGAGCCTATCTATAGCATCAAAACAAAGAAACTCTTGGCCAATAGCACAAGCTACGGCTAAAAAGTCTTTTAATTCTGTTAAAATCAAATAGGAAGAATACATTTATTCACAGCCTTTACGAATGGTACACAGATGCACAAGACGCCCCACCAAAAAAAAAAAACACACGCACACACATAATGTCATCATCCGAACCAAGGTACTGTCACTCCTACACTGGGGGAGGAACCTAACTACTAAGCATTCCAAAGAAAGTGTGTCGCGTGAGCTACTAGATCATGAGCACGTGCCCAATTTTCAAGAGAGTATCGAAACTTTACCGCCTGGGTTCATTCAAGGTCTTCCCCTCAAAAAATTCACCCAGCATTCTTTCCAGATCCTCAGCTGAGTATCTAATGTACTTCTGAGGATTCTTCCCACTCTCAACTAGGGGCCTGCAACAAAATGAGGGAAATTATACAAATAAGAAGACCACGGTACAATTAAACATGTGGGTTTTGCACAATCTTTATTGTAGTGGCAGCACCAGAACCTAGGTTTTACAGCATTCAGAATTGAAAAGGGGAAAGATGATATGTCAAGATGGAGCAGAATTCCACTTGGATTAGGTTTCAAGCTTTTTTCAACCATGATCTAGATAGTTTAGAGCAGAAAATGAAATAAGCTTCCAGGTTGAAAAAAAGAAAAAAGATGCAGAAATGCAAAAAATATAAGAACTCCCTGTCCCTTACCATCACAAATGAGCCTGCCCGATACAAAATCCAAACATTGATGTACATGTTTTACTATTTTCAGATCAAGTTTAAACTAATGCACATGCACCATTCTCTTACAAAAAACACATTACAAAAGACAAATGTTTTTTTCAAATCTACAAAAATATTAAGAAGCATATGTATCTGTGGTGCAAGCATAACGGGACAGAACATACCCAAAGCGTTTTATAAAGGATCTGTAGGCAGGCAACAAGACTTCAGCAACAGCAAGCCTTAGTGACTCTCGCAACTCAGTGTCAGGAACAGTCCACTGAGATTGTTTTTGGTGAAGCTCCTCAAATTGTACATTGAAAGTCTTGAACCTGAACATATAACACATAACACGTTTCTCCATCCAGGTCAGAAAAGTTTGTGAATATGAAAACGAAAAGATAATGTGAATTGATTTGACCTGTCTTTAATCAACCCTCTTGAAGCTCCACTGCCACTTCCTCCCTCACCAGGTACTGCAGAACCTCCTCCCCCGGATGAGGTAAGCCCTTGCGTAGAGAGACATTGAAGAATCTGAAAATCCAATATTTAGTAAGGTGAAAACCCGGTTACTTTACTCTATAGATCTTTTCATTGTATTAATAGAACAGAATAAATGAAAGGCAGTCCTCTCAACAAATCTATTTTTCTTTCTAGTAAGAACATACACATTTCTTTGTTCTATTTTTTACCATTGACAAAAGTTCCATTTTTGTCAACTTTTCTTTCACATGCCTTGGGTATTAGAATTTATCACAACTGCCTATACCTGTACCTTCTTGTTATATTTCATTCATGTTGAAAACAACTTGACTAGCAAACACATATTTTCTAGCAGATTTAGTCCACAAGGCTTCTGGCACCTTGAGAGCACCTTGAGGGCACCTTTCACCTTCAGCTACCTCAAATGTCTAAAATATCGAGACTATATGATATCAATCAAAGCTAACTAAGAGTATGGTTGTTATCTGGCAGTTCATTTAATTGGCAAACAGAACAGCACCTTTGACCAACCATTCCTTTTGTATTGGTTTGCATGTTGCTGCACAACCCTTCTATGCCTTTGAACCCAGTCATCCCCCAATAAGTCCTTGGCTTCTGATCTGAAAACAAAATATTACAAGCTGAAACTTGGCCACAAGCAGAACTAGTAATGTTTTAAGAACTCTGAGAAAAATTAAGCACAACAAACCTGCGCACAGATCTGACCATGTAGTGAATATTGTTCATGAGAAATAAGTGAGTCAGAGCTGGATCTCTATACTGCTTAGATTTCCCATCCAGATTGGTTTGGAGAGCCTGCATTATTCGCATCGTTACATTTGCTAACTGTGAATTTGTTTCGCCATTGCTTTCAAATTCTTGGAAGAGTTGCTTCAAGGTTGTTTGATAGCTGTAGAGATTTAATACATCGTTTACAGGTAAATAATGTGAACATATCCAATGTCAAATCCAGCAGCATGGAAATATTTTATTAAAAAGAGATGTTAAAAAAGGGCCAGAAGGGTTTTAGAGAATAGAAATAAGTTGCTCAATGTCAATAGGTGAGCAAAGAATATTTTGGCCAACCACTCTGACTAAAGAAACAATATGTAAACCTTGATGATCATTAGCATGGCTGCATCATATAGCTTCAAGTTGGAACACGACACTGCACTGAAAGTGAACAAGTGGAACCAGCTAAATGTTGGAACTAGAAGATCGAAAGTATGGACAGCTGAACTTACTCAAAGAGAAACTTCACGTAGTTAATCACATAACTAGTCAAAGGATGGACAGTCCCATCCAAAACAGCAGTTTTTGTGGCATCTTTTTCAACTGCTTCTTCAAAATCACCAAAGGTTTCTTGAGCAGTCTGGGCAAGCCTTTTTGTCAAACCAAACATGGATTCCCTAATTTCATTACAAGCTTTACCACCAAAAACTCCCTCAACCTGCAAAAGAATTAGCAGTCGATAAACATTGTGCAGTGTATTTACAATACTGTCCTGCTTCTCAACATATTACTAACCCTGATTGCAAATCATGCTTAAACATCTATTCTGGCATCCAAGCGGAATATGGAATATATCATATATTTTATAGATTTCGCATCCACAAAATTATCATAAATCGGTAGCACAAATTGACCAAAATGGTGTCAGATGGAGATATGTGTTTAGATGTTTGATTCAATTGTACTAAAAAGCCACCACGTGGAAAGCCTGGAAAAAAGGATATAAGACTTAGTACCAGTGGAAATAGGCTCCTATTTTCATTCAGCAAAGAAAGAATATGAATCAAACTCAGTCAAAAGAAAGGAGGGGGACAAAGCAAGAAAGAGCTAATATACAAATGAATATTTCAATTTCTGCTATACATATTGGTTTCTTATGTCATTCATATAAAACTGAACAAATTTACAGGAAGTAAACAGAACGCATTTCTTGTATATATGTCACACTAACCATACCTCTGAATGCAGTTCTCGCATTATCTCATACATGTCCAGAAGCACAAATAACTTCTCAGGTGACCTTTTGCTTCTGGCAATTGCATCCCCAAAACTAAGAAGCATGGAGACACTACCAGTAGTACATTCAGCAAAGCATTGATCAAGGAGAGTATCAAACCCTTCAAATATTTGATCACAGACTCTTCTTTCTCCAACAAACAGGATTTTAACCTGCACAAAACATAATTAGATACTAGGAAGTACAACATAAATACAAGCATGCAAGTCCACAAATTCCTCACAGCAATGCGCATGAAATGAATCCAATTCCCAATCTTGGCCTCCAACACCTCCCATTGCATCCTTTGGACATCCTCTTTGCTCAGCTTTTCAACCCCCAACTTGCGAAGGCTTTCCTCCAATACTGAAGAACGGGTGTCCCTGAACGAAAACAAAGAAGTTGTCAATTTGATACCATGCCTTCCTATTTAAACTATAAAGTCAAATAAGGTTGCATAAGGCAGTAACTGCTAGTGATATTGACAAGGCTTGGGTATCATGCAGTACCATAGAATCATGGAAAGAAACTGTAATTTTCTATAAGCTCACATGTCTTCAGCAAGGCAAAATTAGAAGTTCTTCTAGTTAGATTTCATGCAGAATACTCTAAGGTGAACAAAAATTAAAAAACCTGAATTAACATCTACCTTAGACTGGAACCAATCTGGTTTCTAAAAGCACAGAAATTGCCTTTTATATTGGACTGGGCCATTTAGACATTTCATTCCAAGAGAGCACTAAAGTTGTAAGAAAAAACTAATGTTGTATTGAAGCTTTGCAAAATTGACTTAGCTTAAGTAAACAACTACATGGATGGACCAAAAAATAATCATGGAGGTCAAAATAGCTCAGAGTGCAAATAATACTACAAGTGGCAGGAACTAGTCAAAAGACAAAGCTCTTTACCTGTAAATTCTAAGTAACTGTTGTTGGTTCCCGGCTTGAACCATTTGTAGGGCTAAATCATGCAACAAAGGTAGAATCCTTGGAGGTATGAGAGTAAGATGTTTGAAACCACCAGTTTCTGAAGCACCGTTTTGGTGCTCATGATGATTATTCTTGCCACTAAATGGGTTTCCAGGTGATTCCGATGATGGCCGCATTGATTCAGGGAGGCACTCAAAGAGACGATCAGTTTCCACAGGCTTGCTGGAATTTAGAAAATAAAAATAAACAAGCTAGAGAGATGAACAAAGCTAAGTTGCATGACCAAACAAAGTGCATACATAGGTCATTACCAATTGCATGACCAGACAAAGTGCATACATAGGTCATTACCAACTACTTCCTATCTAGAATCACTAGAGAGATCAATATCAATCGTGCATCATATATAAATTCCAAAAACAAAATAGACAGATGATGAGAGTTCATGAGAAGTAAACAGAGTCCAGCTTGATTGTTGTTCAATGAAATGAAAGCTTACCTTCATAATAATTAAAGTAGCCATCATATAGAAAAAAGGGACAATCGTACTGCAAATACAGAAAAGCCTGTCCTAACTGATATCCCCAAAGTTTATTTTATACATGCTCATAAGCTAGCAAAACTTAAGTTTAAGCTGCAAGATAAAGAAGTTGAACCAAGCACATGGGACTAGCTTCCATCCAACACCATAAAGAAATGTTAAATATCATAGATAACAATCAATTGACACATGAAGCTTATTATCATAGATAACTATCAGTTGACAAATAGAGAAATGTTAAATATCATCAGTGTATAATAGAAGCACCAATTGGTTAGAAAAGCAGAAGAATTAGCAATAACCAGTTAGAAGTAACTGGCATGCAACATGAATACCATCACTTGGACAACATACCTGTACAATGCCAAAAGCTGCTTAAACTCATCTTCTAGCTTTGAAATAGCCTTAGCAAGTAAGGTATTTGCATTATTGATGACTGCATCGCTACTCTTAAAGCCTTTGTTGCCACTAAAGAAACGAATGTTGCTTCGTAGTTGATTAATTGCTTCTAGGTAACTTTCTAGGTCCTCATGCGGTCCCTTTAGTATTTTAGCCTCTGCCTAAATATTGAAATGATGATGATATCAACAGTCGTGCAAGAAATGTGCATCCAAAGAGTAAAAGATTTCAAACATCAAAATTGATGCATCATCAAAGAAAAGGTAGTACTTGAGAAAAGACATGACCCATTAAATTTCAGATAAGTCATCAAGTTTTCACCTTGAGAAATTAAAAAGTTAAGGCAACAAAACCAAAAAAAAAAACCTATGGGTACATCGAAGGAAGTTTTAGGATGGCAACTAATTCCATAATGCTGATTAAAGAAGAACTAGAATCCTATTTTTGGGACAAAACAGACCTTAGTCTAGCAATTGAATGGGAAAGCACAAAAACACTTTGATCAAGCTAGTCTCAATGGGTGAGTCAGCTATAAGAAAACATAGACATCACAAAAAAATCAAAACATATTCTAAGACAGGGAAAGTAACGGCACTAACAATCAAATATATAGTGATTCACAAATAGAACAAGAAAGCAAAATTTGTAGTAATACATGAAACCAACCTGCCGAGAAGCATCAAACTGTGTCAGTATAACCTCTGCAGCCTTTAGTGTCTTGTCAATATTCTCATGAGCTTTCCTTATCGCATGCGTTCTAATCTACAAAGTCCAGATTAAGCCCAGCCAAATTCAATAAAAACAATCTAAACCCAACTTTTTAACAAATAAAACCAATCAAATCAGTATAATTTAATTGCCTCCAATAACTAGTCAATTCATCCATCTGGAATTCTTCAACAGTGATTATTTTAATACTCAAGATCCAAATTCCCTCAACTAAACAGCAAATCATAAATCAATACCCAGCAAGGATAACCAGTCAATTCAATTACAAATAAAAAAATAAACACTGGCAACCAGGATACAATCAAGAATCGTATAATTTTCTCTTCTGAATCACACAACTAACCATTTATCTCATCTGGGTTCTACAACCTACGATGAAAAAAACAGCCAAACCTTTCAGCTTTCCTCCACTTCCTCACAAACCAAACAACAAACAGCACATCAACAGCAAACAGCAAGAACAAGTCAAAGCAATTAGAAAACCAAACTAAACACCATCAACCAGTATCAATTATCTCATATGGGTTTTTCAGTTTGCCACCAAAAAAACCCCATAGTCCCAATCTTTTCCATCATTTTCTCAAGAACCAAACAAAACTCAACCCAACAAAAAACATTTCCACATCTACTTACCTGAGTAGGACGCATAGCAGTCTCAAGAACTGAAAGACGACTATCAAAGGAACCCAGAATTGTAACAACATTATCAGTTATAGTTTGGCTTTTTTGAAGTGCTTCTCTCATCTTCGCTGCTCTTTCACCGAGTGAATCCATGCCTGAAACTGCCACGATCATATTTTCTTTCTTTCTTTCTTTCTTTTGAAGAAACTAGAGAAAACCCAGAAATAAAATG
Source organism: Populus euphratica (assembly GCF_000495115.2). Taxonomy (NCBI): domain Eukaryota; kingdom Viridiplantae; phylum Streptophyta; class Magnoliopsida; order Malpighiales; family Salicaceae; genus Populus; species Populus euphratica. The sequence continues at coordinate 1,304,718 of NW_011499863.1, read as the reverse complement.
ATAGAAAGAACCTAAAAAGATTAGTTCTTGCTGAAGTTTGAATTAATGGAGAAGTGATGGGACCAGATCAAAGCAGGGCAGACCAACCAGGGCAGTGCCAGTTTTTTTTTTTTCTGAAGAAATTTATTTTTTCGGCTATTGGTTGGTCTTTTACTTTGACAGGTTGTACACTTTGGTCTTCCATTATTTTTTCAATCTTCTGCCCTACCACCCGCCACTATGATCCTTATTCACTAAGCTAAATTGATGTCAGAAAAATAGTATTATTTTTAGAGGAAAACATAATTGGTGTGATGATTTGATAAAAATAAATAATTATGATGATAGTTTTCCCTCGAATTGCCTTCATACTGTTTGGTTGAAAGTTGAAATAATTAAATGTCAGTAAAGTATTCAATGCATCATACTCGTATTTACATGTTCTGATTTGTTTTTATTTTTATTAAACTATGTATAATTTAATAGGTTAACTTAAAATTTAATATAGTTAAATTTAAGAAAAAATCATGCATAATTAACTAGATTAAATTTGAGAAGCTTAATGGATTAATTCATTATATGATTAACATAGGGATAGTACAAGAATATTTGTCTGTTATCCATTAACTACCCCTTTCAACCTAATCTTAGGTCTTGACTCACCCTCCTTCATAAACAAATTTTGTGGAGGAACCCTTGGGTTTTTAGGGCATTGAATTTTTGCCATCCTCACTTGCGCCCATCCTTACTTGCGTGAGTAACCCAAACTTGATTTAATTTTTTAAAAAAATTAAAATTTGATTTATTTTTTTTTTAAATCAAAATAATATCATTTTATTTTTAAAAAATTCAAGCTACACCTCACACGCTAATTCACATAACTTATGATCTTAATTTTAATTCAAGCTACACCTCACACGATAATTCACATAACTTATGATCTTAATTTTAGATTAAATTGGATTTAATAACTTTAATAAGATTTAAATTTTAATAATTATAGTTTTGTAAACAAAAGTATTTTTATTATGCAGTGGAATTTCTATTGAACAAAAAAATAATAAAATTATATAAAAGCACATGACTTTTGCTAATTTTATTAGAAAATACATAGAAATTTACTAATACAATTTAAGCACGCTATCAACATTACAATTTTTAAAAAAAAAAATCTTCAAGCTTAATTTGAAAGCTGAATGTTATTAGCTCCAAGATTAACTCAATCTTTAACGTAGAAATCTAATTGAAAAATAAATTTTAATCTTCAAACTTTTGCTACTTTTGATATATCCATGCTTAGTGAAATCAACGATGAATAAAGAAAAAAACAGAGAGGGTTAACACAAGCATGAAAATTTTAAGAGTATATTTATTTTTATGTTTTAAAATTTAAAAAAAAATTAAAATTTTATTTTATTTATTTATTTTAAATTAATATATTTTTAATATTTTTAAATTATTTTGATGTACTGATGTCAAAAATAATTTTAAAAAATAAAAAAAATTATTAATATATATTTTCACATAAAAATTATTTAAAAATTAACTATAATCACGTTGATAAACAAAAATCTTATTACATTTTTATTTTATTATAATACATAACTTATGATCTTAATTTTAGATTAAATTGGATTTAATAACTTTAATAAGATTTAAATTTTAATAATTATAGTTTTGTAAACAAAAGTATTTTTATTATGCAGTGGAATTTCTATTGAACAAAAAAATAATAAAATTATATAAAAGCACATGACTTTTGCTAATTTTATTAGAAAATACATAGAAATTTACTAATACAATTTAAGCACGCTATCAACATTACAATTTTTAAAAAAAAAAATCTTCAAGCTTAATTTGAAAGCTGAATGTTATTAGCTCCAAGATTGACTCAATCTTTAACGTAGAAATCTAATTGGAAAATAAATTTTAATCTTCAAACTTTTGCTACTTTTGATATATCCATGCTTAGTGAAATCAACGATGAATAAAGAAAAAAACAGAGAGGGTTAACACAAGCATGAAAATTTTAAGAGTATATTTATTTTTATGTTTTAAAAATATTTTAAAAAAAAGTTAAAATTTTATTTTATTTATTTATTTTAAATTAATATATTTTTAAATTATTTTGATGTAACGATTTTAAAAATAATTTTTAAAAAATAAATGCTTGGTGATCATACGTGAATCGAGAGAGCCGTGTCTTTCATTTTCCTCGGATCCCTCCTTCCCAAATTCTTTCTTCTCGTACCCTGCAACCTTATTTTCATCACCCGGAGGAACATTTAACTGTTGATAAACAAATATCTTATTACATTTTTATTTTATTATAATTTTACATAACAAAGAAGCTAGTATAATCTAGGGAGCTGAACGTGTCCATTCCCGAGGCAAACATACTTGATGATCATACGTGAATCGAGAGAGTCGTGTCTTTCATTTTCCTCGGATCCCGCCTTCCCAAATTCTTTCTTCTCGTACCCTTCAACCTTATTTTCATCACCCGGAGGAACAAAAAAATAAGATAAACATTGATTATTTCCTTTCATCCCATGAATATAGTTAAAGACATGTACATGCGTTTGCATGTAAGTATAAATCATTGATTAGTAGAGTTTATTATCGAATTTTTCATCTTAGTGGAGTTTTTTCTTGTTATTTTTCATTTTTCATGAATACCTAATGCGTACAATAATTTCAGTGGACTCGTTAATTTATGCACAACAACCACTTTTATTGAATGAACATTAAATTAAATTATTCAAATCATCTAATAATTCGTGGTACGAGCATTTTTTAATGATTCTACTAATCCTTAATCAACTTTAATAATTAAAGCAAGATGGTGTGAATTCGGCTCCCCAATACATCGATACAGTTCGATGAATGATTCAATTAATGAGAAATTAAATCTTGAAAGACCCATTTCATTAATTATAATCTATCAAGATTTAATGCACTCGTTTTATTCACAAAATTAAGTCAACTAATTACATGGTATCCACGATGCTATTCTCCCATAATTAATTAAGGTAACCCATGAGTGTTTAATTTAGAGTTGTAAATTAACTTGTAATTAAATCATGTTGTTCTAAAAAATATTTAGGTTATAGCGAATGTATAAATATAGAAGAGATATAAATGTATTTAATTAAAGAAATAAAGATAAAAACATAAATAAATCTCTTGTGATATTTTTAAAATAATTTTTTATAATTTTAAGAAAGGAATTATCTCTTCTACTTTGCGAAGGAAACAAAACATTACCTTAAATGAGACTATAATATATAATGGTGAAATGTCCCACAATTATTAAATGCAAATCCTTCTTTTGAAAATGATTAATTAGGCAGTTCCAAGTCTAGTGCTAAACTACAAAACGTGTAATTACTAGATAGGCCCAAATTAAATAGAAAAGTGCCAGCAAGAAATAAATAAAAATCTAAATACAGCCAAAATACGTATAATTTTTGTAAAAAAAAAAAGATTTCGTAACTTACCATATTTGTCTTTGTCCATAACTTGATGATTAAGGAACACCCCCGTCCCTCTAGGCAACACCCCACTTCCCTTCGAGAATGGTTTATTGAAACGAGGGAGGAAAACCCCCGTGCCTTGTGATTTTCTATAAAAAAGCATGACGTTTCTGCTTTTGAAACCCTAATTATCGGACCATTAGTGAAAACCCTTTAATCAATTTGTAAATTTCATAAAAAGGAAACAAGAGATAATGTTGAGAGGATAAAGATTTACTTCAGTTTGATTATGAGCTGGTGTCATGATCTTTGAACTGTATGTGTTAAAGGGTCCAGATACAACTTCAAATCCATGGTTCCAGCAGCATGGATGGTAGCCATGGTTAACACTTGTAACTTTAGTGCCAACAGGGCTTTCGACATTTGGCTTGAAACCACCCAAAGCGTCACATAGCTGCAGTGGTTATATATTTGGCAATGACAACTTAGATTAGCACACGTAATATCTGTCAACATGTCACTAACAGCAAAATTGATTCACGTGAAAAATCCTCAGCATTACCTTAGGGATTTCCCAGAAAATGATATATTTCAGGGCAAAGAAAATTAATACTATATAACATTACCTTAGGGATCAAGGAAACAAAGGAAAAGAACTTAAAGCCATAATCAAACAAGAAAATCTGTTGATTAAAGTGCTTAAAGAGAGTGGCCGTAGTGGCAGTACATGTGAGAATGAATCTAGACAAGAGTTAACATGGAAACATCAAAAAATTAAATGGAAAAAAAAAAACATGAAAAGATACATAGAACAAGGCATGGAGAGATTGAGAAATTGACCTGAATATTTTCTGGTGCAACATTGGCAGAAGATTTTAAGGTGGGATGATCACGAAAAAGAAGAAGATTCTTGTCGTTGTTCTTAACCTTGCTAGCATTTGTTGTCGATATAATTTCAAGAAAAACATCAGAAGGCAGCCATGACTCTCCATCTTCAAGGTTTGGAGGAAAGTCCACCATGCTAATTGGTACCGTGGCTGTAGGGGCTAGGAAAATAAAGGACTTGATTCTTGAGGTTGCTAGGAAGAATCAAATATTGAAGAAGAGGAAAGAAAGAGAGGTGGCTTGCAAGGGTAGAAGAGCTGTCAAGAGAGGTGTAACCGCCAATTGGTAGCATGAAATGAAGGGTGATCAGTGGCAACTTGGTGATGGAAAAGGGATCTCTATCTCTCTATTTATATTTAGGGTGACAGTACCTTAAAAAGGCAATGTGATTCCATTGAATTCTAGGGTGAGTGACTCGTGCTCGCTCATTGCCAAAAACTCTAAAAATCGTGGGAGTTTTATTGTAGCTCAAGATACATGTTTACTGTGCATCGCTATAGCGATAAAATTATCATGTTGTTCTTGAATGGAAAAAATAAAGTCTCGAGGGTGGGAATGTTCTGGTATTTTTCACTCTTCTATTGGTCATTAAATGATTTTACGGTGGTGTTTAGTGTTTATGTCTTTTAAAATTTTCAGCACAGTAAAAATATTACCATAAAAATTAATAAAATTTAAAACAGTTGATTAAAGATTTTCTTGAATTTTCATAAGTTTCTTAACAATAAATATATTTATTCGCTTATGATCAAAAAATTATTAAGCTACTGAATAAAAGTTTTCATGGGGTTTACAAATATTCATATACAATAAAATTACATCTTTAATTTTCAAAAAAATAAAGGAATAATAAGCTTTGTATTTGGAGGTATTTTTTACCTCACATAAGTATTTTATATAATTGTCAGGGCTATGAGGGTATTTTCATATTTTTATATTGTTTTTGAATTTTTAAATGAGAAAAGTTATTGATGAAAGTTGAACACGCGTCAATAAATAAATAACGTCTACATCATTCAAGTAGTGTGTACGACATTATCTAGTGATCAAAACAAGCTTTTCATTGTCTTTATAGATATACGAAACTGTATTCTCTTTTATCTAGAGTAGTGTGTAATTGGTTAATATGAAAAAAAAAAAAGTAGAAAAAAGGGATGATTGTTTCAAATTTAAAGTCAATATTTGAAAAAATATTTTTTTATGAATATTAAAATTAATATGAAGAATATATAATTTACTATTAATTAATTATGAATAAACTAAAAAAATAAAATCTCGCAATCGAATAAAAAAATAAATATTTAACATGATATAACTTTCTATTCACCATGTTGTTTTAAGAGATTTTTTTGGTTATTTCATAATGGACATGGTATTTTTGGACTAGGATTACACAGTAAACAAATATATTTTAATCAAATTTTATTATAGGACAGTATAAAGCCTTATAGTTCATGTGTTTGATATCATGGGTGTAAAATAATTTTTAATTTAAAATTAATTAAAATAATATTTTTTAGATTTTATTTTTTAAAATATTAATATATTAAAAAAATTAAAAAAAGGAAAGAATTGCAGTGACCAAAAATTGGAAAATGGGAATTATAGTGCTAACTTAGCACCATAGATTTTGAAAAAACAATTCACAAAAACCACAACAATATTAAAAGAAATAAATACAATATTAATTGTTGCTGAAAAAGGCAAAATAGTCTCCAGCCCTGAAATACCTGACAACGAATATGTTTCTGTCCAAAATAGATGTATCTGTATCGGGTCCTTATTTGATATAATTTCAATTTATCTTGTATCAATAATAATAAAAAATTAATTAAATGGTGTTCCAAGATACTTCGAAAATAAATTTATACAAAAACTATGAATAATTAATTAACATTTATTTTACTCTTTTTTTATGAAAAAACTCAATATGTTGCGATGGTTTTATATACTAATTTTACACTATTTTTTTATGAGTCTAACTTTACAATATTAGGCTAATGTGGTTTTTTAGTGTGTATTAAATATTGTAATAAATTTTTATTATTATAATTCAAAAAATATTTTTAATTCTGATTTTAAATATATATATATATATATATATATATATTTGGTTAAAATTGTTATAAGATATATTGTGTATACAATATAAATGTGAAGCAGTTTTTTTTAAAAAAATTATTTTAATTTTTATAAAATAAAAATTTGGAAAACAATTATATGCTGGATACAGTAAAAAAAATATTTAATTACCAATTTTTTTTATAATTAGACAAATAACATAAATTACCTCAAAAATAAACACCTTTAATTAAAGATACGGAAGAAGATCGAAACAAGTGATTTGATCATTTTTGCTTTCATTTCCTGGCACTTGGTTTTATTACTTTTTATACTTCCATGTTACTTATTTATTTATTATCTAAAATAATTAAATGTTAGAATTATATTTTAATAGTGCCTTCATGACATATTGTATCTTATTTTTTCAAGAACTAGCATATCAAAATATATGTTTTATATATTTGTGTATGTAAAAGTATAATCGAGAAGTTATCTGCAAGTTATTAAATACTCAATTAGATATCATCAAAAAATTTCAGAATTTAAAATAAAAATATTTTAATAAAAATATTGATATGAGTTAGTTATTATCCACGAATTAATTCAATAATTAAGGCATTTTCTAGTCAATCTCATATTTGATAATCTCGTTGGCAATTTTTTATCAAATTAATATTTTTTATATATTTTTAAATTATTTTCTGGGTCAGATAATTCTCTTGTTTGATAGTGTAAGTTTTTTAATTAAAAATCTATTTATTTTTATTTTTTAAAAGTTAAAAGTTTTTTATTTTTATTTTAAATTAATTTTTTTATAGTTTTGATACATTTTAAAAACAAATTTTAAAAAATAAAAAATATTACTTTAAATAAAAAAATATTTTAAATAACCATTGCCGCATTAATAAATATACTCTAAATCGGATTTTAAAATTATATTTATAATCATCAACCGAAAAGCTTGGAAGCCCAGAATATGGCCATTTGTCGTTCTGTTTTCTATTATCCCACGCTTCTTCGTCGTCCTCTCCAGCATCAGGTTCTCTATACATCCACTTGTCGCTTCCCAAATTACCCTTCTAAGTTCTCTAAATCTAGTAAGCTGCCACTCCTTCATTGAAGCCCGAGACCTCGCTGTACATCATCAATGGAATCACCTTCTGAAGGTTACAGAAAAAATGTTGGCATTTGCCTGATCAATCCATCAAAGAAGGTTGGTTAAGTGAAAATTTTGCTATAATTCTATACATGCTCATGACTTATAATCTTATTGTGTGTGGACTCTGTAGCTTTTTGCTGCTTCAAGATTGGATTTACCTGATGCTTGGCAAATGCCACAGGTAAATTCAGAACTACTTTTTGTTTAATGGTTTTTATTTAGTTTTTGAAACCCATGTATATTTTGATTAGTTTTCTTCGAAAATAAAGATGGCCCCGTTGTTTTTTCTTTTAATCTATTGAAGATTGTAGAGTTATGTCTATTACAGTGTTAAGGATTATTCAATATTAGTTAACTATGTTGTACAAATTAATGCTGGCAGGAGTCTTATATTAGTGATTTGTCATGTTAGTTCGAAAGTTGAAGCTGTCTATATTATTGTAATGATTAGTGAAAGATTTTATTTTGTGGTACAATAATGTATATGAAGTTAGCTTCTTTTTTTTCGCTTAAGAATTTTCTTTGTGGATGCAGGTTGTTAATGGTGTTTTGTGTGACTGTGTGAAATAGGGTGGTATTGATAAGAGTGAAGATCCGAAAGTTGCAGCTATCAGGGAACTAAAAGAAGAAACAGGGGTTAGCTCGGCGGAAGTCCTTGCTGAGGTTTGGCTTTTTATGTCCTTTTTTATTTCCCTGTTTTTTGGTCTTTAGAGGAATTGATAGCTTATCTTAAGCAAATCTTTGGAGGAGAAAAGTTATTGCTTCTTTGAAAGTTGAAACTAATAAAAACTATTGAAATTTACCAGCTTTTTGTCTGATTTAAGCTTGCTTTGAGATTTCTAGAAGTTTTTTTTTTTTTTTTATTGTTAGCCAACATGTTAGGTTTAAACTTGTTATCTTCCATGGAACTACTGATTTGTTTGAGTAAAACTTCAGCCTGGTGTCTTATGGTTGTTCACGTGCTGTACACTGCACAGATATGCAATCATCAGGAACAAGATCTAGTGAGAAAAACATTCCCACCCAAGTATTATTCTGCCATGTTGTCAATGCCTCTAAATGAGGGGGGTCTGAATCATGAAAGTGGACGTGGATTTAGTTATCATGAATGCTTAATCTCAATCTGGATTCTTGATTATAATGTGCACTCTAGTGATTTGCTTTGTAAATTGTTATACCATGGGATAGCCTTGTGAGAATTGATGGACACAGTTCGAGATCTATGCAATTTGAATCTGTTTATCACATTAGCTGTCACTGCAGATCGATCAACCATGCCTTTGTTGGAGCTAATATATTTCCTATTTCCAGCCTTTGCATCCATTCCCGACTCTGCATGTTTCTGTTCAAATTACTTAGGGAGTGGCCGCTGTTTCTTGTTGAGCATTCAGTGTTAGGTTTACTATCTTGATTGAATTTTCAGACGCCTTCTTGGTTGACATATGACTTCCCACCAGAAGTTAGGGAAAAACTTAAACATCAATGGGGATCTGACTAGAAAGGTCAAGCACAGAAGTGGTGAGCAAATAAATAGCCCGCATTTAGTAAGAATAATTCTACACTGCCTAGGCCATTAGGGTTTCTGACACGTCTGAACCAATCAAACCTTGGCCAAGAACTTTTAGTCGACAGTGTTACAGCTGTAATTTTTGTTGCCAAAAGTGACCAACAACCCAGTTTATTTCCTGGCTCTTTCTACATCCAGATTAATCACATTTCCGCAACTGCAAACAAACAGGTTTCTCCTTAAATTCACTGGGAATGAGGAAGTGATCAATCTATTGGGTGATGGCACTGAAAAACCTGAGTTTTGCGAGTGGTCATGGATGTCACCAGAACGAATAATTGACAGGGTGGATGTTACTGTCTTGCTATTTCTTATATGTTCTAATCAGTTAAATTCGGTATTCTGATTTTGTTGTTGATCGGTTCCTTTTCACCTCTCATTTTCATGCAGGTGGTGGATTTCAAGAAACCTTCATACAAGGAAGTTTTGGCAGTTTTTGGTCCCTATTTCCAATGAGTTCATGTTCAAGTATCAACGTTTGCTTATATTATACAAGGTGTCCCACTTGACTAAATGAGCTAGCATTATTTGAATTATTCCTCTTGGATGCATATCCAATTCGGTGCTGATCGATACTCCTTGTGATTAATTGGAAAATAAAAGCTGGCATTGATTTGATTGCGGTTGTTGATGTGATAAAAAAATTCAACTTCAGTCTTGCCTCCTGCAATAAATCACCAGCCATAGCCAACTGCATGGAGTTCCATTTCACCACATTAACCACTTACTAGATAGATTATCAGGCTGTCCAAAGGATGTAAGCCATTTGAATTAAATTTGCTGGCTGTGGCCCATATTGATATAGGTTATGGTTTCGCGTGAATCGTGCTCTTACTGAGTTGGGAATATCAGAAACTTCAAGCAAAGTAGGATTCCATTTCCCTTTGCAATGCATGGAATCAATAAGATTTGTCTATGATATTCTTGCTCTCTGCTTTTGCAATGCTACCGGATAAATGACACCCTTTCAAGTTTAAAAGAGCAAAGGATGCTTCCATCAAATTCACACTCCTTCCTTCTGTTACCCTACTTTCCAAGGATAGAACAACACAAGTTAACCAATTGTTCATATGCATATACTGTCTCCCCAAGTCCCCTCCTAAGCAACCATCAACAGCTGTTTCTTCGTTTTTTCTTTAATGTTCTTGGCAGAAAAATGCAGAAAAATGACAACTACTTTCAGTCCTTTGGAATTTGCCAGAGGCTCTACAACTTCTTCATGAACAACCTTATTGTTTGTCCCCTTAAGCGCATCACTTTAGGCCATGCCGATGCAGTGCCTCGTAGCTCAACTGAGGTATCTGTAGATGACTCTTTGAGGAATGGAGTGGGCGAACTAGAAGAACCCTTGATCCTTAAAACAACAAATGGAGAAGAAAAGCTGCACCATCAGGGTCAAGAAAGGTCAAAAGATAATGGTTCAGGATCTGAAATTCAGATTCACTTCAAGCAAACCGAAGAAGAATTGGAACATTGGACGCCTGTCGACAAACTTGGGTTTTCGGCCCATGAATCAACAAAAGGTAGCCAGAGAACTGATGATGGTGATCAGCCGAAAATGAAGAACGGTGAGAGCATTCCCATCTCTTTATCAGGAAAGGGTCAGCTCCCTGATGACAAGCTAGCTATACAGAAAGGGAAGAAAATCACTGAGCCACCCCATGACAAGGAAAAGCTTCCCCTAGTTCAAGTGAATGGTGCTGCTAATGGTATGACTGCTCGAGGGAAAACCCAACAAGAGACAGGGCCGAATATGAGCACCATGGCTCGAGAAAAAGGTCGAAAAAAGCTTGACAGCATACAGGACAGCAAGGAGGAAGATAGAGCTAGGAAAGGTAAGGGCATAATCAGTGAAAATTTGACACCAGCAAGAAAGGAGCCCGAAGAGGTGCTCCCAAGGCATCTCATAAGCGTGGCCGCAAATATCAATGAGAAATCAGATGCATTCATCCGAAGAAAAAAAGAAGCAATGAGAAGAAATCTTAGCCCGGAACCAAAAAAACCCTAATCTTTTCACGGGTGGACCAGTTCGAAGTGAATTTGCACCACGCTGTTTATAGATTCATTAAAGTTCATAAGCCAGTTCCTCTTAAGTGTAATGATTTTATTTTTAACATGTTGCCTTGTTAGAATAATGTTTGGTTAAACATACTAGGAATAGCAGAGGCTATCCACGGTTATATCTTTTAATATATATATTTCAAGATGTTCGAATTATATTTATTATTTATTATGTCAAGTAAGATAATTATATAAAAAATTCTGTGTCAATCAAATTCAAATTAAATTGTTAGTTTCTATTCAGTTTTATTATAAATTTTAATAAAATTTAGTGTATTTAATATAGTAATATAAGATTTTTTATTTAAAATATATTAAAATAATATTTTTTTTATTTTTAATATGCATTGTCTTGTTTAATTCAAGGCACGAAAAAAGTAAGCAATTCCCCAAATCCAAGATTAAGACAACACATTGTAATGACAAGCATAGTCGATCTATATTGAGCAGAGGAGATCGTAAAATTTCTACAACAGCAGGGATGGGTTTCACAAGTTGTAAAAAAAAAAAAAAAAACTAAAGAATATATGAAACTAAACTGGATTTAGAAATAAATATGTAGTATTTAGAAAGTTGTTTCGAGGGGCACAGAAAATTTTGCACAACCTCCATCATCGTGTGATTGTCCATTTCACAAGGAACTCAAGATCTCGCCTCAAGCTATATATGTAAGAGAATCAATTGATGAAGATAGCTTCAAGAGTCCATGCTGGTAAGCAGTAGTAGAGTCAAAACATTCAAACCCTTATGGTTATGGATTCTCTTTTCCACCTCTTACAACAGAGCTTTCGTCAGGGTTTTTCGTCAGACGATCTCGACAGAACAGTGAAAAATGTTTGTATTTCTAATGTTTTTGAAAGTAAAATAAAAGAGGATACGAAAGAACGGGAAGAAAAAAAAATATTTTTTACAAACTCTTTTAAAACTTAGGTTTGTCAGCCATTAATATGTCTCCTTCTTGCTCTCCTAAACCACCAATCCCTTCCTTTTCCAAAAGTGTCTCCGTCCTCATTCTTCAAGAACGTGCAACGATGAGCGATAAAGATCATATGGAGCCCAAAGATGATCCACAATGCAAGGTTTCCTCGAGTCAAGCCGTAACCAAGGTTTCCCTTTCCCGCTCCAATGAAGCAAACTAATAGGTCCTGGGTGCAGACTTCTACACTTTCCTTCCATGTTGTCACCCCCTAACCCATGCTGGTTCCATCGATGATCAACCCCTTTTATGTTCCCAGCCAAAACCAAAAGAAATGGCGGCAATGAACCCAAGTGGTAGATTCTCTTCTGCTTTTGCACTGTCATCCACCCTTCAACCTTTTGTGTAAGCTGTACTTGCCTCCACTTTTCCACATCCACAACCATAACTCCTGTGTTAAAATAACAAGGCCTTCTTCCATGAAAAGTCCTGGCCAAAACAGGATCGAGCCAAAATAGGTTGGAGAAATAGTAGGTGAAATTTGCATGACAATATTCCGGAGCTGCCAAAACCCTGTCCTCTAAATCAACCTCCCACAATTTTGCAATATCATCAACAACAAGAAGATCAGAGTCAAGATAAATAACACGTTTAACGTCGGATGGGATAATGTCAGCAAGGTAAATTCTAGCATAGTTTAAAGGTTGGTCCAGGGATTGACGGATGGATTTAGAGATCTTTCCGCGAACACGGTTGGAGTCAAACCGGTAAAATTTGAAGTGAAGGTAAGGGAAGGTGGATTTGATGCTGGAGAAGACCTCACGGTCAAAACGTGCCCAGAGAAAATGGAACTCCATGTTTTCAGGGCAAGTAGAATGTCGAAGGATAGAGAAAATAGCAGCCATGGTGCCTCTAAGGTAATTGGCATCAAGAGTCATGACAATGTGGATTCTATGTGGCCCACAGGAATCCCCATTACGAAAAGCTGGAGCCTCTCTGAAGACAGGGACATCAGCAGATGGTTTTCTGATAACACCGAGGCGGATTCCCCCAGAAGAGGAGGGTAATGATGATACTGTGTTGGCTACGATGAAGAAAGACAGGAGGCCAAGGAGGCGAATAAAGGTGCAGGAGGCCATCCTGTCCTGAACCGGGGAAGGTGGGTTTTGGGAAAGTCAAGGGTTGGTGGTGTTCAGGGGAGAAGAGCAGCAGCTGCCATTGTTGGGGCTGGTTAAGATAAGGTTTGAAAGAAACAAATATTGATGATTGATAGACAACAGGGAAGGAGAGAGGATGGTGAGAACTGTGAGGAAGAGAAGATTCCTCGGAGGGAGCTGTTGTGTTCTTTTATTGTAATAAACCAAAGCCAAGACCTCCTAGAGCTTGTAAAAGATTTCTACGTGTTAACATTTAGGAAATTAGGGAGTGATTTTCCCCTCTCCTTTTTCCCTTCCTATATATCCTCCTTGTTTTTTGCCTATTTCATTGCAAAACAGTAAGGCGACACAAACAGAAATATTATACCGAAAAATCTTCTAAATACCATCACATTAGATGTAATGATTTTATAAATCACATCAAGTTGTATGTCCAGATTTTTCCTTTCAAAAAATAGATGCTAGGGTTGTTAGAGAAGAAAATATTCTATACTGTCTAAGCCATTAAGGTTGGTTACATACCTGAACCAATCTAACCTTGGCTAAGAACTTTTGGTGCTAATGACCTGGTTTGATTTTCCTGGCTCATTCTACATCCAGATCAATCACATTTTGCTGCTGCAAAAACATAGGTTTCTCCTTAAACTCACAGGGAATGAAAAGGAGATTGGTCTATTGGGTGTTGACACAGAGAAACCTGAGAAGAAGCCTGTATTCATGTCTCCAGGATTCATTACAGCAGGAAAATGGATTAAAATATCTGAAAGCACGAAAAAAAGTAAAAGAAAGGAAAACAGCAAGCTTTTCAAGAGAAATCTGACAGGTAATGACAGATATAATAGGAGAACACGATTAGAATAGATATTCCTAAATGGGACTAAGCCAAAGCTTTTTATGCAGTTAATGCTGCAAATATGATACCTGCTGAAAATATGATACTCTGCACCATGCTATTGAAGCTAGAGTTCTCTGAAGAATATTGTAAAAGAGGCTTCTTTTCCCTCTAAATCTTGTAAAAAGAACCTGGAAATTCTTTAAAGAATTGAAGGGAAGTTCTTTACTGCAAGTTCCAATGGGCACATTCAAATTTTGTTAGCCAATCATCTACCTATCTTCCTGAATTACAGAGATCAAGCATTTGCTTCCAGATAGTTTAGGCTATAAAAAAATGCATGGGCAGCCTTATACATTATTGGCAAATCAACCTGAGCTATATGAGAATCAATCACATAAATAGGAGCAATCCCATGAATTCTAGAAAACTCTTTCAAATATGATTTCAACAATGCATCCCTTCCTTTCCTGTACTCCAATTTAAACACACTCAAAAACACAAACTCCGTTTTCGAATCCGAATCCTTCTTTCTTGAACCTAAAACCAAATTCCCTATAGAACCAAAATCCAAAGGCTTACACTTTAAAGGATCAAAGAACTCGGCATCAACAGCCTGAACAACTTTAACAACCTTAGATGGATCAGACCAATTTTCACAAATATAGAGACATAAAAATCATTAGGAATCCAAACACAATCCATTCTACAACATCCCTTAACATGCTCGGCATTAACTCTATTAGTCTCAAATATGGTTCTACCAATAACAAAGTTGAGATTTTTGTAACCAGTTGGTAAACAAGACATGATTTGAAACAATGGTGGGTACCAAGCACCAAGTTCACTATTACATATCACAATAGTCTCATTTACTCCACATTTAGTTTGATAAAGGTTAATGACCAAGTTCTGAAACTCCAAAGATTCTAAATCACCATGCTGCTCAATACTCAACTTAAACTTGTTCCTTTTCATGTTTTCATTAAGAACTAAAATATAAGAATGGGTTTCTGAGTTATACCTGAAAGAAAAGGTAGGTTTGGAAATGAAAGAAAAGGTAGGTTTGGAAAGGGCAGGGAAATGTAATTTGATAAATGGGTTTTGATTTGAATAAAAAAAACCTAAGTGTTCCTTAAAAAAAACAGGGTTTGATGTCAGTGTTGATTTTAGATGTGAAGCAGTGTCTTGTCTTGGTGAAACTTAATAAGATTGCTAAAAAGAGAATTAGGACTGATAAACAATACAGTTTGAAGGGTTTTGGTCTGCTTGTTGGTTGTGGATGGTTGTTTTCATAAGAATCTATGGCAGATGACTAATGTTAAATTTTGAGCTCTAAAAATTATGTGTGTGTGTGTGTGTATACATGTCATAGAGGAACATAGCTGAATGTAAATCTACTATTATAGTATTATGCTCTCTTTTTTCCAATAGAAAGTGGTTTTTTAAAAGTTATTTTTTAAAATTTATTATGTTTGTTGATTAAAAAATTAATTAATAAAAAATACTTTTCAATAAAAAAATTTAATTTTAAAAAATATTTTTTTTTTAATTTGAACACATGTTTATTATATCAAATTTTATTCTCGATCTTTCTATTTTTATATATTTTATTTTGATTTTTTTTAATTTCATTCCTTAAAATTTAATTTAATTTTAATTTTAAATCAATTTTAATTTTAATTTTTTTAATTGTTAGTTATTTTTCTCTTTATCATTTTTTTATTTAAAAAATTTTATTTATCATCTCAATTTTTTTATTATTTATTTTATTTAAAATAATTTATAAAATTAAATTTATTTTTTATAAAAAAATATTTTCCATCAGCCATTATGTTATTGTCATGGCATCTAAAGAACATTTGTTGGTGTTAACTATCTAAACCTAGTTCACAAATAATTGGGCACCACTGAGAGGCATGTATTCAAAGGGGCTGTCCAATGGAGAGGCATGTGTTCCACACATGCTGGTGGGTGCTAGAATGTGTGGGCCACCCGCAGCCTCCCACGGCTTTGTCAATGTCTTGAGATCCTAAGCACAGATTATGCTTGAGAAGGGGCGCCTTTCAGCAATTAAAATGTGTTAAGCTAAAGTAAAATCTCCTGTAGCACAAGATATTAACATTATCATTAAAGGTAAATTGCATTACATGTCACGTGTCTTAAAATGGATTTTAGTTCCCACTGTTTATTCTCTCTTTTTTTGGTTCAGGTTATGCACATTATTTTGGAAATACAGAAACTGAATAGCATTTGATGTGGGCAGAAACACGATGGCCAGGGTATCAGTACATTTGTAGAAAAGCTTCTACATCTTTGACCAGAAGCGGCTCAAGCTTGCTTCTATTGAACCATGTGGCTCGTCGGTCGGTAGAAAAACATCATCATTGAACTGCAGGATTCATCATGGACATCATTGTTGTTAGTTCGATTATTCAGCTAACAAATTTATCTTCAAGTTCAAACTGACATGATTTTCATGCTGTAAGAAACTCAAACATGATATACTCCAATCCAAGGAACCTAGAGTTCTACCTTTACAATGGTGTTGTCCTTGCTTGATATGTTAACCGGTAGGAAATGGATATTTGGCATTTTTAGTTGGATGAATGATATGTCAGGAAATCTGCAGAGATCGCAATATAAGAAGCTATTAATGTCGACGAGTGTGTCAATAATGAGTTTGAATGTGATTAAGAAGAGAGAGACCTGTTGAGTACAGCCTTTGCCATTTGAAAAAGAGTGCTTTGAACAGATGCACTGTATACGCCTTCCTTAGGAGGACCAAAGAAAGTGTTGGCCAAAGATTTTTTCACATCCAAATATCTCTCTGTAAAGTAAAGTGGGTTCTTGGGGATGCTAGATGCAGATTCATAGGAATACCTGCATACACAGTATTATCTCAGAAATAAGCCTGATTTGAAACTCAAAAGGTCAATATACTAGTACTTAACTGTAACCAAATAGAGCGAAGGGGTCTGTCAAGAACATTTATCATCCATCGACATATACCAGCAATTCTCCTAGATCAAATTATTAAAGAAATTGGAAAAACTTGCCTCCACAATGCAGTGACTTCTGTTGCCAGCATCCTCTCTCGAGTTTCGGGCAGAGCTGTATACTGATCCCTAATAAACCCTTCAAAACCAGACTGTTCATAGCATAAACACCAAAAGGACATCAAATAAACGGTTTTTTCTCAGCTTTGAAGAAATTCTGGGTGCTCATTCAGAAAAGATCAAATAGAGGTTGCTTTACCTTGGTTGTCTTCAGCACAGACAATCCTTCTATACCAGAAGTCAGCTTTAGAACACCAGACTTCTGCACTGTTACCTCAGCTGTATGCTTCTCAGATCCAAGTTTGAAACCTTCAGAAGAGTAGAATTAATAACTCAATTCAAACCAATACATATTTCTTTTAATTTCCCAAAAATCAGAGGATCTTGAAATGAAAAGGGAGGAGCGAATTATATCCGTGAAGATATGTCAAGATGCATTCCATTTTGATTGTTTTCTGAGAAGTTTAGAAATGATGTACTTTCCATTTTGATTGTTTTCTGAGAAGATTAGAAATGATGTACTTGCTTTCATAAATTCACAATAATGTTCTAACCTAGAGGCTCTGGAATTACCATGTTCGTGTGGCTGCCCATTTATGTGCACACGCTCCCACGGCTTCTCCACTATCTTTACAATAGCAGTAGTTACCTACAAAATGTTCAAAAGAGAAGAAGAGGTCTGCATTAATCAAAAGAACTAAACATCATTACAATACAAAACCATGAGAAAGGATTCATGCATGAGAATTAAATATAAGAAGCTGTTCCAGGTTCATCCTCTAACTGTATAGAACAAAACCAAGCTCTTAACAACAAGACTTGGGAAATCAAGTTTAGGAGCCTTCAAATGCTAATGGCCTAACTCAGCAGTTCCTTATCCCCGTGTTTTCAACAGTAACAATCTCAATTGCAAAAGTAATTACCTGCTTGTAAAATGATGTGAAGTGCCTAGCAAGCAGAATCGCAAAGTTCTCTGCCGAAAGCTGCTCTGAACATTCCTTTGCTTTCACATATACCTGCGTTACAGGTAACCTTTAAAATGATTGCAACTAAACTTCAATTGCTGTTTGATAAACAAGAACTGCCAGTAATATCACAAGAAATCTCCTGATTTATAACGATGATTTTACACACAAACTAACCCTAGCTTTGAGAAGCTAAAAAGAGTTTCCTACACCAGATCATAGAGCCACAACAAAGCATTATTGCTTCATAAATCACAATCCAAATTTAGATGCTCAAATATCATAAATCATATCACTAACCTAAGCAATTCCATGCATCCTTGCCACTTAAATCAGGCATAAGAACACATGCATATTGAAGGGATCCATTCCCTAACTCAAATCAAGCCATCCAAGCCTTTAACAAAATCCTTAAAAACCCAAAAACAAGAAACAAAAATAGGAAAAAAAAACGTTGCTGACTTGATGACAAGAGAAAAGGACATCTTACACAAAGAGGCAAACTAGGTTAACTAGCTGACAATCAAGATGAAGACTGACTTATCTTTACATCACTGATAAACCAAAGAACAAATCTGAATCTTAAAAAAAAAAAAATCTGGGTGAGAAAATTTACAGTGTTTTTCATGGTATCAGTGGCAACGATATCAGAGTTATCATCACGAACATAGGAGTTGACACAATCAGATAACAGGCTGATGCTAACACACCATTCCACCATGGAATGAATATGATCTGATTTGTTCCTCCAAACTCTTGCAACTCTAACTCTAGCTTTTCCATGTCTCTGCTCGAAATTGAACCCATCTAACTCGTTGGCCATGACTCGGAGCTTGATATTCTGGAAGTTTTAGGGGCAGCAGAGGACTCGATTTTATATGGGTGAAGATGCGAAATAATAGACAGCGGTTCTCTGTTACTGTGGGCTCTTGTACTATCGTATTTTGAAAGAATAATTTATTTTATTTTTAAATTATTTTAATATAATGATATCAAAAATATATTTTAAAAAATATTATTTAAATATATTTTAAAATTAAAAAATAACTTTTACCAAAATTAGACCGGTGGTCGTGTGCGCAAGGGTCAAGGTGCTCTAATGATAAGGTGATCATAAAAAATTTAGTTCAAATACCATTTTTTTATAAATAAATTATCGTTCTCTTGGAGCATTGTTTTGAAACTGGATAAGACCAGTGAAGTGCACGGGGATAAAATAAAAAAAAATTGATGTTGATTTTTTTGTTTATATTACTTGTTTATTGGATTTATAGGATATTTAATAAATTCAAAAATTAATTATAATATATATAAATCATTCTAAACATCTCAAATTATCAAAATAAATCCAATTAATTCCATTCAAAATATTAGTTGATCGTGTGATTTACAGTGAACCCAGCATGATCCAATCTAAAAATCACCATTAACATGTTGTATTTTTTTTAATTAATTTTAATTTACAAGTTAATTTTTAAAATTATAATTAGAAAATCTAAATTGAAAATTGAAAACTATAGCGCAATTTGAATGAGATGATTCATAAAAATAACGGTCTAGCTTAAATTATATTTTTTAATAAATAATTTAAATAATATTATTTTATTAAAAAATAAAATAAAACAGTTCAAATTAAAACAGAGCTTAGACTAGGATTTGTTTTGACGGGTCAATCAAATTGACCCTCAAGCTAAATCAAAATTTATAATTATTTTAAAAATATTAATTTTTTATACTGCAACGTGATTGGTGAATTTTTCAAATCAATCATGTACTAGCTTAACAAGTTAGGACTATTAATAAAATGATTAAGAATTAATTCTTCTTTTTCGGGGGAGTATTAATATAGTTTTAAGAATGTATTCGAGGTGGAGTTGTTTAGGTGATGTTAAAAAACTATTTGTTTTTATATTTTGAAAATTATTTTAAAAAATAAATATTTTATGTTTGTAAATTATTTTAAAGTGTCAATATGAAAAATAAATTTTAAATAATGAAAAGTATTATTTTAAAGTGTTAATATCTTAAAATATAAAACAACAGACCGAAACTAGCTGTTTAAAAACCGGTTAGGTGAATTCTATCATCTATGTGCAGAGACGGCGGCGAGAATGCGACCGTGGCAACATTATCAGATGCTGTCATCATCTTCTGTGGTTTTTTGTTTAAATTAATTATTTGTGTTCTTGGGCGGAGGTTGACTTGAACAATCTACGTGTCATGGCTTCATTATCTATCAAAGTTGTTAAACTTATCTTCCTTTTACGTCTGTACCACGGTTTGGGTGAGGTGACTTTAATTGATTCATTCAATCAATCTCAAATATCATTGTTTAAAGTTTTTTTCAAATAAAAAATAAAAAATAAAAAAAAATTAAAATAATGTAGTTCTTATTTTTTCAAGGTCAGTTCGTAATCTGATAGGTTCTATGGTAATTCACAAATTAACCGGATTATATTAATTTGTGATTTTTAAATCAATCTCAAAGGTAACTATTATTATTATTATTATTAATTTGGTTGGGTCTCGTAACATGATTTATAATTTAATTTTTTATTTTTAAATATAAAAAATTGTTAATGAATAAAAAATATCATTCAATTTAAATAATACATGCAATGTCTCTTGATAATATAAAATAAGTTTTTATTATTTTTTTATTTTATCTTGTGTCATTCTATTTTATTAATTGCACGTGACATTTGAAGGTGGGAGATTTATAGTGATAATCCTTTCATTTCCTCCCTCTATTTCTCTCTCATGCCCAAAAAAATCAATCTCGATCTTTTTAGTTGGTGGTCTTTTATATTCAGTTCTTTTAGTTATAATTTTTTTTATTAAAATTTTACTTGTTTTTAATTTAATCCTTCATTTATAATTTGTAGATATAAGTTTTTTAATATGTTTCTTCTACTTTTGATTTTTTTTCCCTTTGCTCTTCTATCAAGGTTTTTTATGGTTTAGATTTTTATCCCTTGTATCAAGTTTTTGAATTTATTTTCAACAAGGGTAATACCAATTTCAATTTAATTCATTTTCTTTTGATTTCTTTATTTTCCTTTATCATTTTATCAAAGTTGCCATGTTACTTAATTTTATCATTTAAATTAAGTTCATGTTTCTTGTTATTTCAGTAATAATAATAACAATAAATCATTCTAAATTCTAAGAAATTTTAAATTATATTTTTGAATAAATTCTAAATAAATATAAATTTTAATTCTATTTGAATAAAATAGAATAAAAAAATATAAAATATAAATATTATATAAATTAAATGTATTATGTAAATGTAAATATATTAGATGTGGTCTGTTAATTAAATATAACAGGAATGTATTAGATATATAGTAGAAATATTATATGAATGGTCGTAAAAAAAATACATGGCATAATTATACAGAGATAGAATTTAGGTAATACATGTCAACATGAAGAAAAAAATATAGCTGGATGATAACAAAAAGATGTAGTGATTATGATGACGATGATAATAATAATAATAATAACTCATATATCAATTTTATATTTTTTATTATTTTAATAGTAACAATAATATTAACAGTGATAATAATGATACTGATAATACTAATAACATTGCTAATAATGATAATAATAATAGTTTATAACAGTAATTACTATAACAATAATAGTAACAATGATTATAATGATAACAATACAAGTAATAATAATTGTAATTGTGGTGATAATAGTAGTGATAATAATAATGATAATCCCAATAATAATAATTGTTGTGATGGTGATGATAGTAACAGTGATAGTGATAGTGATATTAATAATAGAAGCATTAACAAAACTAATAAAAAAATAACTAAAAAAAAGAGGTTTCCTACAACCTTCCTAAAAAAAAACTTTGATTACTAGTGTTTTTATATTTTTCATATGATTTATTAATTATTATGAATTTTTATTTATTCAATATTTTTAATTACAATGAAATAGCAAAAACACCACCGGGATGAGAAAATCAACACAACAGGGGCATGGGTATATCAATTTTTATTTTTTTATAAATAATCAAATTACATGTGCACTTTTGAATCCAAGAAATGTAACAAATTGAAGCCAGGGGTATTAGGGTATTTTAACATCTTGTTTTTTTTTTGTTAATTTTAGGTTTGGTTAAGAGTGATAATGTAATTTAATATTTAAATAATATTTTAAATTTTTTAAAAAATACTGACATGTTGAGGCACTATGCTTTTTTGGTTGATAATAAAAAATAGGTTTTTATCATATAATTTTATTTTTAACCGTTTTTTTGAATTATGGGCAGTGTATTATTAAAAAATAAAAAAGTATTATTTTAGTTTTAATTAACACTATTACATATTTATCATGAATCATTTTTTATACTATTTTTTTTAATTACATTTCAATATCTAAACATTACGCTGAATAAAAAAGGCAATCTGGCCCAATGCTTGTCAAATTTTAAGAAACATTGCTGAACTGACGAATTATCCGGTTAACTTGTCAGGAAAAGCCAGCTTTAATAACAGTGCCTCTTCTGACAAGCTAGCGAACGTATCCAGGCGTAGTTCATCAAGTGCACTTGTTTTAACGTTAATTCACCGCTTGCACTTGTCTGGCTAGTTTCCTTTGAAAAATATGATAAAAAACCGTTCTTCGAGTACGATAAAAACTATATATATATATATCTGCTTAGTTTTGCTGGATGATCCAAATTCGAGGTTGATTTAACGGGTCAAATAACTTTTTCCAGGCTAACAGAAGTAATGGTCCGATTAGAACCAGCTCCTTCAGGCCATGCGGATCAAAATGGCACCGTCCCGTAATCCTTCCCGTCTGCCCTGTCAAACCAGCTTCACGCTGTGCCATCCGCTCTAGGTAGTCAAGACAACCAGATCTTCACTAGGACGCACTGAACCCTACCTCACATTAGGATGCCCGAAAGCCAATCACTTCCAAGCCCACCCTTGCAGAACCTTATGGCTCCTCAGAGTTAGGAATATAACGTTCAAATGTTATTCCTTTCTTTCCGATGTGGGATGTTCCTCCCTTAGGGAATCCTTGAATGAGCAAAATCTTATTATGGAGAAGTTTGCACCAGGTAAGCAAGAAGAGAAAGTACATCATGAAAATCACTACGAGCAATGTCTCATTTGTTTCCAGGGCACACAAGGAAACAAGTTTTTGTTTTTTGTTGTTTCAACAGTAATAATAATCTAAGAATTTCTCAATTATATTTTTTAATAAATTCTAAATGACTATAAAATTGAATTCTATTTGAATAAAATAGAATAAAAAATTAAATATATAAAAAATATTATATAAATTAAATGTATTGTATAAATCTAAATATATTAAATGTGTTATATTGATTAAATATCATAGGAATGCATTAGACATGTAATGTAAATATTGTATGAATGGTCATGGAAATAATACATGCATATTTATATACAGATAAAATTTAGACAATATGTGTCAGCATCAAGAAAAAAAAAAAATATAGTTAAAGGTAAAATTTATTTTTGTCAATGAAAAAATATAGCGATGGTGATAGGGATGAGAGTGATAATAATAATAATAATAATAATTTTTAGATAAAATTTATATTTTTTATTCAAGGGCCTATGACATTTACCCTCATTCGAATTTTACAGCTACAAATATGCTACTCTTCTATATTATTATTTTTTTTCATTGAACGCTATTAAAATAGTTTAATTAACTTGGACTGATAAAATTTCTTGAAAAAAAAAAGACTTTTTTTTTAAAATAATTGTATTTGTACCATTGATCCAAGGAAGATTAATAAAAATAAAAAAGCCTAGTCAGCATGGCATGGCACATCACTATTGGACAATTAAGCAACTCAACCAATCAAATAATGCCACATCAAAAACCAAACAGAACCCAAATCCATGTAACACGTCCCTTCTGCAAACTCAAAGAAGCTTCCTTTTAACCGAGTAAAGGTAAAATAGAACGAAGGTAACAAAATCTTTATTTCTTGAAAAACAAGAAAAACTCTGTCTCTTCCAATTCTTCTCTTTGTTCTCTTTCAAGAACTTGATTAGCAATTTTTTTTTATTGTTTCTTGTAAAGATGAGGAGGGTTTTTGGTGCTAAAAAAGATAAAGAACCACCACCTTCAATCCAAGATGCATCAGAGAAGGTAATATATCTTTCTTTCTTTCTTTTTCTTGAATTCCTTGTTCGAGCAAGCAAGAAAGTTTTGAACTTGAATTTATAATACTGGTTTGTTGTTGGATTTCTGATATGGGTTTTTAATTTGATGATAAAAACATTAGATAAATAAAAGAGGTGATACAGTAGATGAGAAGATCAAGAAGCTAGATGCAGAACTTGCTAGATACAAAGAACAGATTAAAAAGACAAGACCTGGACCTGCTCAAGAGGCTGTGAAAGCTAGAGCTATGAGGATTCTTAAGCAAAAGAGAATGTAAGAATTGAAAGTTCTCTCCTTTTGTTTTTTTAATGTGATTGTGGTGGTGAAAGGGTTTGTGGGTTTTGAATTTTTTTTTATTGAAATGACTGGGTTTGGTTTGTTTCTTACTCTAGATTTGATCATGTTTATTGGGTTGTGATCACAGTGCTGAAACAAATCCTGAAGGTTTTGGATTGTTTTTTAGAACTTGATCTTCAATTTTGCATTTGAAGCACCAAACTGGTAGATCTAGCTGCCTGTGTGGATATTGATATTGGGTTGGTGCCTTTTTTGCTGTGCATGAGTGTTTTTCACTTAGAAATATATTAAAATATTTTTTTTTATTTTTAAAAATATATTTTTGAAATCGACACCTCAAAAATTTATAAACACATAAAAAAATAATTTTTAGCAGAAAGCGGTGGTTGCGTTCCCAAACATGCTCTTAATGTTAGGGCGACGCCATGCAGCTTGATATATTGTCAATTGCCTGGACAGGTATGAAGGACAGCGTGACATGCTTTATAATCAAACGTTCAACCTTGATCAAGTTGCATTTGCTTCTGAAGGAATTAAAGATGCTCAACAAACTGTATGTTCCACAGCATCAATATAGTTTTAAAAGTGTTTGTTTTAAAAGGGGGCCTCAAAGCATCTGATAGTTCGACTGAATTGCAAAGAGTAATAGATAGCATTTAAGGTTTAAGTATTTTTTGTACATGCAAATATGCAATAGATAAGGCATTTCATTTCTGGTTAGTAATTATTCACATGTCATCTGTGGAGATTCGTTTTGTACCCGATCAATTTATGGTTGCATTGGGGATGGGATGCTCACCTTGATATATTTGTTTGTCTTGGAAGCACCCACTGGGGCAGGGGTCAAGCTGGTTGATCGATATCTGTAATCCTCATGAGCAGTAGGGGATGAAACGTCTGCTATTAGGAGGGACTGCTTCAAAACATCGTTTAGTAGGTTTTGTTTTGCTCATTCAGCATGCATAGCCATTTAGTCTAAAGATGAAATATATAACCATGGGGCACCTTAAGGGAACCAGTTTCAAAAAAATTGACTTAACTTCTTTCACATATTAGTTTTTTGGTGTTCTTCTCAGATGTCAGCCTTGAAATCCGCCAACAAGGAATTGAAAGGAATGATGAAAACTGTGAAGATTCAAGATATTGATGTACGTAATCTCTTTTGATTCCAAGCCCCTCCTCCTCTCCTGTCCTATCGTTTTGGCGTTTCTATTGAGGTCTCCAAGGAATAATGATGACAAGCATTTTAACCCCTTTTCTTATTTTTTTGTCTATGTAGAACTTGCAAGATGAGATGATGGACTTGATGGATGTGAGCAATGAAATTCAGGAGACATTGGGCAGAAGCTATAATGTGCCAGATGATATTGATGAGGAAGAACTCATGGGTGGTAAGCTCAAGTTCATTCTAAGGTTCAGTATAGGTTTATTTTTGGACAAAAAGAAATTTTGATTGACTTTCCGCCCCGATGTTTGAGAAACAAGTTCTTTAATAATGCATAGCATCTTCAGTAGGAGCGCTCTCTTTGTCAAAAATATTTCCCTGCTGTAATTGGAAACATGCATTCATGCACTGGTTTCGCAAAAACACAAGACCCGTCTGGTATTTATACTTTATGATAGTTCTATTCATTTTGAATGCAGAACTTGATGCTCTGGAAGCAGACATGGGAATGGAAACTGAATCTGATGGGGTGCCTTCTTATCTGCAACCTGATAAGGAATCTGATCTTGATGCAGAACTGAACTTGCCTTCAGCGCCCACAGGACAAGGAGCACCAGCTAGCAGATACAATGCCCAGGTATTAATAGTACAGTGAAATATTCTTTTTTTGTAGAATCGCTTTAGTTAGTGTTATGAGAGGGTATTTAAGTAGCATTGCTGCTTATACTCTCTTACCACTTATTGTTATTTGCTGTTGACTGGGAAGCACTTCTCTAATTAATGGAACAAAATACTAATTAACCTTTAAAAAATGGAAAGTAATACACCTGTATACCAGCTTAAGCGAACAGCCAGCTTGTTTCCTACTACCCAACACTTGGATCATTTGAGCTTCTGAAATACGAAGTTAGATATGCTGTACACTGTATTTGCAATGTCTTGCTCAATGTTCCCGGCCTAATGCATTTTTCTTTAAACTTCTATTCTTGACAGGCTGAGGATGAACTGGGCTTACCTGCTGTCCCTCGGGCTTCTCTTCGTGGTTAGGCGGTTTTTTTACGTGATCCTTGTGAAAGTAATTTGAAGAGCTGGATGCGAAACCCCTGTAAACACGTTGCTGATTTACATGATTTAATTGGTGTTTGGCGGGACTAGGCTTTATTCCATGCAATGATTTATTTTTTCTTTGGACAAGTACTGTGAATACATTTTGTGAAAAAGGATGCCCCTGAACAGTTTGGCGACTGGATTCTACACAGATAGATGTGTAAATTAAGTTAAACCTTTCTTCCCCTTGGTTCATTTGTGCATTCTAATATGGATAGCAGATATACATGTTTGACTTGAGAAAATTCAAGAATTGCTTTTACTAATCCCCAACAATGGCTGCTTTTGTTGTTTCCTGATTCTAAAAATCTATCCTTGGTTTTGCCGGGCAATAGAAAGCAATGATCAATCTAAATGCATACACCCTAATTGGAGTAAGTATACCGAGTCACGAACTTCTGGCTCCAGGTTTTTCTTTCGTGGTCATCTTGTCCAGTGTCTACAACACTATATCCTTCACCAGTTTGAAAAGGATCGATCTGTCAAAGCTACGATGGATTTAATAACAGTGTCCAGAAGGAATGAGCCTCAGCTACACCAGCCAGCATCAACGAGGCGGTGAAAAAGCATAACACATCTAAATGCCGCTTTAAATCCATTGCTTTCCAAAAGCTGAGCATTCTAATGATTGGTAGCAGCACCCATCCAACCCGATGCCTGTGTAGATGTATTTTTTTAGAGGAGACTAGGCAAGATTTTAGGTTTAGCTGATAACCGAAAATGAGCTTCTAGAAAAATAGGAATTTTACTTTAATGATCAAGCAATCATATGGATGCAAAGATAATTATGGAGAAACGATGATGCACTCCCCTTATACAAGTCAGTTCATTGGCAGTTCAAGTGTGGCAAGATAAAAATACTTGAGTTGAGCCCTGGAGGTGCAAGGGAACCCTACCAATATATGTCATGATACGGGAAGGCCGCTTTCTTTTTTCACAAAATGGCAGACTGGTGAGTAGAAAACCACAGGGATGTATTGTCGAAAGCATGGGTAAGGTCCTTGTCTATTAGTTAAGATTATGCCTCGCCATCTGCCATGTAACTTCTGATCTAGCTTCCTCTGGAGAAAGACTTGATCTGGAATATGTTCTGAACTTATTATTTGTGGAACTACCTAACTTGTTTTTCAATCTCTCAGCTTCCTTCTTCAAAGTCTTGTGTTGAGCTGTGGCGAAATGGATGGAAGCATAAGGTTAAGTGCCAGGAAAACTTATGTATGCTTTTCATTTTGAAAGAACTTTAAAATCCTCACAAGATTGTATTTGGGATGAATAAATGTAACAGAGAAGTGAAAAACTCACCATCCACGATTAATTTTTCCTGCCGCAGTCTGGCCAACTGCTGCTTTAATGTGTTGTTTTCCAGGGACAAGGCAGCACGTTTCTGAAGCATTGAGGCAACCTTGAACGCCAAGTCTGACTCCAAAGTCTGCAAAGTGTTATACAGCCATGAGGTTTTTTGATTTGCTGAATAAGTCTTAACAAAATGAAATTGAAAATGTTTTGCTGATAGTATATCTATAGGATATAATTGAAGACTCGTATGCATTGCCAACTGAGTATCAAAGATGAGAACAGATCCAAGAATTACATTTTCTTGATTCTCAGAACTTAAAAAAGGGGAAGAATGAAAGAAATCAGATTGTGTAAGCATTTTAATCATAGACAATCTATTTTATATTCTTAAACCAGTGAAGTAATTCGAATTAACAGCTGGGGGTCATGCTGGGTATATGGATACCCAATTGTATAAATTATTTGACACTTTAAACATCTCATTTCATTGACCCAAGTGATGCACTGCATAGAGGATAACATCGCTGTTTGCTATCCCTGGAAAGAGAACAGAGATTAAAGAGGGACAAAATCTCATCTCTCATAGGAATTTACCTGCAGAACATTAACAGTTCTTTCGAGCTCAGCAATATACTGGAGTTTGCGAACTCTTGAGCGCTGCCCAGATTGCCTATAAAGAAAGCCATCAAACCAGTTATTGTCTCCGTATGTTGCTGAACAATGATGAGAAAAGATCCATCAGAAAATATGAAGTTTCAAATTGAACAATTTGATTAGAAGTGAGGATTTCCCAATTTTCATCCTAAGTACGGCATAATTGCGAATATCACCAAGCTGTATGTACAATAGTAGGCTTTCCATTATATCCTTCTCATTAAAACCTAGGTGTTTGCTTCAATTTTCAGTGCCAGCCAGCACCTACAGGCTAGAGTCATAATGTTCCCTCTGCAAGCATGTAGTAAAAAGGAGCACGCTTCTCAGCGACAGTAAGACAACCCTCAGGTGGGAAATATAGCTGTGCTTCAGCCAAAGTTTGTCTAGGGACATACATTTGTAAAGAAGGAATATTAGTGAGGGACAGCTCTAACCAACGGAGGTCATCTTGGAAGACCATAGTGGTTTATGGCGTATCTCTTAACAGAAGTTTAAATATTACTCTGGATCAATACACTCGACAGAATCTCTTACACCCACAAGACAACTGTTCACAAACATGATCAAGAAAAGCTTCAGAGAACCTTTTCAACCTGTGACTGTGAAGAGGGAAAAAGGTTCACGATATAAAGGGGATGATGCATCACAATCTGCAAGATAACAGAACTACAAAATACTTTAGCAAGCAAAGCTGAGACTTGGGTACTAAAGCTTGGCCCTGTCCTTTCAAGTATAGGTGAAGATTGATTCAGATTCCAGATTGATTAAAATAAATGCAAGTAAGATGGACATTAACATTAAACTGACAATCATCACCAACATATCAGGGTCCTGCAGATAACCATAATAAGTTTACAAGAAATAATGCATAAAAAAGCTGAGAAACAGCCAGAACTAAAAAATACGAGAAACAGGACCAAAAAAATATAATTATAGCCTCTGAGATTGCTTAGAAATTGATGTGATACGAAGAGTTACAACAGTTATCTTGAATACAAATTAGCCAGCAATGAAACAAGAAAGTTTCAGATTCTAACCGTTTCACAGTGCTCGTCTCGCCATTGAGCTCCCCAGCCGAACCACATGCATTCCCCATTGATTCCAAGGGAGTATTCCCCCAAATGCACAAGCTACCGTCTACATACTGCAGAGGATTCTGAAACGCATACTCCGATAGTGCGGAAGCTATGGCATTCTCAGAAAAGGTCACATTCCCTCTTCGCCTAGGAGAATTAGGACCATACATAGAAGCTGACTCCAGCCCACTACAAGTTTCACCCCCAACTGAGGCAGCTTCATTGTTATAAGGACTAAAACCCGAAAACGAATTCACAATACCTTCCAAGAGGGTGACTGAATCACTGGCTGACCGGCGAAGACAAGTCCCGCTGGAATCTGCATCTTCATCACTTAACAAATCATCAAGCCATGCCGGCTTCTCCCCCAAAATTGAACCTTGGGAGGGAGATCTATGGTGTTGCGGGTAGGAGTCATGAATTGGTCGAGAAACCAGGGGCTTCTGGAATGGGCAGCGAGGAGGGAGGAGAGATTGCCTTGACATGGTGAAAAACACTAACAGGGTTTGTTCAAGCTTCAATTTTCACAGATATCCCATTCTTAGGCTGCTGTAGGTGCCTCTTATGGAAAGAAAACAACACAACATGTTCCTCCATTCAGCAACTTTAGTGTCGTGTCTCTTACAGCATCCTAACCTACCTTATTGGTAGAAAACTTTACAATAAGAAAGAACTTAAAGAACTTCTATAAGGAATCTTTAAAAAACAGAGAAAGAAGAGACATGCAAGATCCAAGATCGGCCAAAAAGCAAAGTGCTTTGCAATACAAATTTCAAATAAAATTCCCACGAGAACAAAAAAGCTAAATTCTTCGTTTATTACCCATTCATTGTTCAAAACAACCACCAGACTTGTATTGCCAAACGCCAGCCCAATGCCATAATAATAACAGAAATAAATAAATGGTGAGTATCACTGGCTTCCTACAAAAGGGGACTTATAACTTACAACACAGATTCCCTTTAATGAGAAATCAACAGTAAATGCCATTAAATGATTTCATTACCTTCACCATTGAATACAGGATTTGACTACAAATGTTTGTTTCCTTTTCTTTTTCCGTCTCATATCACCCTCAAAGAATCAAAATCCTTGTAGATAGTTAAGAATTTTCCTTTCAACATATCATCCAAAATGATAAGAAACATAAGACCCATCATTGCATTTTCTCTATTTCACTCACAGTCGGAACCAAACACAAGGCTAGGAAAAACCCATAACCATAAATAATCAGTCTGCTGGAATTAAAAGTTTCTTGAAAAAAAAAAAACAATACAACAGTGGAGCAAAAAGATTCAAACTTTACTAAATCAAAACACAAAAGATAATTAAAAAAAAAAACAAGCTAACACAAAAAGAATCAAAAGGGAAAATAAAAACCCAGAAAAAAAATCAAAATTTCGAAAGAAAATGAAATAAGGAACAAAAAAGCCACAAAGTTTGAAACTTGGGATCACCTTTTGTACTAGCTGTTAAAAATATCTTCACCAATACAGACGGAAACAGAGAGAAAGGAGAAGGAATAGTCTAGCAGGTAAGGAACCCTTAATAAAAACCTTGCCACTAACAAAAAAGGCAAAAACCTACCCTACACTACACTACAGTACACAAGAAGAGTAGCTCTACTCCTTCCCTCAGTCCCATTTGCTGCTCTTTGTGGGATACAGCAAGATGGGAAAGTACGGATAGTGGGTCCTCTGCTTTGGTTAGTCATGTCAGCCCTTAACTTTTCTTCTATAGCATTTACTTCTAACTATTTTTTACTTAAAAAAATAGAATTAATATTTTTTTTTTACATTACTGCATTAAAATTATATAAAAATAATAATTTAAAAAAACTTTTAAAAAATTGAGAATAAGAACAAACACGCTCTTATTTACTAAAACAAAGTATACAAATGTTTGTAACATTATTACTTAATATGAATTTATTTTTAAGACAAAGTTAATAATAAACATAAGAGCAAAAATCAGATGAATAAATAATATTATAAAATCTGAATTTAACCAATAAAATTGCTACACGTTTAAGTAAATAAAAAACAATTAGTTTGATTTGATGTTTTTAGAAACTTAAGAATACAAGTTAATTTGTGATTGGTTGAAAATTTATTATTTAAAAAATATCTAAATAATATTATTTTATTTTTAAAAAAAAATAAATTAATTTATATTGATATTTTTAACTTTAAACTCATATCTTATCTTAAGTTCACCCAAATAGATTTAGATAATTTTGCTAAGTATATAAAAAAAATGTACAAGTAATCACCATGAGATTTAATCCGATTGAAAGTGTAGCCTAAATAAAAATTAGTAAAAATTAAATTTATTTATTTAAAATTAATGTTGTTTTTATTTTTTTATTATTTTGATGTATTAATATTAAAAATAAAAAATTATATTATCTTTATATATTTCTAAATTAAAAATATTTTTAAAATAAATTCTTACTGTATTCTCAATCACCGGTTAATGGAATTAGGTTAGTTAATGGAATTAGGTTAAAGACAGAAGCAAGAATATATTTTTGGTTATTTCAGTTCTCAATAAATTAAACTATGAGCCGTAAAATCCAACCAGAAAATAAATATACAGTTGAAGAATAAATCAAAAATATTATCTAACTAAAAAGTATTTTTTATAATGGCATTTATATAAGATTTACGAAGATTCCCTCCATCACAAAACTTTTTTTATATGTAAAGATTTTAATTTTGCACGATAATCATTAAAGTAGTTGAGAAAATATCAAATTCACGTGCGCTAGGAATTCACAAACGACCTGAACACGCGTAAATAAAAAAATACGACGTTTTATGTCATGTGTGTGTGTATGTGTGTACATCTCTAGTAATTGTTTTTCTTTAGAGTGTTCTAGAACTTTTATAATTATATCTGTTAGGAAGAATAATAATTAAAAAAAAAAAAACTTTCGCATTAAAATCAAATTTTAATCAACCATCGAAAATATTTTTTATGTCATGTTTAACGTGACTGGTAGGTAACCGAATCCGACGCGCGTCGAAAATCTTATGTTGTCGTCACTGACACTGCTCAAAACACATCGCCGAGGAACACAATTCCTCGGCTCCTCGCCACAGGGAATCCTAGGAGTAGGGGAATATCAATGCTGCTTTAGTAAATGTTTTAGTCACCGTTCTGGGAAAGCGGTGTAAATTTCTTTTTTAAATTTAAATTTTTTTAAATTTAATATATTTTAATTTTTTTTAATTTAATTTTTTTTTAATTTAATATATTTTAATATATTGATATTAAAAATAATTTTAAAAAATAAAAAAATTATTGATATAAATTTTAATATAAAAAATTATTTTAAAAATAATTGTAACCCCATTTTTATATTAAACTAACTTTAATAAATAATTGTTTTGTAGTAGTATTTAATATTTTTAATAATAATTATATTTATAAATGTTATTAGCTTAAAATCATGGTAGATTACTTAATATGAATTTATTTTTAAGACAGAGTTAATAATAAACATAAGAGCAAAAAAATTTACAAATAAGAGGAATAAATAATATTATAAAATCTGAATTCAACCGATAAAATTGTTACAATACGGATTGTGGGTCCTCTGCTTTGGTTGGTCATGTCAGCCCTTAACTTTTCTTCTATAGCATTTACTTCTAACTATTTTTTACTTAAAAAAATAGAATTAATATTTTTCTTTTTTTACATTTCTGCATTAAAATTATATAAAAATAATAATTTTAAAAAATTTAAAAAAATTTGAGAATGAGAACAAACACGCTCTTATTTACTAAAACAAAATATACAAATGTTTGTAACATTATTACTTAATATGAATTTATTTTTAAGACAGAGTTAATAATAAACATAAGAGCAAAAAAATTTACAAATAAGAGGAATAAATAATATTATAAAATCTGAATTCAACCGATAAAATTGTTACAAGTTTAAGTAAATAAAAAACAATTAGTTTGATTTAAACTTCTTATAAATTTAAAAATACAAGTTGATTTGTGATTAGTTAAAAATTTATTATTTTAAAAAATATTTAAACAATATTATTTTAATTTTTTTAAAAAAATTAATTAAAATTGTTATTTTTAACTCTGAACTCCTATCAGATCTTACCTAAAATTTATTTCCTAAACAAATTTAGATAATTTTGCTAAGTATATAAGAAAAATATATGAGTGGCCACGTTGAGATTCAGTAAGAGTGTGGCATAAACAAAAATGGGTAAAAAATAAATTTATTTTATTTAAAATTAATATTTTATTATTATTTTGATATATTAATATTAAAAATAAATTTTTAAAAATAAAAAGTTATATTATTTTTATATATTTCTAAATTAAAAATATTTTAAAAATAAATACTTACTATATTCTCAGTCTCCGGCTAATGGAATTAGGTTAAATACAGAAGCAAGAATATATTTTTAGTTACTTCAATGCTCAATAAATTAAACTACGAGCCGTAAAATCCAACCAGAAAATAAATATACAGTTGAAGAATAAATCAAAAATATTATCTAACGAAAAAGTATTTTTTATAATGGCATTTATATAAGATTTACGAAGATTCCCTCCATCACAAAACTTTTTTTATATGTAAAGATTTTAATTTTGCACGATAATCATTAAAGTAGTTGAGAAAATATCAAATTCACGTGCGCTAGGAATTCACAAACGACCTGAACACGCGTAAATAAAAAAATACGACGTTTTATGTCATGTGTGTGTGTATGTGTGTACATCTCTAGTAATTGTTTTTCTTTAGAGTGTTCTAGAACTTTTATAATTATATCTGTTAGGAAGAATAATAATTAAAAAAAAAAAAACTTTCGCATTAAAATCAAATTTTAATCAACCATCGAAAATATTTTTTATGTCATGTTTAACGTGACTGGTAGGTAACCGAATCCGACGCGCGTCGAAAATCTTATGTTGTCGTCACTGACACTGCTCAAAACACATCGCCGAGGAACACAATTCCTCGGCTCCTCGCCACAGGGAATCCTAGGAGTAGGGGAATATCAATGCTGCTTTAGTAAATGTTTTAGTCACCGTTCTGGGAAAGCGGTGTAAATTTTTTTTTTTAATTTTTTTTAATTTAATTTTTTTTTAATTTAATATATTTTAATATATTGATATTAAAAATAATTTTAAAAAATAAAAAAATTATTGATATAAATTTTAATATAAAAAATTATTTTAAAAATAATTGTAACCACATTTTTATATTAAACTAACTTTAATAAATAATTGTTTTGTAGTAGTATTTAATATTTTTAATAATAATTATATTTATAAATGTTATTAGCTTAAAATCATGGTAGAATAATTTTTTTAATTTTAAAAAAATATTTTTAATATTATTATATTAAAATAATTCAAAAACATAGTTTAAAGG
This sequence comes from Populus euphratica, assembly GCF_000495115.2. Lineage (NCBI taxonomy): Eukaryota > Viridiplantae > Streptophyta > Magnoliopsida > Malpighiales > Salicaceae > Populus > Populus euphratica. The sequence continues at coordinate 1,269,414 of NW_011499863.1, read as the reverse complement.
AATAACAATCCAGATTGAAAAGGGCTTATGCAATCAATTATGATTGGAAACTTTCACCCACTTGCCCGATCACTCCTAAGTTATCTCGATTTAATTAATGGATGAAACTAATTAAGTGCGGCACATCTAAACACCTTGATGATTACATACTCCACGGCTACTCACCACTTGTGTTCTCGATTGATAGATTTTAGTAAATAATGTTTTTTAAAAAACTAATTTTTTTATATCTTGTAAATATTAAAAATAAATCTTAAAAAATAAAAAATATTATTTTAATATAAGTATTTAAAAAAAATAACGGGAACACGGCATCATCAAATTCTCGTTGAATTTTTGACGATGGTGATGATGATCTCTCACTTGTTACGAGGTAGCGAAAAAGTTGTTATGTCTGGTTGTTGAAGAAGTGTATGTTGCAGCTTGGTGAGTGAGATAAGACAACTTGTCAGGTTGATGTGATTATTTTGTTAATTAATGCTTAAAGGATTGTTTATTTCTAATATTTTCCATGTTTACGGGCAATCAACTCCAAACGACAAGGACAGTATTATCATGGAGATTAGAGTCAACAAGACTTCAAATTAATTAAGCATTTAGCAAGATATTTGGACACGGGTCCGCGCTCCGCCGGGACTCCTCTTTTTTCCAAAACACTTATTTTTTTTAAAAAAACAAAACTTGAGGTATAAATTAATTACATAAAAAAATAAAACAACAATTAAAAAAGTGAAAATAAAAAAAATAAATTTGAGAGTAAGAATTTTTTTTTTTCTGGAAGCTCAAATCAAAAGGAAAAATAAAACCAAATAAATAGGAACCATATATATATATATATATATTATAATTTTAGATTCAATGATAAAATTTAAAATATAAATTTTTTATAAAAAAACAATTAGATATAAAAATAATAAAGATTATAGTTAAAATATCTGCAATAAAGAGATTCAACTTACTTTTTTAAGATAAAAAAAATTAACTAATAATAAATCATTAACATGCATTGTACCAAGAAAAAAAAGTTAGGACAATGCATATAATAACATAACATAAAGGTGTTTTATATCATTGGTTGATACTGCACTTACTAATAATTTTTTAAAATTAAATAATATTTAATTAATTTTAAAAAATAAAAATATTCTTAATTACATTGTGATTAAAATAAATAAATAAAAAGACAAAAGCTCCTAAAGTTTATTTTTTTAATAAAAAATCATTGTTGCTAATTTAGTTTATATGAATATCTGAGAACACAATTATGCCCCTTCTTAAAAAAAAAAATACAATTCTTTAATGAAAAATATGTCACATGAGACGTTAAAATACCCCATGAACAAAGGTCAGTGGTTTTTTCTGGAAGTCTAAAAATATCATTTTACTATTATATGTAATAGTTAACGGGGGCTTTTAGTGCACTGTGTTTTTGTCTTCATTTTAGTTTTCTTTACATGCCAAAGAGCGCAATAACCAGAAAGAACTTCATTAACATAGCTGGAAATTCATCGGCATTTAGCAAGGAACTTTGTCCAGAGTGACAAATAATGGCTTGATGCCCTCTTAACTCTTAAAACTTTAAGCTAACTTGGCCCAAATCTAGCATATTAAAAGAAACTAAAAGGGCCCATGATGCAATGACAAGGAGCTTCGTGCCAGGGAGTCCCAGTTTTCATGGAGGATGCCAAGATAACATCATTTTTACGTGCCTCAGAGTGGGAATTAATGGTCATTTCAGGATCAAAGCTGAGGAGCTTTGTGCCAGGGAGTCCCAGTTTTCATGGAGGATGCCAAGATAACATCATTTTTACTTGCCTCGGATAACATCAAAGCCGAGGACGGAACCAAAACCCATCAATATAGTAAACATCAAGAACAAGATCGTCAAGCCTGGGCTCTGAGACCATTGAATCTGTAGTGCCATGGCACAAATCTTACCCCCAAGATATAGCCCTCCAAGTAGCATGGGCTCGACTTGCAATTTTCTGTTCCTTTAGTTCGCTATCTTCTCTTGTTTTTGTTTTCTAGCCCGTCACTCTTTCGTCACACAAGAAGAAGTAACTCCAGACTCATCATCCCTTGCGTACTATGTCGATGGTTTTCAGCAATATCGAACAGGTGACATGCTTTAATTCACAGGAAAACATGAGGCTAAACACAATTTTTGTTTCAGGAACAGTTGATAACATCAGGCCATCCAGACGCACAACAGAATGAGAGGGGTCCATTTCTCAGCCATGGCCGTGTGCACGCAATAACTTCCACACACAGTTTGTTCTTACATTAGTTTGAAATTGTGTTTGATTACATTTTCAAAATATACTTGATTTGAAAATTATAATCCATAAAGAGAAGGTATAGCTGGAAGGAACAATGGGAGATCTCGAATTTTTTTTCTATAGGAAAAGGAGGCATTTGGCCTTTGCTCGACTCTTTATGCTCTGAAGTCTCACCCTGCCTTCACTCTTGTACTTAAAACATACAAAAGCAAAAGTGTTATACTATATCATATACAACAAAACATTATGATTCAACTTTCTATACAAACAACTTTGAAAAAAACTTTCACACTGGGCTGGGTCTTATTCCCTTCCCACCGACACAATTCTTTCTCCTCCTATCTTCACCACACTTGCAAATGTCCAAAGAAGAAAGTCCAAAGATTCCTTCAATCAATCTGCGAAAAAATATTTTCAGAAACAAGATCACGTGAGCAGCTAGCATGATACACCGAAGAATTTTACATTAAATCATTGGTCAAAGAGACCATAACGCAGTGAGCTCTTGAGTCTATGGTTTTGTCCTAATTCAAACATGTTAGAGATGCACTGCACTCTGCAAGTGACCATGCCGACAAAATCTTGCCATGGCTCAAGACACGGCCTTAGGAAAATGTAAACACAAGACTGTTTTCCCCACGGAACCAAAAGGTCAATAAAACGGATCCCTCGAAAGAAAAAAGGAAGAGCTGTTCTGCAATTTCTAAAATGGAGATCTTGGCATTCGCAAACATTTTGAACAGCTTCATCTACAACAACAATGTTGTAGGAAAACAAAGCATTCAAGATAGAAATCTGCCTTAAATAGAAATGTTTTTATGTTCTTTCAAGATAGAGTGATATTAACCACACACAACCCAACCTAAGTTTGCTTCAACCTTCAAGTAATTACACCAAAGTTTAGGTGCTAAACCGGCCTTCTATGTCCTTAAAAATTTAAATCTGCCTTAAATACCAATGGAAAGAAAAATTAAAACTAACCAAAGAAAATGTGCCCTCTAAACCATCCCAAACCTAAATTAAGACCCCCACAAATTAAATGTGTAATCAATTCTCTTATTGAATTAGCGCTCTTCAACCATAATCCTTCTCTCTTTGCATTAACTATAATGATTCATTATTACAGGCTCAATTGCACATTGGTCAGCACTTGCATCAAAATTGCTAACCAATACTATAACGTCTCTCTCCTGGAATCAACACCTCTCTACAGCTCTAAATAAATAAATATATTAAAAGAATTAAAAGCAAGTATCGTATTAAAGGATGTTTGGGGTGTTATTGTAATATTAGCATATCAAATCGATTCAAAAATACTAAAAAAATTAATTTAAAGCAGAAAAAAATTAAATTTTAATAAAGAACAAGTTAAAATTCACTCCCTAATAGCCCCTAAGTTGCATTTCATAAGCTAATGACTAAACCATTAGTATTTTATAATCCCAAAAAATAAAAATAAAAATAAAAGTAAAACCTTTTTATAACCAACACGGCAATAATCAATTAGTTCTAAAAAATAAACAAAAGATATAAATGCATTATAATTTTCAATTAGTGGGGAAATTATGGTAACAAATCACGTTTTCTAGAACAATAAAAAACCAAAAAAAAAAAGACAAGAAAGTTGACCTGAACCTGAACTTAGGGCATGCTAATTTTTACATTTAATTTTTTTAATAAAAATTACTTTCTTAAAATTAAATTATTTTTTAATTTTTTCAAATTGTTTTTCCATGATAATATAAAAATAAATTTTAAAACATAAAAAAATATTATTTTTATATATTTTCAATCAATATACACTTTCACATAAGCATTTGAAAAACAACTAATGATACCACACAGGCTCACCTAAAGTTCTTTTCCCAACACAAAAGCAATTCCCACCGCACGTTCAATGGTATGACCGAAAACAACTAGAATTCTAGCCAAAGTCTAAAAGCAGAAAAGAATACAATACCCATAGCAAGTGATGATGCGGTAGCTAAAGTGATCAATAATGCTGTATTGCTTTGCTTTACTTTACCTTTGCTCACTTGTTTTCAATCCTTGAAAATCACATCATCTGCAATTTCCATCAATGGTTGCAAGCAATCAGGAGCAAATTTCCGGGCAAAAAAATAAGAATAACTTGAGTTGGACTGCCTCAATCCATGCACCAGATTTGGTGAAACCTCTTCTGCTTGATACAAATGCGGGTGCCCATCAAAGCAGTCAGTCCAATTAACATTTGTTAATGTGTAGTGACTGCACCCTCTTGGATTCTTCATTGATAGAAGTGTAGGAAAGTAGTGTTCTTCTGGGTAACAAGACTCTGTATTCAAGCAAGGAAGCTTAAATTTCCTCCATAACTTTCTATCCTTGAGTACAAGCAAAGCATGTCTTTTTGCCAGCACAAAAAACTGTGATCCAACTCTAAATTTCTCATATGGGATTTCAGGCAACATAATGTTTTCCCCTCTAGCATTGTATCTATCAGGCAAGTTTGGATCTTCGGAGAGAATCTCAATGAAGCTTTGATGACGAGATTGAGTAGTGAAAGTTTTCAAAATGTTGTGGCCGAAAAGGGTATCGTGCATGTATTGAAATGAATGGAGAGGGACACAGTGTTGAGAAACAAGAGCAAAATAAAGGTTGAAAGGATCATCAAGAATGGCTCTGGCAAGAAGCCTTTTTTCTGCTAAGATTAGAGAAGGAGAGCCCCTTTCAGTTTTCTTGCCAGGAATGAACCGATTCTTGAAAATCCCATCTGGGCTTGAGACCTTACTCAATGGATCAGCGTGTACATAGATGTTGTAAAGATTGTTGTAGCCTTCCAAGAAACGTTCCCATAAAGGAGCAAAAGAGAGATCAGAGTTTGTAAGGAAAAGAAAGGCAATTTTAGGAGTGGGATTGTTGGTGGCAGCGGGGGGAATGGTTTTACAAGACTTGAGGGCTTTCTTGAAGAGAGTAGGATCATCAAGTTCGTAAGAAAGAGCGTTTTGAAGAGGATCAAGGATTTGAGGGGTGAAGAGGTAGATAAGGGAAAAGGAAAGCAAGAGCGAAAAGGAGTAGAGAATTGGAGATGACAACATAGTATGTTTTTGCGTGTGATTTAGCTTCCAGATTGGTTAACAAGGATTGTGTTTGTGTGGATGCTATCCTTTTTTCTTGCTTGAAAACACTGAAGACAGTAGAAGATGGGGTTGAAGACTCCGAGCCTTGAAGTCTTTAGAGGAGGAAATAAAGATAAGGCTAAAAATATGTTGAAGGTCATAAAAACAAACAAATGGGAAGAGATTAGAGTAGGTGTTCGTTGCTTTAAGTGGATTGGTTGAGCGCTGGCATCATGATTTCATGAAGTGTACTAAAACACAAGAGTAGAAAATAATAGCCCATTTGGACAGCAAGAGGAGAAGGTTGATGCTAGAATTTTGAGACCAGTAGGGGAACAGGAGATGAGGAAGATGCTAGATATTCATCAAAGTACAGATTTTTTTTTTTTAGGGTTGAGGGAGGAAGGGAAGGAGAGAAAGGGAAAGCGAGGAATGAGGGTTTTGGGACACAGTGCCTGGGGGACAGTGAAAGAGATGGGAAAGCTGTACAGTTAGCAGGGACTGCTTCACTCTTTAAAATGCTGTGGAGTCGTTTCTTGGGGAAGTGCTCCTTTTCTTTTAAATGGACAGTTTTATATATGTGAAAAAGTTCCAAGATTCCCTTGTTCGAGGGACTGAGGGAGGCTCTGCCATGATCGCCAAAACATCTTGAATGGACTGGAGCATTGTAGCTAGATGATGGGCTTGAAACAACAGTCCATTTCAAACTCCCAAAGGAGACAGTATCCTCGACAATGGGTGTGAAATTGTGAATTGAAGTGTAATTATTGCGTGCTTTGAAAGGAAAATTAAAAGGATAAGGAAAAGGCAGGCAGGACATTAGCCGAAAGTCGCGACAAATTGGAAGGAAAATGGGGCCCCGTAAAGGCAATGAAGAGACGAGAAAGTTTCTTAATTTCTAAAAAAAATTAAAATAATATATTTTTCTTGTGAAAAATATTTTTTATAATAATACATTAAAATAATCTATATATATATAATAGATAATTATAATTTTTTTTATAATTTCATCTAAATTTCACTTTCTTTCCATACTTTCATAAATTACATTTTTTATCTTGTAAATTATATGTTTAGCAATAATTTACTTCCTCAATAATGCATTTTATTTTATTTTTTTAATTGTTATATGATGTAACGTGTAATTTATAAAAATACAGAGTGAAAAGGAAATTTAGATGAAGCTATTAGAGAGTTTCTGTAATTATCCATAAAAAAATAATTAAAAGTTAAAAATCAAAAATATCATTATTATTGAAATTAAATTAACATGTTAATTTAAAAAAACCTCCCAATTAAATTATTTAGTTGACCTAAATTTATAATTATATAGAAGTTGTTCCAATATAATTTAATTAACCTGGATAATATAAAGATAATCCAAACATGAAGTAAAAGTGAGCAAGGATCAAATTAAAAAACAATATGAAAATAAAATAAAAAATAAAAAACCCATCTTATTTACATAAATAACAAAATTTCTCTTAACTAATTTTATAATCACAAAAAATTATTGTAAAAAATTAAAATTTCTGTTGACCCTATTTTTTTTTTTACTTTTAGCGTATCTTTATATTTTTAATATGTATTTTAATTATTTATTGTTTTTATATTTGTATAAATATCCAATTGTCCCCCAACTTAAATTATAACAAGAAAAAAAACATTTAGCAAAATATAAAAATATTTATTTGAAGAGATATTTTAATATACAGTTAACATAAAAAAAATATTTATTATGTATAAATAATTTGAAAATAATAAATACATCAGAAAAAAAACTTCAATATCCTTAAAGTAATTATAATGTATTTTAGGTTGAAGGGGTAAAAGAGGCATTGCACTGCTCAAGTGTACAGCAAAAATATCTCCATAACGACAGTGTTTTCCAAAAACCATTTAGATCTTTTTAATAATTAATAATAAATAGATATAATTAAGTAAATATAAAAATATTTTTTTTTTCACTGCAAAGCAGATATGCTTTATCACAGGGCCTAGTGCGGCCCTCAAGAAACTCATCAATTCATCAGCCTCCACTCCTCCACTGAAACCAGCTGTAACTGTCACGAGTTAGCTCGTAAAATCACTGCAAGTCTGTAACCTTTGTAAATGTCTCTAGCAGGGTTCTGTAAGGGTTTTGCTATCTCCCTCTCTCCCACCTTACCTCTCACCGCAAGACAAGGCGTCATCTTTGCTTGTTCAACAGTTAACCTTAATACAAGTCAATTAAGCTAGCTTTCTTTTTTTCTATCTTTTTCTTTGAAAGATGTTATCTTGACTTCTATTTTCAAGATTTTTTGTATCAATGACTTGTATTTTCCACGTGGGTGTCGTCGCTTATTTTTTTGTAGAGATCATGTAAAGAATGTTACTTTGGTTAGATTCTTCACAGTTTCAGCCCTGGCTCCATTGAATCCTCACTTTGTCAAGCTCTGTCACAGAAGAGCAAACAATAAAAACCCATCACCAAAACCACTTAACTATTAGCCATTCCTTAGAGGTAGACAGAGTCAAGGTTGTTGAAGCTTTGAACAGTTTGGGAAAAAAAACCCGTAGCTGCTTTTTCATCGTTCAAGGAGTTAAAAGAAAGGGTTTTCTCACAATGTTTATTCACAAGTTTCCATTGTTAGAATCTTGTGTCCTCGGGGTATGGATAGGAAATTTGATTCTGTATTGCTGGAACTTAATAGGAAAGGGAGAGGTTTGGATTTTGAAATTGTGGATATTTTTCTGAGCTCTGGTTGACGGGGTTGAGAGTGAGTGTTGGAATTTTCTCGTTCGAGTGTCGGATGCATTGGTTAAGGTTGGGATGTTTGACGAGGCTATTGATGTTCCTTTTCAAAATAGTAAGGTCCGTGGATTCGTTCCACGGATATGGTCATCTTCCTTTCTCACGAACTTGTTGATTGAGTGTAGGATAGTGGAGATGGTTGTCGCCGCTTATCAGCATTTACAGAGCATTGATTCGAGCCCAAATGATTATAAATATACCCTTGCTATTGAGGCATTACGTGTGAGAGGCAGTTCGGAGGAAGCGGTTGATGTCTTTTGGGAGATACGGGAACCTGGAGTGACTCCAAATGCTTTTGCTCACCCAACATATATTGAAGGTCTTTGCACGCATCAGGGGTTAGATCCAGGCTGTAAGATGCTCCAGGGACTAACAAGAGTGAAGATTCCAATAGACGTTTATGTTTACACGACTGTGATTTGTGGCTTCTGTAATGAAATGAAATTGAAAAGGTAGAGAATGTCTTGCTTGACATGGAAAAACAAGGCTTTGTACCAAATGTGTATATCTATGGTGCATTGATGTACGAAATTTCCAAGGCCAGGGATTTACATAAAATGCTGTTTCTTCATGGTGAAATGGAGTAAAAAAGCATCAAAACAAACTGTGTGATTCTGAGCTCAACTCTTCAAAGATTGCTTTGTATGGTTGAGGCTTCTAAAGTGGTCAGTCAATTTAATAGATTCAAGGAGACGGGAATAAAACTTGAAGAAACTTACTATAATATAGTCATGAATGCTTTGTGCAAACTGGGAGAAATGGACGGAGCTGTGGCATTGCTTATTGAGATGAAGGGTAGACGGATGATTCCTGACATTGTCAGCTACACAACTTTGATTCACGGTTACTGCCTTGAAGGTAAACTTAATGATGCCTTAAGTTTATTTCATGAAATGAAAATGAATGGGCGTAAGCCTGATGTTGTTGCTTATAACGTTCTAGTTGGTGGATTTTCTAAAAACGGCGTTGTACAGAAGGTGTGTAGCCTTCTGAATGACATGGAGACTTGGGGTTTGAAACCTAACACTGTCACACACAATACAATCATTGAAGGCTTATGTATAGGGGGTAAGGTGGAGGATGCTGAAGCTTTTTTTGATAATCTGGAAGAGAAGTGCTTGGGAAATTACAGTGCCATGGTCAATGGTTACTGTGAGGCAAACTGTTGTATATATTGAAGAGAAAACAAAACTTTTATGTTGTAGTTGCAGCAGAACACACTTCTTTATTCATTTTCAATATGATTATTTATACAATAAAAAAAAAACAAAATTGTAAGATATTCTCCCAGGATATCTGATTTTTTGTTATATGGAATAAAAATAGCCATTAGACTAGTAACAAGAAACAAACTCTAATACTGTAAACAAACTCAGATTCTGCTGAGATTTTATTTTGCTTCTAGAGTCATTCTTAGTCAACAATTCTCCTCCTTGACTCTGAAACTGCAAACTCCCAACTTCTGTCTCAAATACTCAAACTTGAGCTTAGGAAGTGCTTTTGTTAAGATGTCTGCATGTTGTTCCTCTGTTTTGCAGTAGAACAACTTTACTTCTCTTTCTTGTTGAACTTCTCTTAGAAAGAAAAATTTAATCTTGAAATGTTTTGTTCTGCCATGAAATACTGGATTATTTGAGATCGATATTATAGCTTGGTTGTCCATAAACAGTTGTGTGCTTTCACTTTACTTTAGATTCAAATCTGCCAATAATTTCCTGATCCAAACTACTTGGTTTACAGAGACAGTGGCAGCAACGTATTCAGCTTCTGCTATAGATTGAGCAACAATTTCTTGTTTCTTTGAGCTCCATAAAAAAACACCTGAACCAAAGCTAAAACAATAACCAAAGGTGCTTCTCATGTCATCAATGTTTCCTGCCCAGTCACTATCAGAGTAGCCACGAAGATTGAATTTTCCAACTTGACTGAATTTGATCCCATAATCAGCTGTGCCTTTTATATATCTGAGTATTCTCTTTGCTGCTTTAAAATGAATTTCACTTGCACAATGCATATATCTAGATAATAGACTTACAGCATGCATAATGTCTGGTCTGGTTGCTGTCAAATAAATTAGACAACCTATTAGGCTTTTATATAGCTTTTCATCCACTTTTCCAGCTCCATCTTCCTTGCAGAACCTCTCCTTTTGATTCATTGGTGTCGAAGTTGGCTTGCATTGTTCCATGTTGAACTTCTCGAGAATTTCCTTTGCATATTTGTGCTGACACAAAAATATTTCATTTTGTTTTTGAAATATTTGCATGCCAAGAAAGAATGTCATCCCTCCAAGGTCTGTCATTTCAAAAACAGACTTCATCTCTTCTTTGAACTTGTCAATTTGCTCTCTACAGCTTCCTGTTATCAACAAATCATCAACATAAAGAGATACAACAAGTATCTGTCCTTCAACTCCTTTTACGTAAGGAGTAGATTCACTTAAACTTTTTATAAAGTCTAAGTTTTGCAAGTATCAATCCCGTTGTACCAGCTTCTTGGGGCTTGCTTTAAGCTGTATAAGGCTTTTTTTAGTTGATATACCTGATTCTCTTATCTTGAAACAGAAAAACCTTCAGGTTGTTCAACAAAGATTTCTTCCTCCAAGTAACCATTAAAAAAAGCTGACTTTACATCCATTTGATGTAAAGTCCAGCCTTTTTGTGTAGCAAGTGCCAGCAGCATCCTTATTGTATCCATCCTTGCAACTGGAGCGAATGTTTCAGAAAAATCCACCCCAAATATCTGAGCATATCCCTTGACAACCAGCCTTGCCTTGTATTTATTCACAGAACCATCAGAATTCAATTTGGTCCTAAAAATCCATTTAACTCTTATGACTTTTTTGTGTTGAGGTCTGTCCACCAATTCCCACGTTTGATTCTTTTCAATCATCTTTAGCTCTTCCTTCATTGCATCTAACCATTTCTGATCAGTTGCAGCTTCTTCATAATTTGCAGGTTCTATTGCAGCAACATTGCATCTTTGATAGATGTCAGCAAGAGTTCTGGTTCCTCTCACAGGTATATCATCTATTTCATTCTTCTGATTTTGATCTTCAATCTGCTTTTCATCTTTCCAATCCCAGCTATCAGATTCGAAAAACTGAACATCCCTGCTGATGATTACTTTGTTTCTTTGAGGTATGTAGATTCTGTAGGCTTTTGCAACATCACTGTAGCCTACAAAAATCCCAGCTTCAGCTTTCTTGTCCAGCTTGTTTCTCTTATTTTGAGGAATATAAGAGAAACCTAAACAACCAAATATCTTCAGATTAATTAGCTTTGGTTTGTAGCCAAACCAGGCTTCAAACGGAGTCCTTGTCTGCGGGGCTTTTGTTGGCAATCTATTCAATAAAAATACTGATGTATTAGCTGCCTCAGCCCAGAATTTCTTAGGCAATCCTTTATCATGTAGCAAGCATCTCGTCATCTCCATCATTGTTCTATTTTTTCTTTCCATAACACCATTTTGTTGTGGAGAATATGGTGCTGTTAGTTGGTGTTCAATGCCTGCATCTTCACAAAATCTGTTAAATTTTTCAGAAGTGTATTCAGTTCCATTATCGGATCTAATTACCTGAATTTTGCAATTGCTTTAAGTTTCAATCCATGCTTTGAATTTTCCAAATATGTTGGCAACTTCAGCTTTGAATTTCATAAAATAAATCCAACACATTCTGGAATAATCATCAATAAAGGTAACATAATACTTACTGCCATTTAGAGATGATGTGTTCATTGGTCCTCCAACATCTGTGTGAATTAGTTGCAACTTCTGTGTAGCTCTCCAGGCTTTGCTTTGTTGAAATGGAAGTCTTGACAGCTTTCCATATTGACAGGTAGCACATGCTGGAAGATCTTTTTCTAATTTGGGTAAGCCTTTCACCATGTTGTTCTTTTCCATGAAAAATAATGCTTCATAACGATAATGCCCCATTCTCTTATGCCAAAGCAATGAATTATTGACTTCCTTGTGTACAGCAGCTTGCTCTTCTTTAAAATCCAGCACAAAACTTTTGCCTTTCATTTGAATATTGAAGATTTTTATACCCTCACCATCTTCAATCACACAATTTTTGTCTTCAAACAGCACTTTATAACCTTTGTCCAGCAACTGGGAAACACTTAACAAGTTTTGATTAATTTCAGGAACATATAGTACATCTGAAATTAATTTAAAACCTGAGTGTGTTTCAATGACTACTGTTCCTTTGCCTTCTACTTTCAAGTGAGTTCCATTTCCAATCTTGACTTTGGAAATAATATTTCTATCAAGCTCTGTGAAGAGCTTTCCATCATGAGTCATATGATTTGTACAGCCGCTGGCAATGAGCCAATTTTCTGTGAATTTATTTATGGATAAACATGATACCACAAACAAATGCTCCTCCTGCTGTTGATCATCGGCAACTTTGGCTTCAATTTGTTGTTGTTGAGTCTTGCATATCTTTTCCATGTGCCCTAACTGACCACACTTAAAACAACGTGCATTAGGACTCCACCAGCATTTATTCTGAGGATGATTGTTTTTTTTGCAGTGAGGGCAGGGAGGAAAGCTTTGAATGTTGCTGGTTTTATTGTTTCTGGTGTTGAATGCAGAGCCTCCAAACTTGTTGTTTTGTTTTTTTCTGTTCTTACCATCACGGTTGTTTTGAGACTTGACAAAGAATGCACCCTCTACAGTTCTTTCTTGCCTCATCAGCCTCCTTTGCTCTTATGCTTGTAGTGCATTCAATAACTCTGCCAAGGTAATGCTTGACAGATCTTTAGAATTTTCTAAAGATGAGATTGTTGTCTCAAACTTCTCTGGAATTGTTACTAGAATTTTTTGAACAATTCTAGAATCAGAAAAATCAGTGCCAAGAAGTCTTACATTGTTAACAATGCTGAGAAGTTTGTTAGAATATTCCTTGATTGTTTCTGATTCTTTCATCTTTTGTAACTCAAACTCTCGGATTAAGTTTAGCACCTGCATCCCTTTGATTCTCTCATTTCCTTCGTATTCTCCTTTTAGAAAATCCCAGATTTCCTTTGCTATTTTGAGAGTCATTATTCTGTAAAAAATGGTGGGTGAGACTGCTGCAAATAAAGTTGCTTTTGCTTTCGATGTTCTCTGCTTCTTCTCTTTATGATTTTTGATTTGTACAACTGTTGGATTGTCTGACAGAGTTGGCACTTCATATACTTGTTCAACTGTTTCCCATAGATCATTAGCATCAAAATAGGCTTCCATTCTAACAGCCCATACTTGATAATTGATCCCATCAAATACTGGAGGTGCAACTGCAGTAAATGACATTTCTGAATTCATACTGAATGTGTTATGTTTAGATGAAAAGTATTTGAAGGTTGTATTTAGGCTCTCTCAATCTCACAAGTATTTAAAGGTTGTGTTTAGGATCTCTCAATCTCACAAGTCCCTCAAGAAAATCTGCTCTGATACCAATTTGTTGTATATATTGAAGAGAAAACAAAACTTTTATGTTGTAGTTGCAGCAGAACACACTTCTTTATTTATTTTCAATACGATTATTTATACAATAAAAAAAAAACAGAATTGCAAGATATTCTCCCAGGATATCTGATTTTCTGTTACATGGAATAAAAATAGCCATTAGACTAGTAACAAGAAACAAACTCTAATACCGTAAACAAACTCAGATTCTACTGAGATTTTATTTTGCTTCTAGAGTCATTCTTGGTCAACACAAACCATACATACAAGGCCTTTCAACTATTTGTCAGGCTGTCCAAACAAGGATTTGTAGTGAACCCAGATTCCTGCTTAAAACTACTCTGTACATCTCTGCAAAAAAAGATGTTAAAACGATGATATCGAGAAAGCTGTCTTCTTGTTCAACACAATGTTGGCCATGGAGCAAAATCATGTAAAGTATAGGCATGTTTTGCCATGCAGGAGAAATGGGAAAGGCCCAGTATGTTTTTGATGTTGCGATCACCAGAGGGATAACTCTTGATTTGTTTACTTACACACCGATGATAAATAGTTATCGTAGGGAAAATCATTTGAGGGAGGCCTGTGATCTTTGAACGATATGAAGAAAATAGGGATTCAACCTGATGCTGTCACTTATACTGTTTTTATGGATGGTTGTTCAAAAATAAAGGACACATTAGAGGTGGAGGTTGAGGTTTGGGTGTGGGATCTACAAAAAAAACCTTAAAAAAAAAAGAAAAATTAACTTTTATGATTGAGTTTTGTGTATAATTAAATTGTATCCGACCACAATCTCAACTACAAAAGCTGGAAGAGGGATGTGGATGTAGAGCCTGATGTCATTTGTCACACTGTTTTGATTGACAAGCACTTTAAAATGAACAACATTCAGGATGCTACGAGCCTTTTTAAAGAATATGTTGATAGAGTAATGAAACCCGATGCCATGACATGCACAACTTTTTGTCTGGATACTGTAAAAAGAATAACATTCAGGTTGCCACAAGCCTTTTCAAACAAATTAATGATAGTGGTCTGGAACCTGATAATGTGGCTTACACAACTCTTTTATCTGGATATTGTAGTAGGCTACGACCCTTGTTAACGGAATGAAAGATAAGAGGATACAGCCAGATGGCCATGCAAAGTCCACTACACGTCATCTGATTACCAGAAAACTGAAGTTTCAGTGACGAGCATCTTGGCGGCTGTCGGTGGACAGAGTAAACGTGTCTCGTACATTGTTCCAAGGTACATTTTTTATTTATTTATCACCAATCTTTTCTCTTTTTAATACAATCCTTTTCTTATATTGAGAAATATCTAAACAATATATTTTAGTTTATCATCATGCTCTATGTCAATGTTTTGCTGCAGGCATGAAGGAGGTATGGTTCACCACCAGTTAGACCATTTGTTCTTAGGTAAAAACTGTTGTGCACTTACATACTTTTTATAGTCAGTTCCAACTTTTGCAATGACCGTAAAAGTTACTGGTTTTCTTTTGTGTGTTTTTTTTAAATGAATATAGATATAAATGTTGAAAGAAATGTAGATTTCTTAAACAATGCATAAACATAAAATTAAGAAGGAAAATTCTACAGAATGCATTTGACCAAAACAAAGTTCCTGGTTTTCTCCATGAACCCTGCAGAAAAAAACAAGGTTTGGTTTCCACTGATGTGAAATTTCAATTTTTGAATTTGTTGCTCGACAATTTGCACAAACATGCAGATTTGAACAAGACAGGTATATTGTAAAGGGTGGTTTTGTTTGGGATTTAGGTGTGATTGTTATTGATTTATGGATATTCTGATGATTGAGGAATTGAGACGAGGTGAGGTGGAGAGAGGAGGAGTTGTGTTTAGTCTCTGCTTTAAGCTGGATAGTGAGAGTGGTAGTGGGTACTGTGGTGTACATAGAGGGTTTTCGTTGGAGCAGGAGCTTGAGCTTTATTTCACATGCTCGACTTTGCTTTACAATGGAACAATGCGCAGGCCAGGTTTTGCTGGTGTGATAGGGCCCACAAGCTAATGTTACGCGCTCTGTTCATTATGTTTCTGCCCCTCTAGTTTTATTTGGCATGCGTTTTTCTCTGAAATTTTGCGAGATGTGGCATGTGCAAATGATGTGCAGGTTGGATTTTCACTTTCTGTGGTAATTGTTCTAGTTTGAGGTGTTTGAAATTTTGTTTATGCATGTTATAGCCCTGTGGATGAATTTGTCTTATTTGCTATATATTTCCAAGTGAATCAGGTTGTTGTAAAATCTGTCTGTGTGGTTTAAGCCAAGAACTTGTAATGAGCGATTGTACATGTAATAATATGTTGAAAAGGGGAATGGGAAAGCTTCAAAGTCAGGTTTTGTTGCTGCCATTTTTATAGAAGGACCCTGACATTAATACAAAAATCAGCTCCTGGATTTGTTTTTAATTATTTTTTTGGGATAAAGGAAGAATTTGTTTCTTTCTAACCTTATTTAAATTTTAATTTATTTAAGCAAACTTTAAGAACATAAGAGATGTTTTTTTTTCCACGATCTGTTGTAGAGCAAAAACTCAAGTAGAACTTTAAATGGGACAGTATTCATGATAAGTGCCGTGTTTTGGAGTTATATTCATATTGAATAGTTTTCCTTGTATTTTTCTGTAGCTCTAAACCATTTGTGATCATGGTTCATCAAACTTGGATAGGTATGTCTTGCCTGCTCTGATTTTTGCCAGCCAATCGGTGCCCTTTTAATTTCTAGTCCATTAAAAACTTAATACCACTGATGCTTGTGAAATGTACTGAGATATTGGCTTCAATTTGATGAAAGCCACACAAACCCAAAACTTGTATGATTATTCTACAGGGTCAAGGTGTCTCTTGACTCATGGCTGCTCAGCTCTTTTGCACGGTTATTTGGGCCTTGCATAGTTATCCAGTTCATCATGTGAAGTCTAGACCATACAAACATAGTAGTGTTTGGTTTTGAGGGAAGAGGGGACAAGTAAGAGGAAGTGAAGAGACAACAATGTAATTTTCCTTTGGTGTGGTGTTGAATGTAGAATGTTATTTGTGTTCTGTGAATATATGGGAAGCACCACGTAGTTTACATGGAGTCAAAATTTTGATTGTTGTGATTCTGATGTTTCATATGTTCTTGTTATGAAGAGAATGGATCACATCATCGAACTACATATGTTTAATGTTTACTGGAAAGCAGATCCGGGGTTGCAGCACAACCATTGTGTATGTTCCCTGGTCAGTACCCTAGCTGAACTTAACATTGTTGTTGTGCTTTGGCAATTCTTCATGTTTTCTGAATTGTTCTTTTTAAATGTAGATGCAACATAAACAGATGGCACCTGATCCTGGATATGCTTATATGAGGTTAATCCTACCGAGGATACCTCTAGCATCTTCTCAGTGGCTGGTGTTCTTTTGTCAAGGTTT
Source organism: Populus euphratica (assembly GCF_000495115.2). NCBI lineage: Eukaryota > Viridiplantae > Streptophyta > Magnoliopsida > Malpighiales > Salicaceae > Populus > Populus euphratica. Next base: position 1,252,352 of record NW_011499863.1, on the reverse strand, counting down.
CTGATATTATTTCAGCTCTCACTTTCTCTGCAGTTTAGTTTAAAAAGTTCATGAATTTGCTGGTGTGAATTGTAGTTGCCTTGCGGATGTTAAACATCATGCAACCTAGCACAAAAGATTTGGTAGGCAACATCCTCCATTTCCTCCAAATTTATATATAACCGATGAAAATGTTTCATACATCATGAATCTTCTGAGACATTTGTGTAACAAGGACATTGCGTATCCAGAATAAGTCACCAGCTGTTGATTGTAATCGCAGGCTGTGCAGGAATATTTTCATAAAAGCTAGTGATATCAATATGAACATGAATATAGTAGTTGTGCAGGATCTGATGCCTTTTGATGATGGCATTGTAGTAGCTGTCACAGAGTAGATAACGATAATATGATTCGAGTCTTGAATCAGGATCTATGGGAAGTTGGATGCGGGCTGATACTAGTGTGGTGTCTGCTTTTCACAAGTTGCTAGTCAGGCAACTCCTCCGAGACTTCCCTATCCGCAGCCCCGCTACTCTACCAACCAAAGATTCTGGGGAGCAATTAAGTAGGAACAGCAGCTGCTCAATCTCTCGTGGATCATTTGAGAGCGAGCAGTGTCAGGATCTCTATGTATATTGTCATTTAATTCGACAAGATTCATTCTTATGGCTCCTGTTCTTAACTTCCCTTTTCTCATATAAAGTGAAAAATAAGGCAGAAGAAACTTGATTCTTTTACACCACACCCTTTGAAAGCTGAATTGCAAAGGTAATGACAAAATTCAAGAAACCTGAGCGCATCATGATCGATCAAATGATGGTGCATTTGTGGATGAACTGTATATAGATGGAAGGCTTGAACTTTTTACTTGGACATTGTATTAACAGTCATCTGAAATCTACCCCATGACTGGATGTTGTTCAGTCATTTTTTTGTCCATCACCGAGCTAGAATTCTGCCAGCAGCAGGGGTGGATCTAGGTACAGGGTTAATGGTGCCATGACACCCCTCGAACTTTGAGAAAGTTTATAGTTTAGTCCTAAAATAGTCCTAAAATTTTGAATTTTCTTCATCTAGACCCTTAAAATTAAGACTTGTTTCTTCGAAAGTACAGAAAAGATCACGTCTTAGCTCTATGGTCTTTCACTTTCATTTTGACACCTTCACGTTTAAAGTTCTAATTCTGCCTTTGACCACCGGTGGCCAAAATGATTTTCTTTTCTCCACCCTTCTGATGTACATCGTCTGAAATTCAAAAGCCTGTTGACACTAATAACTATCAAGGAAGTTTAAAAGTGATTATTATTTTTTAAAAATGTTTTTTTATTTAAAAATATATTAAAATAATATATTTTTTATTTTTTGAAAATTTATTTTTAATATCAACATATTAAAATAATTTAAAAACATAAAAAAAATATTAATTTGAAGAAAAAAATAATTTTTTTAAATACTTTTAAAATATAAAAATAAAACCACTGTAAACTTGGATTTTTAAATCTCAGTTAGCATGAATTCACATTAGTTATTATTATCCTAAATTACTTCCTCTAGTGGGGAATATTTGGTCATAATGAATTCAATTTTTTTTTTTAATTTCAACAGACACAAAATCAAACTTGTATTTGATGAAAAAAATTTACAGTGCTAAAAGAGTAATTACCACTATTGACTTTGGAGATTTAGTTAGACGATGAAATAAAAAATACACTGTGAACTATAAAAGAATAATATTTCATTTATGTTTATTTTTTTTTAATTCTCTCATTTCTGTTTCTCTCTCTTTCCTTTGTTTATTTGAGAGGGTGAGTAGAAATGTATTGTTTCTGTGCTTCAACTCGTTTTTAAAATTTTTTATGTAAAAAAATCAAATTAATATTTGTACATGTTTTTTTAATAATCTTAATATGATAATATCAAAAATAAAAAACAAAAAAAATATTATTTTAATTAAAAAATATTTTTACCACATTAGCTAAATATTGATAGTTATTCTAAATCACTATTGTCTTCAACTATGATGTGTATAATGCATGGCTAAAAGTTTTCAAGGAGTGATGAATTTTCAAATTTATTTTTATTAAAGAATCCATCTCACATGGCAACAATCAATCACACATGTATTTTTTCTTTAAATGGAGATCTGCATGAACAATGCATGTCTTTTCCTCCATTTTTTTAATCAATTGGACAAAAAAAAAAGAAAAAAAACCTTGAAAAATCTATTCAACCTTGAGAAAAAAACTTCTATTATTTTTAATCAACATTCATAAATAGAATATTTATCTTATAAAAAAACTACTTCTCTCTCATGAATTCATTTATGTATTCCAAATTCGACCCATTATAGGAGGCCCTTAACAAGGTCAATGGGAGAACAAAACAATGAAGAAAACCACTAAAAGGATGCTTTCCTCCCATTTCCCACACTTTTCCAGGAAACACCCACCACATTTGATTACATCTTGCTTCTTGCTTTTTCTTTTTAATTTCGATCCTTTATAAAAAATATTTTCTAGGTGGCAAACATTACAGGATATTGACCAAATCAATGGCCCCGATTCACCCTAGAACCCAAAAAGCCTTCAAGAGAATTCTAGATCCTTCTATTTCCACCTCTAAAACCCCAAAACCAAAAATCGGAATTTCTCTAATAAAAATAAAATCTGCCCACCATCTAGCCCTCCAAACAATCAAATCTCCACCGTCCATTCCTTCTTTCCTTTAAGTACACGGATCTGATTTCTCTTCAATCCCCCTCTCTGTCTCGCCGTCTGTCTTGTGGCTCTCCTTGACCCTATAATCTAACCCGCTGTACGTTAATTTATGTTGGAAAAGTTTGCATCTTTGTAGTCCTTGAGAGTTTCTTGATCTTGCGTCTGGCTCTTTTTTATCTCGTAAAGATCAAATATTTATAGTGTTTTTAGCTTCTTGACCTTGTTTTTGCATCCGGGTACTCTTTATTTTTCTAAAATACCTGATCTTTATAGTATCATTAGATTCTTGAACGTGATTTTAATTCTGGGTACTTATTATTTCTTCAAAGAAGTTCAAATTTTCATTTTTTTAAATGATTATTGATCTTGAAGAGTTTTGTTTGTGCAGGATTTAAATTGATATAAAAAATGTTTGGGAGAGCACCAAAGAAAAGCGACAATACCAAGTACTACGAGATTCTTGGAGTCTCAAAGAGTGCTTCACAAGATGATTTAAAAAAGGCTTACAGGAAAGCAGCTATCAAGAACCATCCTGATAAGGGTGGTGATCCTGAAAAGGTTTATCTTTTAATCTTGATGAATTATCCTGTTTAACTGGCATGTGTTGATCTTGACTGGATGATTTATGTGGGTGGTTTTTGGTTCTGTTGATTTGAGTTTTAATTTGGACAAATTGCTAACAGATCTGCTCTACTTTAGTGGGTCATTATGATTGCAAATAATGCTTCTGTGAATATAGGTTCTAGTTTGTTTTATGGTCTATTGCTCTTGGGCTTGTAAACACCTGATAGCGGCCCTGTTTGATTTATAGTTAATAGCTTATTTGTTTTCCGCATCAAAAAATTTTGGTTTATAGTTTGTCATTAACTTTTCTACTTAAAGAATGAGACTCGTATAGTGAAATTCGCGTGAAGCAAAAACAAGTCATGCATACAAGGGAGTGCTGTTATTTGATTTTTCTTCATAGTCATTGCAATTGGAGGGTTTTTTTTTATTAAATATATACATGGGGTTTCTGTGTGCCTTGCAGTTCAAGGAGTTGGCCCAAGCATACGAGGTTCTGAGTGACCCAGAGAAACGCGAGATATATGATCAATATGGAGAGGATGCCCTCAAGGAAGGAATGGGCGGCAGTGGTGGCGGTGGCGCCCATGATCCATTTGATATCTTTCAATCCTTCTTTGGTGGTGGCAATCCATTTGGTGGTAAGTTTTATGTCCACTAAACATTTTGGTTTATCAGAGCGTGCCACTTTTTGATCACATTGACATAAAAAAATTCTATCATTCAGGAGGTGGTAGCAGCAGAGGCCGAAGGCAAAGGAGGGGTGAGGATGTGATCCACCCTCTTAAAGTATCCTTGGAAGATATTTACAACGGTACATCCAAGAAGCTATCTCTTTCACGCAATGTAATCTGCTCCAAGTGCAAGGGGTTAGTGTCTTCTGAAAACTGTGCTGCATCTTGTGGCATGCTGATTTTTTATTTTATTTTATTAATTTATTTATTTACAACTGACTGGTTATTTCATTTGAAACTATGCAGTAAAGGTTCCAAGTCTGGTGCATCATTGAAATGTTCTGGTTGCCAAGGTTCTGGAATGAAGGTCTCTATAAGACACCTTGGTCCCTCTATGATCCAGCAAATGCAGCATCCTTGCAATGATTGTAAGGGCACTGGTGAGGCAATTAATGACAAGGACCGTTGCCCTCAATGCAAGGGTGAGAAGGTGGTCCAAGAGAAAAAAGTTTTGGAAGTAGTTGTTGAGAAGGGCATGCAAAATGCACAGAGGATTACTTTCCCTGGAGAGGCTGATGAAGCTGTAATATGAGCTGGATGCTTTTTTTGAGTTTGGCATTTTGATTTTTATCTTCTAATTGCATTCTTATTTGTTTGTGTTGTTATTTGCAGCCTGACACCGTTACAGGGGACATTGTTTTTGTCCTACAACAAAAGGAGCACCCTAAGTTTAAGAGAAAGGGTGATGACCTATTTGTCGAGCACACCCTCTCTCTTGCAGAGGCACTCTGTGGCTTCCAGTTCATTTTGACCCATTTGGATGGAAGGCAGCTCCTGATAAAATCTCAACCTGGGGAAGTAGTTAAACCTGGTAAGTGCCATGATACTTTTCTTTGTTGTTAGCTCTGGACTTCTCAATCGAGAAGTGATTGATTGACTATTTTTGAGCTTTAATGAATTTTTTTCTAGCACAAGACAGTTCTTTTGTTTAAAATGGTACATCCCCTTTTTTTTTTATTGTGTTCTTGCATCGAAGTCTTTCTAACTTAGTATTTGGATTTTCTGTGTGCCAAGATCCTGGGTATTGTGTGGATTATTTAATTAGGGAACTGTACTGGCTAAAGAGTGCTGCTGGGCTAATTCTATTTTTATTATTCATTTGTAAATTTTAAGATTGTAGTAGTTGTGGTCTGGTTCGATCATAAGTTAGTGGTTATCACAAGTCAATGATTTTGTTCTTCAAGAAGTTGCTTAAGGTGGCAGGCAATTCTTAATAGCTGCTAATTTATGGTTCTCCTATTTGTCCTAGATCAATTCAAGGCTATAAATGATGAAGGAATGCCAATGTACCAAAGGCCATTCATGAGGGGGAAACTGTACATTCATTTCACTGTTGATTTCCCAGACTCCCTGTCCCTTGATCAGTGCAAGGCCTTGGAGACCATGCTTCCTCCACGAACCTCAGCTGAGCTTACTGACATGGAGCTTGATGAATGTGAGGAAACTACTTTACATGATGTTAACATTGAGGAGGAGATGAGGAGGAAGCAACAACAACAGGCTCAAGAAGCATATGACGAAGATGATGATATGCATAGTGGTGGTGGCCAGAGGGTGCAATGTGCTCAGCAATAATCAATGAGCAGGGGATGACTGTGAATCGAAGAGAGCTGAATGGGATCAAGATGAACTGATGTGGGCTTGACAATTATTTAAGTAATAAGATTCTCAACATTGTGATAGGAGATAGACTTCTAGTTTCTTGTATGGAGATTTCACCTATGTTTGCAGACTCTGGCAATTACCTAGTATTTGAACCTTTGAGAGATCTCCAAGAACTGCTCCTTGGTGTTTTTTTCTGTGCAACTCGTACTTGAATTTTGGATTTATAGTTTGCCATATAGGCTGCTTCTTTCTGGATCGGGCACAAGTTGCTGAATGTCACTTTGAAGTTATGGATAGGACTAGTAATCCTACAACGTATCGCCACAGGGTAGCCTGGGGGGTAACCTTGTGCCCCTATGGAATATTTCCTTTGGTCAGGCTTAGCAATTTGGCAATGTTTATGTTAGTATTGTGAAGCTGTTGCATGCAACATCCTGATTGAAATTACTGCATTCAAGCCTGAGGGTCTGCAGCCCTTAATTATGAGCGCATATTTCAAGTAACTTGGAAACGCTAGAAGAACCTCAAATTTCTAGATGATGGGCGGAATTTACTGCACTTACAAGAGGCTACATTCAAGTCAATTTCATCGTCTGTTTGTCAATTGAAAAATGCTTGTATTTGGAACCCAACTTGAAATTTATCAGAAAAAGGATAATGCTCGAAAGAAAATCATTCATGTGAAAGTAAAGTGACAAACGTAGAAAATTCAGGCAATAACTCCATATGAAAACTACCAAACATTCTCCAGGTAGCAGCTCCCAAGAACTGTCACATGTGCGCATGCATAATTTGATCAGACGAGAACGGGCAGAGTGCTTCAGGAAACATAAGCAGCTCTACTGCACATGGGGATCCCCCTCAGGTACTGTCAGCGGGCTAGTTCTATCCAAGTATGGTAGAGCTGATGAGTGCTACCCTGGTTCCATTAAAACCCCTCCGCATTCGCTGACAATCTTCTTGTGTAATGCATGTTTCAATGCCTATTTAATTTTACAATTGCTGTGTGTGCATGTGTATGCATCTATCTGTATTTATTGACGAGAAGATTATTTTTTGAATTATATTTAGTTAGTGTTTGAGGATAAAAAAACATAAAATAAATAAACTCTTGTTTTGCTGAAAGAACAAAGATAAATACATATAATAAATCTGCACTCAATCCCCGTGTCCCCGTTACCTTGTTAATTAACAAGACGGTAATGTTGAGTGTAAATCAATTTGCTAGATAAGTACTACCCTGGTTTTTGTTTCGTGCCAATCTTTTATAGTAGAATAAAGGATCAAAAACACTGAGAAATTATTTTTCACGCGAGAAAACTTTTTCCCAACTAACTCTACAGAGTTTTAATTTTATTCATCTGTATTATTAATTTTAGTTAATTGTTTTTGTGCAAAAACAACAGATAAAATAATCATAATAATAAAACTAAAGTTAACTAAATGAAAAAAAAAAGAAAAAAGGGCTAGCAAAGTCCCCCCCCCCCCCCCCCAAGTAAGACATGCTTGTCTCTAGTTACGTGGGTTTTACTGCACAACTAGTCAAATTATATTAATTTAAAAATTATTTTTTTAATTGTGCTTCTTTAAAAATATTTTTTTCACGATGTGTGAATATATATACATATTCGTGAGCATCGAGATTAAATGTACTTTCTTTAATTAATCATTTATATTAATGAAAATTGTGCAACATGTCCTTAATTAACCCTTTTGAATTGACAATTCATTGAGTATTAGAAGAACACAGGCAAGTTGCATTATTTTTTTTTAACAAGATGATGATTTGAGGCTCCGATCCTTCTCTCTTGTTCTCCATCATGTCTATCTTCCTCGCTTGAAATTTGAAAAACAATGCTGCCTGCTGCCTCCAAGCCATTGCATACAGCCGCAAACAACTCCAAGCCAATTCATTAAACAAATCTTTATTCTCTTCATGTATCTCTTTCAAGCCCTCACTTCCTTCCATTCCTCTACAAGACAAAAGCACTTCCAGCTAACCCTGTAGGTATTTCAAGAAGATGAATAGCAGTAGTCCTATAGAGTCATCCACACCAAGATTTGGAGGGTTTGCTCTCATTTTTGGGATATCAATGGGTGTACTTTCAGCAATAGCAATTGCCGTTCTTGCTTATTATTTTTGCACCAGGAAACCATTACCTGCAGGCCATTCTAATCATGATGGTTCCTTGTCCATAGATGATCAAGACTCGGTCATTATAGAAATAGGCCTGGATGAAGCCACTCTCAATACCTATCCAAAGCTGCTTTATTCTGAAGCAAAGGAAAAGCTTGAAAAGGGTGATGAATCGGTAGCTGCTTCCTGTTGCTCGATTTGCTTGGCAGACTATAAAGATAGTGAGTTGCTGCGGCTGTTGCCTGACTGTGATCATCTTTTCCATGCACAGTGCATTGATCCGTGGTTGAAGTTGCATACTACTTGCCCAATGTGTCGAAACTAGCCTGTACGAATCCCAAGCAATGTCACCGAAACAGCTTCCAGGGAACCCCGCAGGGTGTTCTTTGATCCATGGTTTGCACAGTTTACGCACTGAAAGTACTTTTTGCTCAAATTTGTGATGACTGTAGAGCTTTTGTTTGCATCCTTGTAATTTCACGAAGTTTTGTAGCTAATTACAGCTCTATATTTTAACTGAGATGATTTCTATCTTAATGTTGTAGAAAACATAAGCCATTGCCAACCACTACTGCTCTTTGTTCAGTTGAGATTAGATAATCACACGATTGAAATTTGTTATTCTGACTATCTAACATGCTGTCCTGAATATTATACATTTAATTTTCAAGCAACTACTGCCATTTTTAGATGAATGATATTGACCCAGTCAAACGACAAGTAGCTCTTCCAAGTCCTATGCGTTGAGCACATGCACCTTGCCCATGTTCTTGCCACCTGCCTTTTCTCTGCTGCCACTCTCTTTGCAAGATGTGTATATTTGCCAAAGTTGTTCGTTGAATCACATGAGCATTGATGAGAGTTTCTATGCATTCCTCCATTTAACTCCTTCGGAACTCATTAGTCTGTTCATCTCTTTCCGAACTGGACTGAGAGTGCTGATGTTTCTTTCAGTCAGTCTTGGTTCGAGACAAATTTAAGGACACAGAAATCCGTGACAGTTTTTTTTGCTATTGTATGTAAAATGTTTATGTTGTTCCATCCAGGTAGATAGGGTGCGCCTGTACCCTATATGCGCACAGAAGTGGTTTAGTTGTTCATTTTTCACCCATAAGAATTCCTTCCTGCCCCAAATAGAGTGGAATTATCTAAAACATTTTTCTTAAACCTCAACTTCAGTTATTGATCAAGTGGCCTCTTTCATAGGGCTTCTTATATGCATTTCACTTGGAAAGATTCAAAGAACACTTTCTAGGAAGACATCTATTGTTCTCACAGGAGGCTTCTTTCAAGTCAATTTGACAATCTTTATTTCACAATAATTCATAGTCTTTCTGATATCCCAAGTTGAAATTTGTTTGGTAAAGGTTATAGCTTGTGCCTGGTGCCATGAAAGACACGTAACCTATTGACAAATAAATAACTTGGGAACCACGCATTGAAACAATCACCAGGTAGTTACTCCCAGAGACTGTCAGAACTCAGACCTTGTACATCTAAAATTTCACAGCCCCACTTCTCCCTCCCTCCTATGCACAGTTGAATAGTTCAGGAAGCATGAACAGCTCCCCCGAGCAGAGTCATCAGTCAAGTTTTTGTGGTATAGGATGTGCCATGGGAATTTCTTTTGGCATCCTACTTTTGATCATTATCATAAATTTTGCCTCCTACATCTGCACCCATGGCATACAAGATCCTTCTAGACTCATCACCCCCAGCAACGAAGGCAGCTCCATTACTGACCAAGGCTCCGTTGCAATTAATCCCGGCCTTGATGAAGCCAATCTTGCAAGCTATCCTAAGTTGCTATATTCACAAGAAAAGTCTCAACAAAAGGTTAACCATTCACTAGATTCTTGCTGTTCTGTATGCTTGGGGGACTATATAGTCAGTGATGTGTTAAGTTTATTGCTCATTGATGCCGCACTTTTCATCTTAATTGTGTGGACATCTGGTCAAGGCTGAATGCCTGAATCATACATGCCCAATATGCCGGAACTTGCCCGTGCCTACTTTTTCTCAACAAATGGAGGTTAGGTACCTAGCTAGTAATCAACCTTCAAGCTGGCCACCAAATGATGTTTAGCGTCATGATTTTCACTCAAATGAGTGGAAGTGAGGTCTTGGGTTCAATTCCTATGCGTTGAGCACACCTTGTCGCTTATAGAGGTCCTCTGCAGGTTAAAAGTCTACATTGACTATTCTGGATAGCCAGAAGCTTCTTATAAATTCCAACCAGGGAAGTTCAAGTCATATGTGCTGAGCACGCCTTGTCGCTCACAGAGGCATTCTGCAGGTTAAAGTCTACATTGACTCATCTGGATGGCAGGAAGCTCCTCGTAAATTCCAACCAGGGAAAGTGACCAACCCAGGCAACTTTCATTACACTTTGTGGTTTCTTTGTTACTTGGTAGAGAGAATTTAATCCATTGGTTAACTGGTACTGTTTTGGACTATTTAAGAGATCTTTGTGGTGGAAAAAAAACATATAGCTTGCCATCCCGAATCGCTGGTAATGTAGGAGTCATGTTAAAAGAACAATTTACCTATAATAACTTTCAGAACAGAACAGATATATTAAAAAAGTAAGTTATTAAAAAATATGTAACATTTTATAATTTTTAAAAATATTATATTATTAAAACTAATAAAACCAAAAAATAGTTTAAAATTTCTCATCAATAATTAAAATAAAAGCAATAATTTATAATATTTATTATATTGTCAAAATCCAAACTTAATTAAAACAAGTTAACAATAAAGTATCTAAAACATCAAATCAAAACTAAAAGGAAAACCTTGCAAAATAAATAAGACATATTGATTAAAACTGAAGAAACAAGAACACTTAACAAAATTTACCTGCTATTAGAAATTAAAAACTTATAATACTATTAAGAATGAAGGGGTGAGTTAAACCAATTCATTGAGAAAATAACATTTAATATATATTTTAGATATTAATAGTTTATAAGTCAATTTATCTTGATATACATATATAAACTAAACATATTATCATAAAGTAGTGGAATACATGTAAGAGATCAAATGATACTTGAAGATGACCAAATAAAACTCGAAGATGACTATGTGCACATAATCTAATTACTCTTTGTTAGTATGGAGTTACTGACAAGTCCTACATCAAGATATAATAGGTATACACATGATCATCAAAAAAATATATATCATATCAAATAGAATTTAGTTTGACGGAATACGAGTGCAATTCAAGAATAAATGAGTACTCGAAAAATAAAAAAACATATATAAATATTCAATAAATTAACTAGTACTACTCATCGTATAATCAACATATATATATATATATATATATATATATTTATATTATATGCATATTAAATATTATCTTACTCACTTGAAAAAATATAGATTAAAAGAAATTTCAGATAAAATAACCGAAAAATCTATTGAGGATCTTTAAAAGAACTTACAACAAATATACAAAATATACTCAAGAGCAATTCAAAATAATACAAATAAAATATTCCAATGCATAAAAGAAAATTAGGTTTAATCTTCTACGTTTAGGAACTAAAACGATAATTTTTCAAAACAGAGACCAGAATGTAATTTTACTAAAATTGGAGGACCAAACTATAAATACATAATCGTAATGAAATGCCACTCATAAACCACCCTTAATTCTATATAGAATGAAATAGGGACCGAACTATAATTTTTATAAAGTTTAGGACTAAAATGTAAATTACTAAAATTAAGGGATCAAACTTAAAATATTTCAAATCAATTATCAAACTGAGATTTATCATCCTTAACCTCATAATAACAATTTCTAGAATCTCAAAATATATTTAAAGGTCACTTTCTAATTTTTTCAAAGTTTAGGGACTAAACTTAAATTTTTATAAATGAATGACCAAAATAAAATTTGATCATCTTCAATCTTAAGACCATTTTGTTCAGATTTTTCAGTAAGGTTAAAATAAATTTCTTAATCCCGTAAAAATTAATTTAAATAAATCAACTTATAAATTCTTATTTCTAACAACATACTAATCAATTACCTAACATTAAATCCTTAATAATCACAAATCAATTTTAACAATATAAACTTCTAATTCTTATAAACCCTAATATCTTTTTTAATCATTTTATAAACAAATTATAATTGAAATTAATATAAAAAGATAATTTACTTGTTATTTTTACTTTTTTTGAACAAGAAATGCAAAATAAAAAATTAAAATTTTTGGTTTGAAGAGAGGAAGGTTACGGCAGCCATAAGAATTAAAAGAGTTTCGAATTAAAAGAGAGGAAACTTGTAACTTTTTCTTATATAATTAAGTTAATTTAGGCTGGATTTAGGGTAAAAGTTCGGGTTTTACTTCGCTTCTAGACATTGTTCTAGCATGAGACAGACAAACAGAAATTCCCTTGTTTTCAAAATAGCTAAAGAGCTTGTCGTTTTGTTGCTCTGCATTGAACTCTTCCTGACTATGTTCTTAATTTTTCTGTGGCAAAATCCTGAACTTTTGAGAGGATACCATATGTAGCATGGAATTTGGGAACGGTATACTCAAGTGGGATTCGTGATTTGTGTTGTATGTGGTTTAGTTTGATCATAAGTCAAAAATAATAAAAAATAGGTGATGTTCTTATTCATTGTCCCTCTTGCTAAGAACTGGTTACTATGGTTTTTTGGTTGCTCATGTAGCAATTCCCATGTTACCAGAACTGGACTAACAACGATGTTGTTCCAGTCAATTTTGGTATGACATTGCTAATGACACAAAGTTCTTACAATCAACATCCACACCTCGGTGACGAAACACGAATTCAGCACCTCTTATCCTACTCTGGCCTTGATGGTTTAGGGTTACTCTGCCCAAACAGGGAAAAGACCAGCAGAAAGAAATTTTCTCCTGTCCCAAATTCTATGGAAAACTAGAAAGTTTTTTGCGAGCCACACTGCTCGAAATTTGACCTTTCGCTGCCAATTCACTTGGGATGACTCAAGAACCTCATATTTCTAAGAAAAAACGGCAGTATTTATTGCTTTCACAAGATCTTTGTTTGTCAAATAAACAATGCTTATATTCACATTGAAATTTCTGTTAAAGGATAACGCTTGGACCAAAAATCATGAATCTTTCCCATAATAGTGACAGAAACGTTGACAAATGCCAGGTAATAACTCCACAACTTCAGAATTACCAAACAATCTCCAGGTACAAAGTACTTCCTAATATTGTCAGAGCTTACTCGTCTTTCTTTCTCTCTCCAACTCTCCATCCCTCTCTCCTTTCCCATATCTCCCTCTATACATACTTAATCCTATAGATCAAACCCTAAACACAGCTGAATAGTTCAAGAAACATGGACAACTCCACGGAATACAGTGGCTCCTCAGGTATGAATGGATACGCATATGCTATCGGAATGTCTTCAGGTGTCCTATTTTTGATCTTAAGCATAACTCTGGCCGCGTATTTCTGCACCCGTGGAGTAGATTCTCCCCCACACACAGCTACAAACCAAGGCGACTTCATCACTGACCATGACTCCATTGTGACGGAACTCGGTCTCAACGAAGCCAGTCTTGCAAGCTACCCCAAGTTGCCCTATTCAAAAGCAAGGTTAGAACCCAGGGGTAATGATTTACTACCTTCTTGCTGCTCTATATGCTTAGGGGACTACAAGGATAGCGACATGATAAGGTTGTTGCCTGATTGTGGCCATGTTTTTCATCTCAAATGTGTGGACTGTTGGTTAAGGCTGCATCCTACATGTCCGATTTGTCGGAAATCTCCTATGCCAACCACTTTGTCGGCTCCTCTTGCTGAAGAGGCACCATTGGCAGTGAGCAGTTATTGATTCAAGAGATTGCATCTTAGTTTTTCCAATTTCTTGTGGGGTCAATCTGAGGTTTTCTAGTGTTTTTAGACATTTTGTGCAGATATTAAAGTAGTGTAATTCTCTACAGTATAACAGAGATTTTAACATGATGTTTATGGCAATCATGTAGGGATTTAATTTAGACAGTCAAATCGGATGTGGAACATATGACAACTCTCAGATCAGCTCATATTTTGCTTCATGTTATGTGTCATCGATGGCCGCCAAATGAAACTAACAAGGTTTGAAGCAAAAAGGGTTTCCTAAGAATGATGGAAAAACTAAGAGACTAAGCCGGTGATGATTTTCTAAAAATTCAATTAGCTTGTGTCATGATCCAATTTCTAGATTCATAACTAGTATATAAATAAGATTTTTTTTTTCAAGGCGCCATATCTATGCAAACTTAAATTTATATACAAACTTATCCTTCAAATAAGTCAATATATCAGAGTTCAACATAACATTAATAACAAAACTAACTTCATAATAATTTAATTATTTTAATACAAGAGTTAATACAAATTCATAATTGTGGAGCACTAATTAAACATAAAAGAAAATGTCTAAATTACAACAAAAAAAAGTAGGTTTTAAAGGTCAACAAAAATGACCTGCTATCAAGTTATAAGTCTAAAAAGAATAAATAATAAAATGATAAGTTCAACAATTCAGTGAGTAGATAACATTCAATAGACACACACACACGAGGTAATATAACAATGAGGAATATATATATAGTTCTAGGTTCTTATAAAAAGGTTTCTTAAATAAGCTATAACAAAAATATCATATAGTAAAGCTTCTTAGAAAATAAAAATACAATAAGCATGAGGCTCTGTACTGTGAGATTATTAATCCACATGTAACTACCCTGACTAAATAGAGTTCAGATATAATATGCACAAAGATTAACATTATCCTGTTAATATGGATATTCTGACCAGTATACTATAGATTTATAATCATAATTAAACAAACATATTCATATCTCAAGTCTCAACTCATGACATCGATAAAATAAGAAGCTATCAATTCAGAAGTCAATTCAAAATATATATATTGATTCATATCAAGAATTTATATTCAACAATTGATCATGTTTTATCATAATAAAGATAATAATCAACATATTTATTATCAAAAAGCATTATCCAATTCATATTAATAAATCAAATATTTATAATATTTCTCATGTATATAAAAAATTATTTACTTGTCTGACTCGAAAGCAAATGGCTGTCAAAAGCAAATGCCAAAGGAAATCCTATTAATGTCCTACCGATAAAATATCAAAATTATCAAAATATAAAGGAGACATATTCAAAAACAACTCGAACGAATATACAATCTATTTAATACACTTAACTAAGGATCTATTTCATAACCCTATATATTTTTAAACTAACTAGTTATTTTTCATAAAGACCCAAAAATTAACGGTTTTCCCGAAATCTATTCCATAATAAAAAAATAATAAGACTTGATAATAATTCACTAAATAAACCTCAATTATTCATCAAAATAATCTGAAAAAGCTAATATTATAGCTAGAAACCAATATGTAATTTATCATATTTTAAGGGTCAAATTGTAACTTTGTCAAATTAGAGGACCAAATAATCATAAATTCATAAATATAGTGGAATTCTATCCATAATTCATCATTGGCTATGTCCAAAATCTCTAATTATGCTCCAGGGACTATTCTATAATTTTTTCAAAATTTTACGGTCAAATTGTGATTTTTGTCAAATGGGAGGACCAAATTGAAAGCGTTAAAAATTCATAACTATACTTTAATTATGCCCATAATTCATCTTTTATTCTGTCCAGAATATCTGAATATGCTTCAGAGGCTAATTTGTAAATTTTTAAAAGTTAAGGGACTAAAATGTAATTTTCACAAATTAAAGGGACCCAACCAAAATTTTATTATCTTCAACCTCAAAGCCAAAATTTTAATAGAAAACCTACTGCTATCTTAAAATTTCTAATTCAAAATTCATCATTAACACAAATCATAACTCAAAATCATTATCTTTACTTAAAATCTTTTAAAATCAACTAAACAACTGATAATATTCAAATTAATTCATCAATCAATCCAAAACACAATCTTCAAAACCCTAACACTTATCAAAATAAAAATTTAAAGCTCAAAGAACACACATTTATACATTTAACAACCTAAATCTTACCTTTAAACTTATTTTCTTTAATTTTCTTCTATTTTCCATATCTTTCCCTCTTCTCTTCTTCTTCTTCTTCCCCTTTTCTTCTTTTCTCTCGTCAATTTTTCACTCTTAATTTCAGATCTCTCTCTCTCTCTCTCTCTCTCTCTCTCTTTTCTATTTATACTTATTATGTTTATTCAATAACCACACTACCCCTCATTTATTTATACCCACATTTTAAGCCTCCATTGATTTTGTTGCCTTTTCCTATCTCTTTTAATTCAAAACATCATAGCTTGGCATTGGAGCTCTTAAGTTGAATAATCGGTTAATTAATTGATTGTAACAATCTTCTCCATTCTTCCTAGCTTATACTTGGTCCTTGGTATTATAAAGTTGTTCGTGATTAGTACCTGCAAAATATTCTTTTTGGTGGAGGTAAAACTTTTCGATACTTGAATAAATATTTTTTTAGAGAGAGAAAATACAAGAATATTCTAGAGAAAGATGTTTTGAAAATATATATGCAGTAAAAAATTAAGATTGTGAACCTTTATTTTGTAGGTCTCATGATATATTTATAACTCATGAGTCTTGTATTTTTGTAAAAAAGAGGGTGAGTATAATCTTACCTTGATAGTATCTAATGAGAGACAAATATCTCTTACATCTATACTAATGTTTAATGAGAATATAATGGGTTCTTATATAATTTTTATACACTTATAAAAGCGTAGAGAGATTAAAGTTTAAAATGTTAAATATAGCTAAATGTATAAAGAATGAATTCTTTCCCAAGATAAGACCTAAGGAAGGTTGGTTATTTTCCTGGATATGTCAAAGAAGGAGGTTTGTTACCTTGAATTTGACTAATTATCGAGTCCAAATATTTTGGGTTTAGTATCTTTACTAGACCCATGCTGTCTTGACTTGATAGATTGTTAAATTCAATTATATTAGGTTGACATATTTGTGAGGCCCATATTATTATGTATTTGACGTATTGTTAAGTTTAAGTGCACTAGGTTTGATATTTTTGTCAGACTCACATTACTCTAGACTTAGTTGACTGACTCGTCCATGTTTCTTTGAACGTGGTTGACTATACAAAAAACATCTGAATTTAACTCGCATCAAACTCAATATTTCCAGAGCTTGACACGCTAGGAAACCAATCAAGTTTGAGATTAACTCAATTTGCACTAGACAGATAGTGACTTGATGCTACTTTTGCCTGAGTGTAATTACCTTTTCCATTCACGGTGCATTGATCCATGGTTCAAGCTGCATACTACTTGCCCCGTATGTCGAAACTCGCCTTCCAGGCCACCTCAGCGAGAATTCTTTGGTACATGGTTTCTATGGTTTGTGCATTAAGAGGTTTTGCTGGAAAACTTATTCTGACTGCAGAAATTTTCTTCAGACCATTGTAATTGTGCAAACTACAAAGTTTTGAAGCTAATAAAGCTAAGTATTGTAAAAAAACACAATCCATCAGATGCAAGGATGCAACCGAAATGCCATGGACAGACTCTGACTAATACAATGATTCATTTGCGCATACACAGTAATCGAAATTAGACCTTCAACACATGATTCTGACCGGCAGTTGTTCATTATTTTGTCCCGAATGCAGTTGTTCATTATTCATTATCAACCAATTACTGCTCTTTGCGCAGCAGAGGTGAGACAAGGACATAGATTGTGACTTGCGACTCTGATTTTTTGTCCTGGAACATTGAAATATAATTTTCAACCAATTACTGTTCGTTTGTTGAAAGATCCCTCATATGACATCCACCACATGATGCCTGATTAGAATAAGAACAATAACCTGGTGAACTAGTTCCATTCTAGTGAAGTTAATACAATTCATAGATTTGAATATTAAAATTGCTGGCCCTTGGAAGCATGAAGGATATTACTTGATGCATATTGCTACTAGGAAAAAGTCAATTAATGCTGGAGTATTTTACAAGCATGATGCTGCATAGAATCAAATTGTTATTTTTAAACTAGTGCGCTTGGCAACTAGTATCCTGAACTTGATTACCGTCATAATTAATGAGTTAATTAACATATATATATATATAGTCAAATTTTGAACATTCCTAATTTGACATTATAAATACTGGCAACTCGGGCTCATGAGTTGCGTTGATCGACAAGTCCACCAGGTTTTATCAATTTAAAATTTAGATGTTGAGATGTTGCTCAACTAGCATGAACAAACAACATCCCTTACAGCAAAATGCGGAAGCCACTAGCCTGAGTTACAACATGAACCTGTGAGACTGTGTGGTTCCATGGGACTACTACGAGGGACCGGTGGTTGCGACACATTAATCCACCCACCTTGCTATGGTCCAGGTGATGAACTAGCTGCCATACACCTTTAATATGTGGAAGATATGTGCTCGAATCTCATACAAACCATTTGATTAATCACATGTTTCAGCAATGTCAAGGAGATTATGAGTCCATCCTGGGATAGGATTTGTTAGCTTCCACAGAGAGTCTTGATTTAGAGCTTCAGGAATCCGCTCTAGGAATTTAAAATGAAGAAGATTTTCCACTCTCAATCTTTTTAATATATAAAAAGATGTTAGCTTAAATGAAGGAGACACTAAAGAATCAAAGTAACACAAACAACGTCCCTAAACATAACGCACAAGCCAATCCAACAACCGTTCCACCAGAATTAGCACGCAATCCCTTTCTTCTTCCAGCGTTAGGAGCTATTGGACTATTGTTAGGTACAGAAGGTTGTGATACATCAGTCCACCCAGCTTGAGATGGTCCAGGTGCTGGATATGGACTCAAGGTTGGAGGTGGTACTGGTGAATGCCCTGTAGAATAGTAAAACTTGTGGACCACAACCGAAAATCTTAGGCCTAGATCACAGTAATTCGAGATGTTGCAAATGTAGTAATTTACACCTTCATGAATTAATATTGCCACTGCTGGACTTCTTGTAAGGATCCTCATTGGATTAAGAGCAGTGCAGCTCTCGTAGTCTAGCCTTGGCACTTGTATCGCATTGAAGAACTCGTATTCAAAGTCAAAAACTGCAGCCGAGAAAATTAACTAAAAATGATAGATGCTCCTTAAACAATGATCATCCATCATCGATTCCTAATAGAAAAATTAAAAAAAAAAACACTGGAAAATGTATTTTACGTGTTGCGCGGATGGGAACGAGAAATCATCACGCGAATCTGACTCACTGAAACAATTTTAATTTGATGGATGCAATGGACATAAGAGTTAGTGATACATACCTAAGACATCACCGATATAGAAAGTATGAGAGGAGGACCAGTTGTAGTAAAAATCAGGATGCGGTGGGATGGACCAGACAGAGCCTCCCACTGTGTACCTTAAACCAGAAGTGGCATCAAATGTTGCAATAATGGCTTGTGCAAACAGTATTGCAATGCAAGGATGTCTTTGCAGAGCCATTGAGGGAGATGGAAGGTTTGTGCTCCAGGTACCGTTACAGAGCAGTGAGGAATTTGGAGGAGGTAGAGAGGAAGATGTCTGAAGGTGGTGGGAGATATTACCATATTCAAGGCTGTGTAACTGACCAAAGGACTAATAATAGCTGCTGCTAGTAGCCCAATCAAGAAATATATGGCAACAAAATCCTCCCTTTTCACAATTTCTCATGTCCAAAAAATCCCATTACTTCAACGATATTCATTACTTTGTATTTCATTTACTTGTGATTGACGATTAATTTATTATGGATTTTTATTTTTATTTTTATTTTTTAGTTATGCTTCTTGTCTCGCCTTTGTTGAATCTGGTTAATTCAGATAATTTAAATACCACATTCTTTATTTGTGTAAAACTCCATGAAAAAAGGATTCTTTTACATAAAAATAAAAATAAAAATAATTCCTTTTTAGGGTTTTTCCTTTTCTTAAGTTCTGGGCATGAAATAAGAGGGCCTAGCCCAGTACAATGAGACATCACAAGCTCGAATGGGCCCCTCTGCAGAAACATGGCTAACTACCCATCAAACCCCCTGTTAGTGGGCTCCAAACAACTTGTTGAATATTTAAATTTTATTTTATATTCTTAGAAAACTTTTGTTATTCCCCGTGGATGATGGGTTCATAAAACACCTTTTTTTAAAGAATGGAAACTTCTAATTTTAAAAATATCTCTTCTTAAATCACTAATAAATATTAAATACATTTCAACCCATATGAGATTTATTACTGTTTTCCCATTCAACTATTATTATTTGTTCAGAACTATTTTTTTAATTTTAATTTTATTTATAATTATTAAACTTACTAATGGATTAGTTAGAAAAACAGGTTGAGTTTCAATTTGAATAAGAAATGATATTAACTTAACCGAACCTAACCAGTCAACATAAAAGAAATAATTTTAAAAAATGAAGTTATTTTTATAAAAATAATAATTGACTTGGCCGCCCAAGAACTCAAATTTGTTTTATTTCAAGTCTAATAACTACAATCTTATCCTTTACCTCTTGCCCCCCTGTAATTTCACTTCGAAAAAGGAAGGTGGGAAAGGCACATAAAGCATGATGAATATACTCAAGAAAAGGCCGAAGGCCAGCAAAGAAGTAGGCCCATGACATAGATTATGACCGTTGCACTATGGAAATCATCACCCCACCAAGCTTCATCACATGGAGATATACACATCACTCACTGATATAGATAGGTTGCAGATACTCTACTTCTTGTCTCACCTCATAGAATCCCTCCCCTTTTGCCCCCGCACAACCTCTTTTTTTTTTTTTTTTTTGAATTTTTAAAGTCATAAACAGCTTGATAGCCGTTGAGGCTGAAAACCCTCTCTTCCATCTCTATCAAAGTGAACCAGAAGGAGAGAAATTTGTCTCTATTCTTGATCATTTTCGAATCTTCTTGTACACATCTTTATCTACGTCTCCGTATCAAATTTTGAATACCCAAATTTGAAGGAGCGGAAAAGATGAAGGGAATGATGAAAGGGAAGTTGATGAAGAAGCTCAAGTCAATCAAGCCAATTGGGTACTTGAAGGAAACCAGAGTTCTTCAAGTGAATGCAGCAGATGGGTTCATCGAGACGTTCATAAAGAAGCCGATTCTCAAAGCTCAAGCTGAAACCCCAGAGGTGATGGTATGCAAAGAAGTGGAGCAAGAAAAGGTTAAAGATAGCAGCTTTGTTGTTAATCAAGAATCAGATGTTATTGATGTAAATGAGCTTATGAGAGATCTTGATGAGGAGGATGAGGAAATGGAGGTCGATGATGATAAGGAAAATGTCAGGCCAGTAGTGAAGGCAAGAGTGGATCTTTTTGGGGTTAAAGATAAGGAGGAGTCAAAAGGGTCTAATTTTAGGCAATCCCCGCTGTCAGAGATTGATATCTCATCTTTCCGGCGACCGGATTTGAATTCCGGGAGCCTTTTTGACCCGAATTTGTTGTCTGCCTTTGAAGAAGCAGTGAAAGAGCATATGCGAGTGAGTGAAGAGGAGAGACGAGCAAGAATTGAGAAAGAGAATCTTGAAAGAATGAGAGAAGAACCAGAGAAGAATTTTGAAAACCAGGAAGAAGAACCACCATTGAAGGCTCGTCGAATTGAGGAAGGTGATGATATTGACCCTATATTAGGCTTCCCAGAGATGTGTCCACCAGGTGGAAGTGACTCAGTAATTCTCTACACAACATCACTTAGAGGGATCAGAAAAACTTTTGAGGATTGTAATAGCATTCGCTTTCTCTTAGAGAGTTTTCGGGTACTATTTTTCGAAAGGGATGTGTCAATGCACATGGAGTTTAAGGAGGAGTTATGGAGGGTTTTGGATGGCAGGGTGAACCCTCCAAGGCTTTTCATTAAGGGGAGATATATAGGTGGAGCTGAGGAGGTTTTGGCTTTGCATGAACAAGGCAGGTTTAGAGTACTCTTTGAAGGGATTCCGATTGATATATTCATTGGTTCACCATGTGAAGGATGTGCTGGATTTAGGTTTGTGCTTTGTTTCCATTGCAATGGCAGCCATAAGGTTGTTGTAGAAAATGGGTTGCCAAGTATCTGCCAGGATTGTAATGAGAATGGGCTGATAATCTGTCCCCTTTGCTGTTGAAGATAAATTATATTGGAGTTGTCCCTTGTTACTTGAAATTCTTTTTCTTTCCAGCCTTGCTTGTTTGGAGGGTGCTGTTATCATTACAAGGATTCCTTCCCATTCCTTTTTGTAATGCCTGGAGTAGAATATAGAACCAGCCCTCTCCATGATCGCTATGTAAAATTCATAAAGAATAAGCATGCTATACCTTTCTAAGAAGCATCATATTCATTTTCAATGTAGCCATTCTTTGTGTGAAACTTTATGAATCACTGTAGCAGCAACAGAGCCATTTTTCTGTAATAAGCATAGAAGTTGAGAGTTTCTTTTTCACCCCATTTTCAAGCATCAAAAGTCAAAATCAACTTTAGGAAAGCATCCCCCCATTGATTAACATTTCAAGGTTTTTTTATTTTTTAAAAATTGTTTTTGATATTATAAAATAAAAATAATTTAAAAATATTAGAAAAATATTAATTTGAAATAAAGAAAAAAATAAAAAATATTTAAACTTTTTCAAAAATACCTTTAAAACGGGAAAACTTCAAGTAGCCACGACTTTTGATTTCTAAACCGCGATTAACAAGTGCTCAATGATACAGGAGAATGAAACTGGTATCAAGATAGATATGTCCACCTGACTTTCAGTTGAGAATTTTGAATTTAGTTTCTGCTTCGTAACAGCCAATGCAAACACTACAACCATAAGGAAAACAGGCTCGGCAGTTTTATATATATCCTCAAGCAACACATCTGCTTTCCCATGCAGCAAGAAAGCCACCTGCCGATGCCCAGAGTAGAGTTCTTTGCAGAATCGCCGTACCATATTTTCCACTATAGCGTTTCCCTCCTCGTCTACTGAAATGTGTTGATTGCAGAAAACACCACTAGTTGCCCCTTCTTCCGTAAGAGTTACACTGCTTTAACGCTCTTTAATCTTCAGCCTCCAAGTCCAGTTGATCATGTGTTGGCTCAAGAATACTTTGATATACATGCTCTAAGGGAAATATCTCTGTTGATAATGCTGAAGTAAGGGATACAAGCAGAGAAGGTCGGGAAGACACTGAACCACTCCGAGCCAAAGCTAACTAAATGCACTGAAGCAGAAGACTGGTCGTATAATCATGACCAGAATTATCTAAGTCTCTACTTTTAGAAATAAAACCTTGTCCCACAGACTATCCTATTTTCCGCAGAAACCCTTAGGATGGAAAGAATTAACAATCCCTGACCACTTGGTGGAGATCTATTCGATGCTCTCAGAACACCAGCTGCAGCCATGACAATAGCAAATGGAACAGTCTGTCTTCGAAAAATCTCTTAAGCAAATATTTGCAACTTCCGCAGAAGAACATAGAGCATACCCTATACCTGCAAGAACATCTGGAATGACCCTGCCTAAGTGACTAAACAATCTGCACTCATCCTCCAACAACCTACAGAGCCACTCCAAGCAGACTGTTTTAGAGGATTCTGATACAGAAAGCACAGAAGAAAAGGCACCTAGAAGCAGTGCACTTTCAGAGAGAAACTCGGGGCTCTTCTTAGAACCAAATTCAATAGCTAAAAGATGAGACAGGGACACCTCAGCCGAATCAATGAGTACAGAAGAGGGTCTTAATGACTTTCTGACCCAGATATAAAGAATCCGGAGAAGGAGAGGATATGCTTCATGGGGAATCACGAGGTTTGTAGAGGATAAAATTGAAACTAGGAGCTTCGCTTGGGGGGTCAGCAACATAAACGGATGTGGGAGCATCAAGAAGAATTTTCAAATACAGAAAGTGATGGGACTCGAATGATAGGTGTTGAAGGCAGTCTCTGAGCTCAGCCCATGATTGAATGATGGCACAGCCAGATGAAGTAGAAAATTGGTCTGCAGAAGTGTCGCTGCTACTACCACTAATGCTCCCCAGCCATTCTCAAGGATAAGAGTATTGGCCTGTCTAGCCATCTTACTATTCCGAACTGCAAAAACCAGTTATGTAACTCTTCTTCAGATGCAAAAAACAAAAACCGACACCCAACAGTGCATAAGCATAACCTATATCCATTAAAACCTGTTTAAGAAATGTGAGAAAGGCCAGAAAATGTTCTAGTTAGCTATATTCAAGATTATTTAGAAACCAAGATCTAAAATACAAGAACTATCATCAAAATTCAACGCTGAGGTGAAACAATCCCAATAGGATGAGTTATCAGTTAGCTTCCACAATTAAATTTAAAGAGCAGAGAACTATGTAGGATCACACGTGTGTGAAAAAGAAATGATCTTTAAACAACATGGATATGTCTTTAATCCATCAAAATATTTGCTTCAAGCTCAAAAACATAACCAGCCAAGAACGTATGTGACAAAGAAATGAACTTTAAACAAACCCATGTTCAGATTCCATCAAGATCGCTGCTTTCAGGTTAACTGAACAAAATATGAAGGATATAAGAAGGAAAACCCATCTTGGAAAAAGTAGGGAGAGGAAGCAAAATTGTGGTTCTTAATAGGAGAAACGAATGCTCAAAAGCTTTTCAAAGACAAAATTGGCCATTACTTATTAATAAAAAAAATTATATATTCATGAATATTTTATAACTCATTTATCAATAATAACTTAAATTATTAAGTTAAATTAATAACTAAATAATTTAAAATTTCAATCTTAATCAAAACAAATTAAACAAAAAAACATTATAAACCCAACAATATAAATCTCAAATCAAACCTAATACAATAAAAAAAAGACATAAACACATTAAAAATCATATAAATATCAGTAATTTACTATTTATTTATTTCGATTATCACAATATTATCAAAATAATTTTTATTTAAAAAACAACTACCTAAAAAAAACACTAAGTCAATTTCATTCAATTCGGTATAAATTTGGGTTAAATTATCATACCTACACAAAAACCCATCAAGTATCTTCTTTTTGTCTTTATAATAAGAAATTAGATTTCAAGTTCAAGAGCATGAAGCTCTATTGTTGTAAGAGACTGGTCGTTGCCTTAAAATTCAGGAATCTTCTAATTCCGAATGAAGCGAAAACATCAGGTGAAAAATTGAGTGATGTCTTCTCTTAACGGCTCCATCTGCAATTTCATTCCATCCCATTATGGCTCAGAGGCCTACATAGAGAACGCCAGCCCATTAAGATATCCCAAACTATAAAATTTAATTTGGCTCACACTGTTGAAGGAGTTGTGTACGGCCAGAGGACGCTGATGATACTATATAACTCTTCGCCAGTATTTATGCTCTCTCAAATGAGTTGTTATCGTCTCCAAAACATCCTCACCGCGCTCCCCGCTTGCGTAAACATCACTTACAACCCGCAACCCTGCTACCTCATATTTACCTCTCCCCCATCAAATAATTCCAGGTTTTGTTTTCTTATGAATGCAATGTGAAGAAGTGCCCACCTTTTTCAGTTCTTACATTTGTTGTACACGTTGGTTTTATTTTTTTTATTTTTTTTCCAGGGTTTTGTGTAGCGGTTATAGCTCCAAGAATCAAGTGAAAAAAATGGAGGCGGGTCATCATGATCTTTCAAAGGTTACAGTGTTTGGTGATCCTCAGTTACTCCAAAGGAAAATCGATGCAGTTCGTTTGGCTGGTCCTGCTAAACTCCAGGTATTTCTTTTCTTTTATTATCATAATTTTTGGGCTCTTTTTATTGATTTTTGAGTTTAATAAAGAACCCTTTTTTTCCATTTCTTGATTTTGTTTATTGGAATCAAAAGATTTTTTGGTTGTTGTTGATGTTATATATGCAAGGTGATAGCAGATTTTGATGGAACATTAACCAATTACTTCGTGAACGGTCGTCGAGGGCAAAGTATTTTACTGTCTTAATTATGGTTCTGTTTGTGTAGTTGAAAATCTGTAATAAATTTGGACTTTTGAGTTTCTTGTAATGGCAATGTGTAGGCAGTCACGGAATTTTGAAGCAGGGCAACGCGGAGTATGATGACAAGAGGCAGGCATTGTACGAGTACTATCATCCATTAGAATTCTCCCCAACAATTCCAATTGAAGAGAAAACTAAGCTCATGGAAGAGTGGTGTGTCACTCTATTTATTGTGTCTCTGCTATTTTGGCTTAGCGTTACTAATACGATGATTTGACAAATTTGCTATGGTGGTTTATAAGCACCTAAATGATTCATAGTGTTTTGCTTTTAGTCAATGTCTTAGGAGAGATTTTAGTTGTAGTTTGGGAAACTGAAGTAATAGTTTTTCTAATGCAGGTGGGGGAAAACCCATAATCTTCTGATTGAGGGAGGCCTCACATATGATGCAATCAAGGAGTCTGTTGCTAGCTCTGCAATTGCTTTCAGGGATGGCGTGGTTGAACTTTTTGAGTTTTTGGAGGTAAAATTTTGTCATTTCGATATAAGGTTTTGAGCTTTGTCTTTTCTAAATAGGGGTATTCATGTCAAGTTGTATATCACCAAATTTGCTTGTGTTCTTAATTCACAGGAAAGAGACATTCCAGTTCTCATATTCTCTGCGGGGCTTGCAGATATCATAGAGGAGGTTAGTTTACAGTATATGCTTTTCTGGTGATTTTGTACTATAACCAAGTGCCTTAACTAACTGATTTCTATGGTACCTTTCGCCGCACTCGCTTCTTCTTTTCACTGTGCCAGGTCCTGAGACAGAAAGTCCATAGATCTTTTAAGAATGTTAAGATTGTTTCAAACCGAATGGTATTTGATAATGATGGTCGCCTCATTTCTTTCAAAGGTATCATTTTCTTTCTGGCTTACGTGACCACTGTTTCAACATATGTTTTTGGCCTCTCCTCATAGCGGTACCTGCCTGGGATTTTCTTCTTCTTTTTTTCTTTTTGTTTTATCCCTAGCAGAAATATGACTTTACCTTGGAGTCAATGCCAGTAATCTGTCTTTTTCCAATTAAGAATAATCTCTCCTTTTCCAATTAAGTGAATGGTCTATGCTTCTAGGGTTAGTGCCCAGTTTTTATGAAGGCAAGGACCTCAGCTACATGCCATGTTCTCTTTTTTTTACTAGTGTCTTTGTCATATCGAACCTAAAAGGTTACATGCTTCTTCCTTTGTTTTTTTTTTTAATATAATTTTGAAACATTGATCAAATTTTATTTGTGATGTTGTCTATTTGTTCTTCTGTATGTTAGAATGATCCTAATTCTGGTGTGCTATTTCATTGCAGGGAAGTTGATCCATAGTCTAAATAAAAATGAGCATGCTCTAGAGATGGCTGCTCCTGTTCATGAACATTTCGGTGATGGCGATGGTCCAATCAATGACAATGCTTCTGTAAAGAAGAGAACCAATGTCCTGCTTCTTGGTGATCACCTGGGAGACTTGGGGATGTCTGATGGATTAGACTATGAGACTCGAATTTCTGCAGGTTTCCTGTGAGTGTGTAAAATTGCTTGATTATCTCTACCATACCCCCCCCCTCCCTCCCAAGTTTTCACCAATCTTGGCTGAATTCTGGTTCCCAGAGGGTTTAACGTTTTGTTACCTGTTTACATAATACTGAATATATCTGGAAAGGCAGGTGAAAAAAATGCATGATAGGAACTCAAAATTCTGTTGGGCATTTGGACACTGTATTGTTAATGGAATTTGTGTGAGACGAGTTATGGACTTCCAATATTGCTTGCCATAATATGGAATGATTACCAGAGGGAAATTTAACAGGGATATTTTCTTGGTTTGTTTGTGTTTTTGAATGTTTGTGCGATGCAATGTTAAATGTCTTGGGCTTATAACCAAGAGGTTTCAGGTCTGAAACATGAGTAGTCACCGCATGTGAAGATATTGAAGTGTAGAACTATTTGATAACTTCTCTTTCCAGAACCATCTTTCAGTAGGAGTAACATCATTTTTTTATACTAAACAAGGGGTTCATTAGTTTCTCAATCATCTGAACTGCTTTTTCAGGAATGACAACATTGAGAACAATCTCAGTAACTACTGCAAAGCCTTTGATGTGGTTTATCTGGTGAGTTGATGTCTTTGTTATCTTTGTCCTTTTTTTTTCTAGAGTGGTCTTGCCAAGCCACCCTACCCAAGGTCCGCATGAAGCTCGGGTTAACTCCTATAATCAGGAGAAGCTTGCGTGAGGGTCAATTACTTCTGATAAGAGACCGGGGCATTCATTTTGTGTTTCTTGAGGGTGAGAGTGATGCAGAGAGAGAATTTACGTGGAAAACTACACCCTCATTTATGCTGCTACTTCAAATTTTGACTTAAGTTCATTTCTTGCAGAATGATGCACCTATGTGGGGAGTAGTCAAGCTTGTTTCACAGATGTGCTCAACGGTCAACTGAAGTTGTTTGCGTTCTACATCAATAAAATACTTCAGCTCATCTCAGGCTTTGATCAAGTGGAGATGCGAACTAGACTTAACCTTAACCCGTGACTTTCATTCCTCTGAAAGTGTCATCCATGAGAAATCTATGGGATATCTTTTCCCAGGGGAAGGATGCTGTCAGAAGATACTCATTATTTTGCTAGAATAGTCAGAGGATTCAAGACAAAGTATTTGTAGCTCATTTGGTCCGAAAGCAATGAGATCTTGTGTGATGCTAAGAATCTATGTATTCAAGGCTCCTAAGTATTTATGCCATCCTTTATTTAAACCAAGTTTATCTTCTCCTGTATCATGCTTATGCCAAACATTCATTTCCTGCACATAAATTTTGGTTTCTCTCTTATTTCTTTGCTATGTTTTCTTCACGATTGGATCTCATTCCTCCAAATAGCTTACATGTTAGAAACCTCCCGTCCATTTTGAATATATCCATACTACGTTTCTCATCTTGAATCTTGTAGTTTCCCCAAAATGCAATGGAGAGCAAGAAAATTGCAGGTGCAAGAGAAAATAATCAAACGACTGTTATTTGAAGGTCAGCAGGTTCAGTTCCTATTAACTGAAATAAATGAAGCTGCATGCATGTAGTGGTTAAACGAGACATGAACCTATGCACGGGAATTGGTATCTATAACCTAAACTTTATCAAGGACCAAAGCTACAACCCCTTTTTTTTCCACTGCATTCATCGAGATTTGTAAAGAAATTTGACTGTCAATCTTGCGGCACGCCAATTTAACAGAGAAATAAATACTCCATCCTTTCAAGTTCCCTAAGGCACTATATAAGCACCACCCTTCTCTTGATTTGTATCATCTGAGAAATATTTCAAACGAAGATCTTTCATTGTTTAAAAGTTATTGGTGTGCTGCAAGGACAAGATGTCTGGAAACGACAAATCATCTGGTATTACTGGTGGCGCTGGTGCAGCTAAAGCTCCTGGTAGTGGTTCTACTGGTTCTGTCTCTGGCTTTGACTCAGAAGCAACAAAAGATGGGACCATGAAAGCTCCCGGTCAAGATGTTCGCATTTCGAGGGAGGGTTTTGAGAAAAACCCTGCTGGATATTTTCGGGACTTGCAAAAGAAGTGAAAGAAGATGGAGAATCTGAAGTCGAAGAATAAATAACATGTTCTTTTTTTATTTGTCATTTTAGTGCCAACGAAAGCACTTATTTTAGTGCCTATTTTTCTCTCTTCACAGTTCTTCATGAGCAATATGTAAGCCTATTTGCAGCAGTTATCAATTCTATATAACTGTAAAGAAAGCAACCTTATGGTACTCTTAAAGAAAGATGGTTTCCACTGTAATTAAAGGCATCATGTACATGTGAGGGAAATAAAATAATGAAGCTGTATGCGACATTATGCATGGAAATTACTATAGGGAGTTGGTTATTATCCGTCGTAAAAAAGGAAGATAGTTACATTCCTGGTCCGAAAACTACATTTGGAATATACGAAGAACCTCGAAAACAAATCACTAGATGGCTGTGTCAGCCTAATTATTTCCTAAAAAACCATATATTGCAGGAGGGGAAAGGGCTAGAGTAATCAACTTTAGAGAAGATTGTAGGAACTCAACTCTATAGGAGGTATTCTACATGATAACAGCCCATGCAGCCGGTGTATCAGCCAACAGTTACATCTCTTGATGAATTTTCATCTACGGGTAGTGTCAGCTGGGTGTAGTGGAACTCAATTTGAAGTCGATGGTGAAGGGGTGTTGATGCCATCAAACCCTTCTTGATATCAGCCTGCAATTCCCTTAAAGGGATTGCAGCCAAGAAACTCTTGATATATTCCTTGCATGACTCCTTTCCTTTACACACAATCTCTTCTTCCATCTGAGTCTTTTCTCCCTCGTTTGCACTTGATGGCAGACTCTTTTCAGCTGGAGTTTTTTCCTTGGAGCTGCTTGGTTGCCCTGTGTTGCCGACAGTTTTTTCATCTGATCCTTTAGTTTCCTTTGGTAGTTTCTGGATTGTCGTATCTTTGTCAAATTTTAGGACATAGGCTTGATTGCATCCCTCATAAAGCCTCTCTCCCAGTGTGTCAATGATATAGTAGGCATCCCGTTCAACCTTGAGGACAAAAAAGTGGTCATTCCAACTTACAACGTAGACCAAAGGGTCAGAATTATTAGACCAGTCTGTCCCATGATGACTAATCTCCTGCCAAATACTGTCAAAGGACATTGCACCATGAAGGAAGTCAAAATCTCCTTCTAGGCCTTCTGGATGGAAGAATCCAATGAAGGACTTTTCTGGGACAACTGAAAGTGGACAAATTTTAGCTTGAAGAATTGTCTCAAGGTCAAAGTGCTTGTCAGGAAATCGTTGTCTATAGTCCTCTTTCTCACAGAGATTTCTCCACTCTAAAGATCCATCTCTGATCAAGCAGTCGAATTCAGACTTGATTGGCACTTCATATCGGTTAGACTGCAACCAATTAGCAATGAAAGCAACCAGTGCCGTGCATGCACTTTGACCAGCAGCTCGCTCACTCCTCTGATCAATTGAAGCGAAAAAGACCTGTGCTTGGAGCTTCATGCGCGTGTCACGGCTTATTACTTCTTTTGTCTCCCAGCTGCCCACGGCAAAATTGTCATCCCCAAATTCGGTGAATGATGATCTACTAGTAGTCGAACCTTCTTCCCATTTATTCCACTGCCAGAACAGAAGTAGCCTTAGAATGAAGTTGAACTCGTATAAATTATTAAGAGGCATAAAGCCGATGCCAGAAGCCAAAGAAAAAAAGAAAAGGAAGAAAGATAGCAAAGGGTTGATATGTACCCCAAAACTGGACTCGTCAGAGGAGCTAAGCTGCCTGCGATCAAAATCAATGTCGTCACCACCCTCTTCTACACAATCCTTTTTCAAGAGAGGCTCGCCTTTAGATTTAGGCTTAGGGGATATAAAGCTCAGTTTTCTTTTCCTCCAAGCTAAGATTCCAAGTTTTGAACTCTGTTTCGAAGATTTTTCATGGTCTGATGCAGTTGAGTATTCAACATACAAAGATCCCATATCCGGTTTACAATGGTTATAGTATATCCAACTCTCATCTTCACCATTAGTTATAGCAATTGAATGAAATGATCCTCCAGCCTTGTTTGCATGCGCCAATGTTTCATAATTGAATGACAGCTGAGCACTAGGATCCCCGTTGCTCTCTTTCGATTCCCCCTCAGCATCATCATCGAGTGAATCTGTATCAAATGGGTAGTTGTCCTCATGATCTTCGATTCTGATACAGCACCTATCATTGCTGTTCTCTTTGTGACAAGCCTTTTTTCTCACCTGGAGGCTTTTCACTTTTCTCAAACCTGCTTTAAGAACAGAAAGTTCATCTCTCCTTGGTGATAGAGTTTCAAGAGAAGAGGGTGATGATGGGGCAGTCTCTATCACACTCTGCACTGCTTGTAGAGCTTCTCGAATAGTTCTCAATTCCATCAACCTGAGAGACAACTGCATTATATTTGAACTAGTGTCAGAAATGTAACAGACATGAACTTTCGTTGTAGAACATATTGAAAGGAATGGACTTACATGAAGCAAGGGAGTGCCCTCAACGGTGCCCTTGTGAACTGTTAAAGGAACAGCAATTTCAGCTTCTTTCTCCTTAGCTGTTGAAGCATATTCCGAGAGGTTTAATGTAGCGGTTCCAACTAAAAGAACCTTACTCCTTGGCCCTTGGTTCAAGCCCTGAACCATTAAAAACACGGTTTTCTTATAATCAAAATCAGTACAAGACTTTTCAATATATCATTCTACAGCCCAATATCCAGGAGTAAAATTGAACAGTTCGAAGAAAGAAAGGCAAAATGAAAATTTCAGCGTTATATGGTTAATTCACAACCAGTAATATGAAAACACATTATTAATCAAGAGAAGCAAATAAATCCTCAGTAGATATGTATTTCAAATATTACATCATGTTGAAAAAATATACATACCCATGTGAGAATTAGGTCAATGTCAAATAAACAACTGGGCAAAGTAGCTTAAGGATCCAGAGCATAAACAAAACAAAATGAGAAAATCCTCCAGGAACATGCCACTTTACATGATCTGGCATGATAATAACATCCACCATGTGTGAAGCCAATCACTTCAAAATAGTCACCACACATATAAACCAAAAAAGAAAGCCACATAAGACTTGAATTGAAAGCTACAGGTACTCAAAAAGAACCCCAAAGAATTTAGCTTATT
The DNA here is from genome assembly GCF_000495115.2 of Populus euphratica. Taxonomy (NCBI): domain Eukaryota; kingdom Viridiplantae; phylum Streptophyta; class Magnoliopsida; order Malpighiales; family Salicaceae; genus Populus; species Populus euphratica. The sequence continues at coordinate 1,219,882 of NW_011499863.1, read as the reverse complement.
GACCCAGTAAACAACACCAATTCTTCTGCATAAGCATATTCTTATACATATTGCAAAATCTGATATAACAGATTAAAAAAAAATACAATTCATGTGAAAAATTCATTATATGATGACTGGAATAAGAGTCATTAGAAGTTAAATAACACACCCACAAAAAAAAAAAAAAGGAACACCTCCATTGTTATCCTGTATAACATCCAATTTCCTGGAACAAAGGAGAGATACATAAATTCTTCATTAGCTATAGTTTTTCCCCTCAAGTATTCATCTTTATAGAAGTTTATAAGCAAGGGAAAAAAAAATCATGAAAATAACGGATAACATATTGATCAATATGAAAGAGAGGGAAAAAAAAATCAATAAGGCAATCTGACTCTAGACATCCAAAAAAATCATGCATTGACCAAAATTGTGACTGCTATAACATGCCATAATTAAGAGAGAGAGAGAGAGAGAGAGAGAGAGAGGAGATAGTTTAATGTCAAAGCACATGTCCATTATGTTATCCAAGTCAACCCTTATAAACTCTTCAACAATTCATGAACAGATAATCAATAAATGCAAAAGCGAAGAAAAGGAAATTTACACTGAAAACTGCAAAGGTAATTTCCCAAGGAAGAAAGACACCATCTTTATTTCCAGAAAGATTACACACACTTATAAACTCTTCATTCCATTGAAACCCATCACCTTCGAACCCTCGTTCCTCGGTAAAATTCCGCTTTACAGACCTCCTAAAAGCAATACCCTTCTGACCTTTCCACTTTATCTCAACCACCAAGCCCTTCTTGCCCTCATCACTGTTTTGCTCTTCATCTTGTACCAAATCTAGGCCTTGCAGTTTGTGAACGATCAATTTCGCCTCAAATTTTCTCGATGACAGAGGTGGCCATGGTGGCCACCTCATCATCTTCACCACCATTTCTGACTTAAAAGATAGAAACTTCTCTTTCCTAGAACAGAAAAGAGTGAAACTTTATCGGGAATGAGAAATTTGAAGTGATCTTGTGATCTCAGAGATATAAAGAGAATTTTAAGATACGGCTTTTGGAGATTATGGTAAAGATGGCAACAAATTCAGTGAAAGAGACTCAAATAGAAAAGACAAGATAGATTATCTTCACTTTCCTGTATTTCAGAGGAAAAGAAAATCTGGGTGTGATTTTGACTTGGATTTTCTTGTTAGATCATAAGACTTGGTAGAGATTGTCTCGGAATTCAAGGGTATAAGAATTCAATGGAACATTTAATCATGATAAGAAGAAAGGAGTGGCCTTTAACATCAAAAATTGAAAAAAAAAAAAGAGAGAGAGAGAAAAGAAGAAGAAGTGGGTTTGGTGACAATATGGAAAATGGGGTTTGAAGGATTTTGAAATCTAAAAGGGAAGAGATCGAAGAAGAGAGGAGACTTGGTGAAGAGCAGGGGGTGTTTTTTTTTGTTAATATATGGGTGGAATATGCCGTTGGTTATATGGAGTTTGAAGGATATACAAAATCCAGTTAAGACTTGAGAGAGAGAGAGAGAGAGAGGGAGGGAGAGAGGGACCGGCGAATGAATATAAAAAGGCATAAAAATAAACCTAAGAACTAACGTCTTGATGTTACTATCGTGTTCTTAAAAAAAAAAATTAATTATTTTTTAAATATGTTTTTTTATTTTAATATATTTTTAAATAAAAAATATTTTAAAAAACAATACCTACAAAATTTCTGAATAAATCCAAAATAGCCTTGCCTTATATATATAAAGTTTGTGTTCATAAATATGTTAATATGAATTTCTTAAAAAAATAATTTATTTTTAGTTTTTATTATTATATTTTTTTTCTATTAAAAAGAATAGCTTTTTCTATTTATTATTATTATTACATAAAAAAACCAATTTTGGGCAGCAAAATATGAACGAAATCTGTGAATTAGTAAATTTGATAGCTTTTTTTTTTGTTTTTTTGGTCATTTTTGCATGGTGTGTCCCCTCTACAATCGTGCCATTCGTATATTCAAGGTTTCAAGTTGATGAATTAAATCGCAATTAACCATTGTATAGTGTCCTTATTCTGCCTCATCATCTTAAGAAAAATAATTGAACGATGCCCTTTACCCGAGGTATTCCTGCATAATCAGTTTTGTTTTATTTTCTTGTATTTTTCTTATGGGAAGCAAAACCTCAAACTCTTTTTTCTTTTTTATTATATGTAAAAAATGGTGTTAATATATAAAGATTATAGACAAGCATGGGCCAGCAATATTCTTAGGATTAGTGATTGTTTACCAGCTTATGATAGGGTTTCTCAAATTAGGAAAATAATTAACTAAGAAACACCCCGATTATTTATAATTTGCCTCAACGTACACAACACCGTGTTAATTAAACCCATTTGAAAGATGCTTCGATGCTTATATGTAGCTCTCCCTGTGGGGTTAAACCTATGTGAAATATGGTCAAAAAATCTATTATCTAAATGTAAACGCCATAATTTATAATTATTTGATATAAAGTTAGCTGTGGTTTTTTAGATTTTAAGATTTTTTATTGATTTTTGAGCCTCGGGTTAGGTGTCCAAGTATCCATGCCCAACCCAACTAAGAATTTCATATCCGTTCATGTGAGAATCCATTAAAGTTGGAGTGAGATGGACGTCCCTGCAAATCAATGGCGATGCTCTCGTATAGGGTTTTATCTTCTTCGGTAGGCTCTGACCTAACGCACGAACCTGGTTTCTTTCCCTTTTCCCTTTTTTTGAAGGAAAAAAAAAAAAACTTCATTGAATGATGTAACGAGTTTGTCTATGGTGGAAGTAGGTGCTGTAGAGGGCAACGCAGCCTAATATTAGATACGCAAGCATGGCACCATTGTCTAGATTGTGGCCAGAAATGAATAAAAAAAAGCTACTGTCTAAATCCTAGAAGAAGATCACATATAACTTATCTTATGCATCTTAGCCTTAAAAATTAAGCTCTTTTAATCCAGGTCACATCACTCACTTGACTTGGGGAAAATTACATGTTCTCCTGCTATATTCTCTCCTTTTTTTATATGGTTTTTGCTTCTGCATAATTTTTTAATGGACCGTGCTTTTTCCTTGTTGTTTCTTTGCTGGGTCGCGTTCCCTTCCGTCCAGGATTTTACGTTGTGTTTCTTTTCTAGTTCTAGGCTAAAACCTAACGTAGAGAAAGATACAGGTAACAAGTTGAGAATATCAACTTGGATGGTATTTTTAAAAAATTAAAATGATATTATTTATATAAATAATTTAAAAAAAAATAAATATGTTTTATGGCCGGGTCAATTGGATCGACGAGTTAATCTGGACTTGTAGCTGAATTAATTAAGTGTTTTTTTTAATTTAAATTAATTTGTATTCTGGATTGATGTGCTTGGTCAATCCAGATTTTATAACAGTAGCATGAGAAAATAGAAAGATTGGCTGGTTGTGCCTTGCGATGGCTTGTTACCTGCAAGTTCTGGAGGGCATCTGAACAAGACCTCCATGTTATCATCCAAGTGCTTTCCTCCGAGGGAGAGTAACGTGATGGTGAGGGTAAACTAGACAGACCAAAGAAAAGAATTCTTGCAAAACCTGCTTTTTAACTACTCTCACCTGGAAAAACGTGTAGGAATATCTTCTTGGAAAATACAACGACAACCTTAACCTTAACAGCTCCCTGTCGTTCAGTGAATGGAAGGTCAGTGCCCTCTGGACCACTCGTGTATTCGAATCATTTCTTGCATAATTTTTAAATCTAGCCTGGCCTAAGATTTGCATTTTGAGTTTTGCCCAGCCTATGAGATTTCAATTGCGTTCTCCAATTTAATTTAATTTTTTAAAAATTAAAATAATATTATTTTTATATAAAAAAAATTAATAAATTGTAATCTCTTAATCTTTAACTTGCTCGTTGCAATACTGGTTCTTAAATCTAACTTGTTTAATTTGAAAAATCAAATAATCTAGAATCCATCTAAATTAATTGCATGATGGTTAACTTGGGAAATTCCTGATGAAATCCAAACTAAAATTTAAGTTGAACGGGATAAAATATTAACCTAGCAAAACTCTGTTAATTCGGTTGGATTTTTAGTAAAATAATCAACCCAACAAAATCTTGTTCAAACTTGATTAGAGTAACTCTAAGAAATTTTTAATAAAATTGATTTAACGTAGATTAATTCAAAGATTAAGACCCTTTTCCAAATTAGTTCTATATAGAATCTAATAAATGTGATACTAGCATGTATTATCTAAGTGTATGTTTGCATTTATGGCCTTAAACAAGACAAGTAAGTTGATGATCCATGCTCTTTTTATTTTATACCTTATAACAATTAATGTCAATGACGAAGATGAATCCTGTATTTGGAGCTTGGAAGGGTTAGAATGGAGCAGAATTTTTATCTCTTTCTTGTAAAATAAGTACTGGTAATTATAATATAAATATTATCCTCATAGAAATTATTATTATTATTATTATTATTATTATTATTATCATGTTTCTTACTGTAACATCATACTGTAAATTGCCATGTTATGGTCCTTTTAAAATACAATTTAATTTACACCTAATATATTTTCTTCCATTGAAATTGTAGTTTAATGATAAAAAGAAAATCATTGAGAAAAGCAAGCACTAAACACAAAAACAAGAAGCTCATGGTCCAATTATGCAGCATACACGAAGAAAATACAAGCCCTTGCAATTATCAAATATTTTAGGAGTTATGCCTTGTAATTTCTCAAAAAATATAGAATTTATTATAAAAATAATAACTTAAACAATTTCGGTGTATTAAATAATTATTAACCTTGACACCTCCAAGATTGCAAGATCATGCCACATTTCATGATTTTTTGTTTTGCCTTTCCATTCCCTTTTAGATACAAATCGAATAAAAACTATATACTATAAGAACCGCATAACTTGCATTTCATGATGATTGATGGCCACAACCGGCCACCTCCTTCTAGGAAATTAAAAATTAAAAAAAAAAAATCAAAGGTCTCTAATTACCACTCTTGCCAATATATCAGAAACTCATTTGAACCACAAGTAATTTAGTGTTGCTAATATTATTTTTATAAAAATTAAATAAAAAAAGAGACCGACGCACTACATGGTTATCATATCATCTTTATTTATGACTGGTAATGGTGCGTGCAGCACACTTGTGAATTGGGCCCACATCCCCATCAAATTTCAAAGTCAACTAAGAAACTAGCATAGTGGGCTTTCGAAAGTCGACCACTTCACCGTTGCTGCTATCATCGACAGAAAAAACTTCTCCCTGCAATTCATGGAAAGCACTGGAGGATTAAAGGGTCAGCATCATGTTCTTCGCTGAGAAGGTCTTGAAAGGAATTCAAGGGTCACGATCTCTTGTAGCCTCACATCACTTGAATCACACACTGCCCATTACCAAGAGTCTGAGCTAGTTATGATTAATCTATGCATGCGTGTATACCTCGCGGTTATGGTCTCGCCCCACGTCCAGGTTGATCTTGGATCGAGCCATCATGTTAATCTCGATCAAATTTTTTTTTATTTTTTTTATAAAAATAGCATTGTTTTGTTTTATTTTGTTATTGAGAAAATCATGATTTTGAGCTCGCAATGCTAGTTTACTCTGAATTTAGCTGATTAAATGTGTCGGATTACGAGTCAATTCTAGTTTTATCTCAATCAATGTTAAATTTGGTTCAAATTAAGTTTTGGATCGAAGATTTACTATGCAACTAATCAAATCAGTATGAGTTTAATAACTTAACCAAAGAAAAATAAGATTAAGTTATTATCATTAAAGAGTGACAAAGAGATGCAAGACAAAACCAAAATGGTGGTGTAAATTACTCTTATTTTCCAGGTTTTAAATTACATTTCACAAAAAGGGAAATGAATCTCACTTGTAGCTGCTTTAACCAAGGCAATTACTATAATACCATCAACTCTTGTGATTTGGGTTGTACTTATTGTTTAGTAATATGATGCTTTTTAAAAATAATTTTTATTTTTTAAAACACATGAGAAATATTGAAAAATATTTAAAGAAGCATCAATTAAAAGCATATTCAACCACAAAAACTACTCGAGAAAAGGAAATCATTTAATGATAAGATTCAGAGCTGAGTGTTCTCTGTTCTTGAAATAGTATAGAGAAAAGATAAAACTAAGAGCTCTGTTTAATCTTGTGATGGTTTTTGATAAACATTTCTCAAAAACACTATAAATATGTAAATGCTAATTAAATTAATAAATAAAAAACTCGTAAGCCAGGAAAAAAGAAAGGATTAAAACAAAAGGGTTTCTGGGAAATTTTAATTAAAAAAATTAAAAAGGAAAAGAAATGGTTGATAACAGATTTAACATCACATCCTCCACTATCTATCATAAATAAACTTTACAAAGTATAGGCCTGAGTCCAGCCCACCTTAAAACTGGGCTTGAGCTCTGTCTTAAAAAACAGTCAACCCTCTTCTATTACATAACAACCGGATTGTTAAAATCACGGTTTTAAGGTTTGATCCAGGATTTCTCAGATCATTTTTTATAATTAATTAACCTGATTTGAGTTTAAGAGTTGAGCAAGTCGATCAGTATAGCATAATTAATCGGTAATCTATATAAAATGAAATACTAAAATAAACAGACTTAAATATTTGTTAAACTTTCAAGGGCACAAACAAGGAAACATTTCCGTAGTAAACAAAAGAAATCATCTGTCCGTGACTTTCCCGGAAGCTGATGATTCCTTGCCCATGGAATTGTCAATGATGTTGGAGTAGAAATCCCAGTCAGGATGGATAGCTGTTATAGCAGACTGTCCAAAAGGGTGTTCCTTCACATATGCAGGGACATCTGCTGCTCTTGCCAGGCCATCCAAGTACAGTCGGAGCTCACCGTTTGGACCTAAAGTAGCATCATCCAGTTGGTCCGGCTTGTATTCGGTGGGAAATATTGCCGTGCAAGGCTGAAAGGAAAAACAGATAAATGAGATTTGAATCAAGTTAAGCAATCTAAACAAATTTTTTTAAAGTTCTGGTTATTACAGGATTTAGAAGTGCCTTGTAAGGTTTATCATCAATCAGTAATGTATTTGATGAAGAATATTGCCCTCTTCTCCATGGAAGATTAGAGGACTTGTTGTCCCACAGTTTCTTCAACTCCTTGAAAAAGATTGGCTTGTTCTTGTTTTCCTTGGTGCTGAACCCAGAATTAGTGCAATCATCTTGGTCCTAAAAAGGTGAGCACATATATCAGACAACAAGGAACAACTTGAATTGTGTTTAGTTAGTGTTCAGGGACAGTGGCGACAGATACATAAGAGATAGAGACAAAGCCTCTTCTGTCCGTCCGAAAAGATACCCAAATGCTATCCTAATACACAGTAGATTCATTGTATAAGCACGAATTTGGCTTCCTACCCAGACAAATAAGAGTCTGCCTTTGATTTCTCCTATCACACAATCAACGGCAGTTTCCAAGTTAGTCCTGTTTCTCATGTTCAGAGCAGAAAAATGAGTGAATTTCTGAATAATATTGATAGCATCTAGCAAGAAAATTAGACGTGAATCGGGAAGATGCAACTCTACCAACCTTTTGGCAGAAGACCAGATTCCAACTTCAAACCTTTCAAGGCAAAATCTCACAAACTCTTCACAGAATGGCCTCTTGTAAACTGAGAGAGACGATCGTTAAACAAGAGTAAGTAAAAGCCTTGGTAGCAAAAGGAGTGTAAACTGAAAACTTACCGAAAAAGCTTCCACTGGCAGCATCAGGAGTCCGATTATCAGGGATATTGGCCTTGTTTTTGTGAAACACCCTTTCACACAGTACCCCAGCTAGATCAAGTACAAGAAGTTTCTTGCTTCCATCTGGACCAAGGCTTAGCTTCTCTAGTTCAATGCCATCCCCATTGAGGCCATCCCCATCTTCGTCATGATAATTTAGGTCATCCCTGTTGCCAGCCATCTTGATTGTGTGGTGAGTCAGAAATTTCAAAGTTTAGTTTGACCTTTTAAGCAAAGTGGTAGCTGGCTAGGTAGGCGTCGGATCATGTGTCTGAAGGTTACTAATTATTAATTAATTAATACTTGTGCCCTTGAACTTCTGCTGATTAATCACAAAGGATTAATTAATATTTTGGGCTTGCTCAAAATTAAGGCACGCTAGTTAAGAAACATTAATTACATTGTCTCGGCCAGGTCAAAAAGTATATTGGAAAGGTTAGAAAAATAGTTGCAGATAGTGAAATATCTTGTGGAAAACATGAACTCTGCTTCATGGAGAAGTAAACGTAAGGTAAAGAGTCTGAGCCAAACGTCGGTTCTCAAAAGGGCTAAAACCCTGTCTTCTTCTTCTTCTTTTTAAAAAAAAACATCATTGGAAATCAATCAATTGCTATGGCTTTTGGGCAATCTTATCAAATCCAGCTTTTCATCATCTAACTTGAGTTGGGGTTTTAATTAAACTGACTGAAAGAGAATTGATCTACCAGCGACTCCATTAAAATTAAGCTGAAAATTGGTTTGGTTTTTTATTCTTGAGAAAAATTCAAAATAATATTAATTTATTTTTAAAAAAATCTTAAAACAACAGTGTTTTAAATCTACTTTAATTAATGAGTTGGCCGTAACTCAAGTTATAAACCAAATTATACGTGGGGAGTACCAGGCTTGATAGACAGCACTGTTAGTCTCGAATCATTCATTGTTCGTAAGTTGTTTATGATACCTAATTAAAAGTGACCGGACGTCCTTGAAAAGGATTAGCTTAAGTGGACTGATCACCAAGCCTTCGGTAAGATTCCGTCGAAAGTAGTCAAACAAGTTAAAAGAGAAGACAAGAGCTAGTGAGCGTGCCTTTGCCGAGACAAGACTTCGTCACCTTTGGTAAAAGCATGTATTGGTCAGATTATGAAGTGATTTCTAGTTCTCATTTCATAGCTCTCTTTTATGCATGGATTATATATATATAAAGAAAAAGATGGACAATGAAAGAAAAAAACAATATGAGGACCCACAAAAAATAAAAATAAAAATATGTTTATATCTAAAACTAAAATAAAAATAAAAATATTTCTTTTATTTTCTCTCTTTTATATCTATTTCCTTTCCATCTCTCTTGAGTGAAAGTTCTCAAAGCTTAATTAAAGAAGCAGAGATTTATTTGCTTTACTTGTAAAAGCAGAGTGGGTTCTTCAAAGCAATCCATTGGGAATCTTATCTGATTAGTTATTTAGTTTTTCTTTTTAAAGAAATGGTTATGTATCCATAAAGTTATATTTCCTTTTGTTATTTTTATGGAATTAATAGTGTAAGAATTTATTAATTAGTAGGCTTTTCTTCACTGTCATCGAATATAATCATTTGTTGTCTTAATTAAGTAGATAAGGGCAAGGGACCTAATTTCCCCTTAAGGTTCTCTAACAAAATAAGCTTCCAATTGGATACCACCAAGTTAAGCCCCAGCCTCCTTTGTTTTTCTGTGTATCTGGTGAAAAATAATTTTTTAATTTTTATATATTTATTTATTATTAAAAAAAATTAATCAATAAAAAATATTTTTTAGTTAAAAAAAAATTGATTTAGTTTCAAAAAAAGTGTTTTTTTATAGATGAAAAATACTTTTTAAAAATTATAAAAAAAATTAAAAGTATTATATTATTTGCGGATTATAACAAATTTGGTTTTCAAATTTTTGATTGCTATATATTTTATTTTAATTTTTTTTAAAATTTTATTCTTTAAAATTTAATTTTTATATTAACTCCAATCCTTATTATTTGCGTAGTAGTATTTCCTTCAAATTACAGGAGAAACCCAAAACAGGAGAAACCCAAAACGTCGTCGGATTTCTCTGAAGAAAGCCCTTAATGCATGTTGTTTAGCATAAGTTTTTAAGAAAAGAACTGCTGCTGCTAGGATTTACAAGTGGATCAAGAAAATTTAAACATGGAACAGGAGGTCTGCCAAATTCTATAATTAATTAAACATGATCTTTAACAAAATATGAAACATATGGATTAAGGCAACAGAATTACTGTAGGTTTGTTCAACACCAAACAACATAAAAATAAGCAGCAGCATATATACAATATAAAAACATCTCCGTTGTTATTTTTTGAAAATTATCCTTGCTAGGTCACGATCGGTTCCTTGCTACGGCGTCGAACAATCTTGGAGTAAAAATCCCAGTCAGGGTGCAGGGGAGTGATTGCAGGCTTCCCAAAAGGATGGTCCTTCACATAGGATGGAACATCTTTAGCATCAGCCAGGCCTTCCAAGTAGACCCGAAGATCACCCTCAGGACCTAATCCAAATTAAATCGTTAACTATATAATTAGTATGGTTAATAATATATATTAATCAATCCTGTAACAACAGAAGGTACGCAGCAGGACTTGCCTAAAGCAGAATCATTAACACAGTCCACCGTGTATTCGTCAGGAAAAATAGCGGTGTAGGGCTACAAAAATGGACAAGCAGGACAGTATCATCGAAGTGAACAAATTAACAAACTGTTTTAATTTAAGTAAAAGGTGATGGTTAGTTTTATTACAGGATTTAGAAGAGACTTGTAGGGGTCATTATCAATCAGCAAAGTGTTCAAAGAGGTATCTTGCCCCTTGCACCATGAAAGAGCGGAGAGCTGATTAAATTCCTTAAGAAAAATCGGCTTCTTCTTGTTCTCCAAGGTTTTGAACCCTGAATCAGTACATCTGTCTTGGTCCTGAAAAAGGACATCATTAATAAGACAGGAATGATCCCTGAAAAAAGATTGTAAGATGAAGCAAGAAAGGTAACCCATACTTACCCAAGCAAATAGCAGCTTGGACCTGAAACCTCTCATAACACCATCAAGAGCATCATTCATGTACCATCTGTCTCAGACAGCAGGAAGAAACTTGGTTAGGACAGGACATCATTCAACATGAAAGGTTACTGAAAAATAGATAGGTTTTTACTCACTCTCTCGCAGAAGACCAGATTCCAACCTCGAATCTTTCGAAGCAGAATGTCACAAAATCATCGCAGAATGGCCTCTTGTAAACTGATCAGAAGAGAATATACCTCGTAAGAACAAAAAAGAAAAAATTACACTGCAGATTGATCACAACTTTACCTTTAAAGCTTCCATACACAGTATCAGGACGGCGGTTTGTCTGAACGTTACCGGAACCGCGTTTAAAGCAGACCCTGTGACATAGCAGCCCGCCAAGGCAAAGGATGAGGAGTTTCTTTTTCGGAACTTTAAGGCTTAGTTTTTCCAGTGAAAGATCATCAGGCAAATCTCCCTTATCTTCTTCGTTGTCCTTACTGTCATCATAGTTGATTACTGACTTGAGCTTCAGGCTACTGTCTGTGCTTTTTCCTTCAGCCATCTTAACCTTAATGTGGTGAGTTTTGATGATGTACAAGAATGAGATTAGGATTAAGATGATGTTGTAGTGGGTGCTTCTGGCTGGGTTACTAGGTGTATACATAAATATATAGTTGAATGAGGTTGCAACTTTTGAAAACACTCCCCGTGTAAAATTGTAAATATCAACGCAAAGCCACCACCTGATTAATTGGTGGAAGATAAAAATAAATAAAGTTGTTGGTATAATTGAAGATAAATTATTGATGGAGTCTGAGTAAAAATAAGTTGTTGGCATAACTTGTAGCATAATTGGTGTCATAATTTATGGTCTTTGTTTTCTCACTCTTATCTATAAATAGACAATATCTCCAAACTTAGTTTACATACTAAGATAGAGAGAAGAAGAGGAAAGCGAAGAGAGAGTAATCCCATAAGATTATAAGGTGTTTGTGAGGGAGTGAGTGAGGTATTTTCTCTTAATAATAGAGAGATTCTTAGTTATTCTCTTACTATTTGAGAGAGGTTGTAATTCTCACATTAAAATCCTTCTATACTTGCCCGTGAACGTAGTCTAATTAGGTGAACCACGTAAATTTTTGTGTATCTTATTTTTCATTTTATCTTATTCCTTACCTTTTGTCTCATCGGGTTTGCATGTCAGTATTCCAACACTTTTATTATACACTTTTAGGACTTTCATTTTCAATAAAGATTACTTAATTCCCAAGTCTAAATGCAAAGCATGGAAATGCTGATTTTTTGTATTATTACTTTTTAGAGAGAATATTAATTTTGATGTTTCCAATATATATTTCGATGAATCCTTGATTAATAATTCTTAACAAGTTTAACTTTAGTCTCAAAATTAATCATATTAGTTTCCAATACATATCTGTCTATCTATATTTGAAGTGCAACTACTTCATATTCACACAGTCTCAAACCACACGAAGGTAGAGAACACTCAATTACTTAAGCCATGAAAGTTCGTGTCCCTAAGTGGATTCAAAATATATCTGGAATAATAAAATATATTTTGTATATGTTACCTTACATGCTTTTTTATTATTTTCCCAAATTGCTAAATTGAAGCAATTTCCCCGTCATGTGTTTTCATCAAAATCTTCTTGAAGATGAGCGTTTGGTTTGAATTGCAAAACTAAAAAATACAGAGTTCATTTTAAAAAATTATAAAAAACAAAGTACTGATATAGTCTTTGTTGAGACCATATAACGATACATAATTAAAAATCATGAAGTGATTTCTAGTTCTTGTTCCATAGCTTTTTTTCAAGTCTAGCGATTAGATTTTTCCTTCATTAATAAGCTTCTAATGCTTCATACATGATATTCTTGTAAAATTCGTTCCACTAGGAACTTTGCTGCTTTGGTAAAGCATGGTGGCAAACTAAATCTATTACGTATTGTTTGTTAATGCAGCCAGTTGTGGGATTAGTTATGCTGACAAACAAGCTCGTAGAAATAAGAGAGGTTGATCATCCTCCAATAAAGAAATTCTAGAAAAATTGATTTGATTAATTAGTTATTATTTTTTCAAGAAGGAGATTATTGATACACTTATATTTTCTTTTGTTATTTATGGAATTAATAGTAACCGTTTATTAGCATGATTATTAAATTTAATCCTTAATTTGTTGTATTAATTATAAAAACAAGGGAAAAAGACATATATTTTCCTTGAAATTCTCAACTAGGTTCTCTAACAAAATAGGTTTCCATTTGGATCTCCTACCTATCACGGCTACAATCATTAAAATTAATGAAAAAATCATTGTAATTTTAAGACAAATTGTTCCTCCCTTTTAATTTTTTTAAAGGAAATAAAAATTGTAACAAGGATTCATGGAGTATGTTTCATTATATGGAAAGACAAAATCAAGAATTTTAAATGATAATGGAGAACTATCACATTTTTATTTTTATTTTTATTTTAACTTTAGTTATCAAAAAGGTTGTTTTCATCTTATTTTGTACGTGTTTAAATCATTGAGTCACCTATTACACCTTAAAAGCTCATGAATAGGGTCAACTGCTATGGTATTGTAAACATTTGCAGACATCTTGGGCAACTTCTTATTATGGATGTTATTGGGAGGATGCAACACCTTGTTAAGGTAATAGTGAGACTTGATGAGGTATTTTTTTTTTTTTGGTTTATTTATTTGCCAACACTATTTAAGTGAAAAGTTGTACTTGGTTAATTAGTTGTTGAATGATTGATCGGATAGAAATATCTGTTGTGGTAAAAAAATCTATTACATATTTTATTTTAGAAATATCTTGATTGTTTGTCATTAATTATGAGTAGGTGTGTAAAAAGCAAGTTTTAGAAAGAAATTGATGGTTTTTTCACAAGTTTCTCATGGATGGCGTCAAATGATGATGCTCTAAAATTTAATATGCCTAAAAATAAGTTTTTTGGGTGATTGAATTATAAGTCAATCAAAGGTTATTATTTAAAAATTCTTATTCTTCATAGTATATAAATTATCTCATAATAAGAGCTTTATAGTACCTATAAATAGTCTGTTTTTAGGAGATTTAAGGATCTTACGATGGTAAAGTCAATAATTTTTAAAAGAAAATAAATAATAAATACAATAATAAATATTAAATTTCAAATAAAAAAGTATATATTTTTATTTTAATGTGATAAATATTATAATACTCAAAAGAATTTATCTCTTTATATATAAATTTTAAATTACTTGTCGGAATGGTTTGGGAGTATTCACATACATTATAGCATTAATAGAGATTAAATATTTCTAATATAACCATTTAATAAAAAATAAATATCATTGATATTAACAGTAATATGAAATAAATATTTATAGTATTATCTTTTATGATGGTTTATCAAGAGAAGAGATATTAGTATTTCTTTTCATCATTTGAGGATCTCTAAAGATAAAAATGAATAATTGGTGGCGGGTACCTGTTAGGGGCTTTCATTGGGCACCTGGACTCTGCACTTACTAAACTCATGTCAAGTTTGGTTCATCCCAGGACAGGTTTTCTTTGCACCCGGACTTAACATTTGATTGAGCCCATATCAATTTGGGTGCATCCTGAGATAGGTCCCTTGAAACTTGGGATCGGCACTTCACCGAGCTGATGCCAAGTTAGGTTTACACTGGGCAGAAACCCCTTGACACTTGAATTGAGAACCTGACCGAGTCCATGACAAGTTGCATTTGCCCCCACCATCTTATTTCAATGAAGGGTTTAACCCTAGGCTTCTTCGCAGATAAAAAACTCACTGGTTCGTCAGGTGAAGGCTGCAACTTTTGAAATTCTTTTACGTAGATCACATCCTACCGTTTGCAAATATATATATATATATATGCCCACCTAATTGTAATATGACCCTTTGAAAAGAGCCTAATTATTTTGAAGGAATTGAATGTTATTGATTGTATCCCATTATTTACTCAGAGATTTGGATTTCATTCAGTTAATGTTCTTAGATTGCAATAATAGAGATAGAATTGTCGGGAATTTATTTGGTTATAGAGACAGATAGGTAAAAATAAATAAGATTATTTCATTTCACTATTGGATTTTCATTTTCAATAAAGATTATTTCATTCCCAAGTCTAAATTCAAAGCACGGGGCTGTTGATTTTTTCTAGAAAGAATATTTTCTGCATTCCAATTCATATTTCGACTCTTGAGTTTCCAGAGCATCATGAATCCACGATTAGTTATTCTGAACAAGCTTCTTTTCGCTTTCATCGGCTAAACCGATTTACTGAATACACAGCCAAGAATCCTATTGGTATTCTCCCTTTAAATGCAGAGCCTCAAAACCAACCGCACTAGGTTTATGGAGGAGAAACCCCTTGGATGAGCTCTTGAAATATTGTTCTATCCATGTCTGTTTGTTAACTCCGACTCAGGCAAGTTGGTGCACATGCAACTACTTGCTACGCACACAAAAACTCAAACCACACAAGGCTTAGCAGACATTCAATTGCGTAAGCCATGAAAGCTCCTCTCCCGAGTGGATTCAAAGAATATCGGGATCATCTTTTTTTTTTTTTTTCCTTTTTTGAAGATTTGTGTTTAGTTTGAGTTACAAAGCAAGAATACAGAGTTTATTATAAAATTTTCCATCAGCTTTGATTTTGAAATGGCAAAGTGCAACATGTTATAAGATACGAAACGGGAAGACTGTTAAAGTGGAGGTATACATAGTAATAAACTACTCGAGCAACTTGAGCCCAGAATCTTTATCTTCTACTTAACACCAAACAATCTTCCTCTAGACACGAAGAAATTTATGAAGAAAATATTTAATCAAGCTGCAAAAGCACTTAAAAATAAGCATGTCCGAGAAGAATGTTGCCCATCTTTGCCCATGTAATGAATCACCTAATAGAGAAAGAAAACAGTTCAAACATGAAAATGTCATCTCTATGACAAAACAGCTATGACACTTGTACTTCAAGACAGAAACAGAACTATGAAGCTGAGGAGTTTAAACATCACGGCTCACCAGCTAGTAATCAAGCAGATATGCCATCAACTTGGTAGCAGTCTAGCATTTTCGCTTGCAGATAAATCATTTTATGAAACCCCTTATGCCAATATTAAGAACTCTTAGCCGGCTTATTTTCATTGATGTACATGCCCACTGTTTTAAACCAACGCATTAGACTCCGGTGCTCCTTCACATACAGCCATGCCTGAAGGAAATCAAACAGCTTCTCATCCACCCCTCGTTCTTCAATAAAACCGTGGAATGCATCTCTCATCCTTTCATCAAGTTCCCTGTCAATGAGGGACCAATTTGTCAAAGTGTACAATCAAATCAATTAAATCGAAGTTATTCCAAGGAAATGAAGGGGGAAAAAACAAATAGAATGGTTTCAGTTGCAGCATCCTAGTACATGCTAATGCAAGCCAATGGAAAGTACTTATCCCAAGGGAAAGGGAGTAGACAGAAGTTCCTCTAATCAGTTACATTATCCACATATCAACGAAGTTGATTCCCTTTTAAGCATCATATGCCTCATTGTTTTCCGATACTTTAACGCACATTATTACTGAAAAACTATTGAATGACTGACCCGTAATGAGAAACAAGAACAGAAACTTACGCAAACTGCGGGCCACTGTATGTAGCTGTAACCTCAAGAAAATCAGCACTGTCAAGCTTTGGCCTCAAAGAAACAGAGTGAACTCCCAGTGCATCTGGATAAAGTCCACATAGAAAATGCAGAGATTTATCTTGTCCAGGCTTCGAGACATCCACATGAAGGAACAACTGATTCATGTCCTCGTCATTTTCATCGTCCTCCCCACCACCAGGTACAGCATACGCCATCCTCATTACAGAGAGTTTAATTTCCTCATTCCCATAGGTGCGAGTCAAAACTGGACCATTCCCATCCAAAGCACCTTTTACTATTGAAAACTCAGATGGAGGGTTCATTTTCTACAACAAATTCAATTTCAAGCAATCAAATTAGCCAATAAAAACTGTATCACACACACTTTCACATATTTATACACATAAAACCCAATTCAATACACAACAACAAACATAACTCTAATCCGACAAACATGTATGTAGAGACCGACCTCAATTCACAAACTCCGCTCCATAAAAACAGACATGCAAGCATGTACATAGATATACACAACCTCAAAAACTTCAAACATTGTGGAAAAAGATGACTTCAGCTCCTTAAGTTGCCTAAAGTCTCAAACTTTACTCAACAAAAACTCAATCCAAAAAAAATAGCCAAAAATCATTAAAAAAAAAAAAGATGGGTTCACCATTTTTAATCCAAAAGGTAGTCAGACTAACATGTGCCGCCATTTCTCAATCTAAAACCCTAAACCCTTTGTGGTGTTCCTTTCAGAGCAATAACAAAAAAAGGGTTTTACTTTTTAAATAAAAATACCCTAAAAGGTTTTTTTAAGTAAAGATTGTGTTTACTTACAGGAGGAGGGTTCATCTTGGAGACTTCTACATAGTGTTCTTTCAGATACCGAAGCAACAGTGTGTCCACAGAGGCGGATTTGCTTGTTGGTGGTGATGACAAGCATCTCTTACTTGCTATCATTCTCCATGGCTGCCTCACGGTAGCTTCTCTTAACACACTCTTCCACATTTTTCTTTCACTTCCTTTCAAATCAGAGCAAATATCAAAGCTTTGTATTTCCTTGAGTAGAACAAAACAGAGAAAAAAAGAAGAAAGAAAGAGGATCGTAACCCGACACCTTTTACCCATTTTTGCTTAGATAGTGGGCTTGTGAGGATTCAATTAGAGAGGGCAATTTAGTCCAGCCCAGTAGGTAAGCGATCTTATTTTGCCTACAAAGGCAATTCTTTTTCAGCATGGCCCAGCCGTTGGATCTATCTGGGCTCCTATCAACTCGGGACTTAGCCCATGATGCTGAGTTAAAAAAAAATCAAGTGGAATTATTACATGTTAGATTCGCAACCGTGTCCAGGGTATCCTTTTTTATTTTTTAATTAAAAAATAATTAAAACAAGATTATTTTAGACCTTTTTATTTGCTAGAAAATAATTTTTTTAAAGTAAATTTTAAAAAAATAAATTATTTTATCATTTTTATAATGCAATGAAAAATAAGTTGAAAAACACTTTTTAATATTTGATTATGTCATGAAAAATAAACTAAAAAATAATTTATTAATATTTTATTTTTTTAAGTTTATTAAAATAATAAAAAATAAATCATAAAAATTAAAAAGCTAAATAAAAACTAAATTGAAAAAAATATATAATTTTATAAATTATTTCAAATAGAATAAATAATAATCAATCAAATCTAAAAAATAAAACAAAATAAAAGATGAAGAAATTAAAATAATAATAATTAATATTTCATAAATTATTTCAAATAAAATAAATAAAAATCAAAATATTTTGAATAAAGACCAAATTTAATAGATAAAAAATTTTAATAAAAAAATAATAAGAAAAAATAAATAACAATTATAAAAATAAATATCAAAGTTAATATAAAAATTAAAATTTAAAAGATGAAATTGAAAAATAAATATTAAAAATAAAATATATATAGCAATCAAAAGTTTGAGGATTAAATTTAATATAATCAATAAATAATATGACTTCTTAAAACTTTTCAGAAAGCATTTTTTATCTTAATTTTTTAAAAAAATACTTTTCTGAAAATTAAATAAAATTTTTATTTAACTAGAAATTATTTTTTTATCAATTGTTTTAATAAAAAACAAGCATAAAAAAATTTAAAAAATTATTTTTTAAAAAATAAACATAATTTAACCAAACTCGATTTTATACGACCCCAACCCGAATCGACGATTGACACCAAACATGCAGGCATCCCTAGATGTAATAGGGCTTAAGCTCAATAGGCCATGGCCCGTAAAGAAAACTTGGTGTCTTTTTCAAGGGCTAGCATCAACTGTCACTGGTTGGCTCCCAATCCCGTGTCTCTCCGGTCACTCATAAATCGATCTTTAAAAGGAAGAGAAAGAAGCAAGGTACAGTAAACCAAGATATTATGTTACGATACAACGTTATTTCACTGAAAAAAGATGTATTGAACAGTTGCTAATTTGTGTTTTTTGTGTTTCTGTTTGGATTTTGCTATGCACAGAGAGAGAATCTTGAAAGAATGAAACGGCAGCCACCGCCGGCGTACGGGGATGGGAGTATGAATCCATTTGGAGGAGGGAGTGGACAGAGAATGAGAGGAAATACAGGGACAATGAGTAATAGTTATGGAGGAGGAGGAGGAAGGCAAGAGGGGTATTCTAATGTGGAGGCAGAGCAGCATCCTGGGTATAAATCTTCGAAAGCTGAAGGGCAGTGGCAGTGGGAAAGAGAGTCGCGGAATGTTCACAATCAATTGCCGCCTCATGGTTTCAGTGAAGGTGAGTGATTTTTTTGTTTTTTCATGATGTTCTTGTGTTTGATTGGTGATTAAAGTACATGAGTGAATGTAATTTCTTGGTTAGAAGTTAAGGTTGTTCTGGGTTTTGTCAAGGTAGTGAATTTGAGTGGAAGATGAAGGGAAGGTGTGAATTTCTCGACAATACAGGAATTAATGTTAAGCTACTTCAGGTATCAAATTATGGTCAAAGTTGTTAATGTTAACAATTGAAAAGTGAAGGAATTGGTATGTGGAACTGGTGAAAGTGTCTGTGTTTGTCCGTTTTGAAGTGGTTGATACCGTGACCCTCTCGGGCGTAGCATGGTTCTATCAAAGAAAGCTATGAACTTTTTGACAATGCAAGCTGCGTTGATAACTTGATGTGTTAGGATTAATACCAACCCATTGAAGTTTGGATATTGGTCTGGCGGCACTGAAGCTTTTAAGGTTTAGAATCAGAAGGTGGAGACTGATATTTGTATGTAATTTGAATGCTACATGCGTGAACAAGCTTTTGGTTGCATGTTTAATAACCATGGGAATTTTGTTTTTTTCTGGGAGAAAAAGAATGTAGTGTTTGGTTTTTATGAATGTCTGTTCATATTTGTATTGTTTTTCTAGGTCAAGGGGGTAACGGAGCAAGATCTTACTACCATGGACTGCCACCTGATCCTAAAAGTGGTTTAGAAAATCAATCCAACAAGGAAGCTAGTAGAATCCAGCCTCATGAACAAGATATGGAACTTGGATTTGAGGACAATTCATTGCCAATGTCTTTTGAAGGTGTTGAAAGGAAGTTCTTTGATGAAGTAATGACTTTGGCAAAGGAGCAAAGTGATGCAGAGGATGTGGAAAATGCTAGGCATAGGGAGGTGAGGCTTGCTATGAAGCAAATTTCCCGATTATTTGCTCTTGCTTTTCCTTTGTAACTATGACTATTACAGATTTTAAATATAGGCCGTTAAAGGGAGGGATTTTTTCAGATATTTTTCGCTTGCATGACTGGAGAAATTGAATTGTTATTCAAGCAAAGTAATTTATAAAGAGTTATTGTTAGCTAGCATGCTATATACTTTTAACTTTCTTGTTATGAACGGTTTTGAAATCTTGCCTCCCTTTGCTTTCTAACTAATCGGTGCCTGATAGCTTTCGCTTTTGTTGTATTTCTTGCTCAACCTATCCAAGTTTTTTATTATTATTATTATAGATTAGCCGAATGATAACCATTCAATGTGTTTGCTGCTTCAGAAAATAATTGAGATCAATACCAGATACCAGGAGAAACTTTCTGCACTTCGAGTTCAACAAGCCAATAGAAGAGAAGAGTTTCTTCGTAGGGAATCACAAGCTCGATTAAGTCAGTACCAGCAATCGAGCATGGGCCAGTACCCAATCACAGGTTTGCAGGATACCCGTGGCTATAGTGTTGCAGCTGCTGCAGGATCCACCGGTGGCGGAGAAACACATAGGATTTATGCCAGTAGTCAGTTTGAGTCCAACCGTGAACGACCTCAGTATGGTGCCGGTGGAAGAGCTCAAGGAAATGAGGGCAGGGTTCCTTACCCCGAGGGCCGTGTTTACAATAATGCCGGAACCAGATATTACTAGTGATCAAACCGAAGCTCTTCGCAAGGTTGGCTACATCTGTAAAAAACAAAATGAGTTTAATTCTGATCGTTCCCTTTTTCTTCTCTTCTGTTACTAAATCTTGTTGCTGCATTGATTTTTGTTTAGTAATGTAGGATTGCTAATCTTCCTACTTCAAAGGGATTTATAGTGCTTAGCATTTTGTGCTTGTCGTTTTACACCACCAAAATCCCTGCCTGCCATTAGTTTTATTTGTATCATTTTTTAGACTTGATGGCGCCAATCCTGAATCTTTCATTGTATATCAAAGCAAAAGATTGGATGTGTTTTAGGTTTTGTTTTTTTTTTTAAGTAAAGTTCAGAAAAAATAAATTATTTTTTTATGTTTGATAATATTATAAAAAATGAATTGAAAAATATTTTTTAGTATTTGGTTATGTAATGAAAAATAAACTGGAAAATAACTTATTAATATTTTATTTTTTTCAAGTTTATTAACATAATGAAGAACAGATTTTACAAATTAAAAAATTAAATGAGAATAAAATTAAAAAATATATAATTTTATAAATTATATTAAATATAATAAATAATAATCAAAATAATAAAGATTAAATTTAAAAAAAATGAAAAAATTAAAATAATAATAATTAACATTTCATAAAATATTTCAAATAAAATAAGTAACAATAAAAAAAAATAAGGATCAAATTGGATAAATAAAAAATTTTAATAAAAAAATAATAAGAAAAACAAATAAAAATTATAAAAATAAAGATCAAAGTTAATATAAAAATTAAATTTTAAGGAATAAAATTGAAAAATAAATATTCAAAACAAAATATATATGACAATCAAAAGTTTGAGAATCAAATTTGATATAATCAATAAATAATGATATTTTTAAATTTTTCACAACTTTTAGAAACTAAAAAATATTTTCGTTGACTAGAATATTTTTTGTTAACCAACTTTTCCAATAATAAATAAATTTAAAAAAATTTAAAAAATAATTTTCTAAAAACTACTTCATAAAAAAACAAACATAATCTTCCAACAATTTTTTAACGAATTTCTAAGATTTTAATAGAACAAAAGTGGTCCATCCATTCTTTATTGAGACAGTACCTTGAAAACCTTGAAATCCATGGATGACAGCTAGCACTTTAGGGGTTGAATGGTTAGTGCTGGCCTGCTTGTCTTTGCCTGAACCCTGGTGTTGGAAGGAAAAAATTTAATCGTGTTCACTAATAAACAAAGCGAGGTTATCAGAAAACATATTACGAAAAATAAAACCATGGTTATTGTAAATACCCTGATGCTCAGAACCAGAGAAGACACTTTCTCAAAGAAATTGATATGATTCTCTGTTTATGTTACATGTGACAGAGTACAGCGAAAATGGTGGTGACAAGCAAATTTACCCTACTATAATCCTATGAGCTACCTCTAGTAGTAGTGCAGTGTAAAATTTCTTAGGGTGGTTTGCTAAGAAGAAGGTACAAAATTGCTACATAAGCCCACCTTCCTACCGACCAAATCCGTCCTGACAAACAAGAAGACCAAATAAGTAAAGCAGAATCAGGCACATCTCCGGAGCCTGAAAAGGTACGTTTACCTTTGTATAACTGAACGATTGGTGGGCAACCTAGGAAACAGCAAATCATGCTGTGTATCTCTCATCAAATCAAACAAAGAAACCAAACTTCAGCCCTGTGGTGTCTTCACCGCTTGCGCTGTGTTTTTTTTACCCTGACAAATTTTCTACCAGACTTGTCACCACCACCTGCACCAAATGAGAAGCTTCCTCCAGCATTAAACTCCCGACTACCAGAAGCCTGAAAAGCTGGGTTCTGTGGCGCAGCCACACTTGGTTGGCTTTCAAATTGAAAGGGATTTGCACCTGATGAACCTGTCAAAGTAAACTGATTCCCTCCTGGCAGAGTAGAAAAATCAAATAAAGGGCCAGGGGCGGCAGCAGGTTGTTGGAAAAATGCAGGAACTGAAGGGGTGGTTGCCTGAACTGTGTCCTCTGCCATGCTGTCCTCCATGCTCATTTGGTCATTATTACCAGATGGAGATGAACCAGACCTGAAGCCAGGATTTGGGTTGCCAAACACAGGCTGTGATGGAGTAGTGGATGCAGGTGAACTGAAGGGGAAAGCAGGACCAGATGAGACACTGGGGGCAAATCCCACGGATGCACTGCTGCTTGTAACAGCATTAGAAGTTGCTCCAAAGGCAAACGGAGTCGAGGAAGAAGAGGATGTTGAAAATCCCATAGATTTTGGGGCCTGCCAGTTGGAACCAAAGACAGTAGATGCAGGGCTTGCAATGGAGCTAACAGAGATGGACTCTGAAGAGGTAGTAGAAGAGGTAAGTCCAAAAGAAGCACCAGAACTGAACAGTTTAGATGTAGAAGAAGAGCCAAATGTGGGACTGCCAGAAGAAAAGGCTGTACTCCCAGTCAAAGCAAAAGGAGTTGATGCAGGTGAACTAAATTGCATCGGCATGGTCTGTGTTGCAGTTCCCATTCCAGTTCCAGCAGCAGAAACCTGAGCACTGCTAGCACTAAAAGGATTAAAACCCTGAGATTGATTAGTAGCAGCTGAAGTTGAGCTCCCAGCATTCAAGCTAAAAGGACCACTTCCTGTGCTTGTAAAAGCAGAAGATATAGCATTCAAAACGCTGCTTCCTGAGCTCGTAACTGCAGGAAATGTACCACCAAAAAAACTATTTCCTTTGCTGGTAGCTGCAGGGGTCTTGCCACCTGTGCTTGTAATTCCAGAACATGTACCACCAAAAACACTGCCAACTCCACTAGCTGGGTTGCCAAAGCCTGGTTCTTTTGTTTTTGCTTCTGTTGTTTCATCAATAGTAGATGGCACTGTTGAGGCTGAAGTTGATGGGACAGACCCAATTTTGGAAATAGGTGTAGCCGTCAAGGAAGGTGCTGATGCTGAAATAGAGAAGTTGCTATTCCCGTCAAAGTTCGCCATTGTAACTGCGGTGGTAATGGCATTAATACTGCCGCTAGCAACACTGTTGGCAAAGACGCTGGATGAATTTTGACCAGTAAAGTTACTTGACAGTAGAGGTGGACTGGGAGAGGAATATGAAGATGGGGTAGAAGCAAGAGATCCATTATTTAGACTTGAACCATTGGAGGCGATGCCAAATGAGAACAGGCCTCCAGTAGATGAAGTTGAAGTTGAAGTAGAAGGCACATTTTCAGGTGCCCTGAAGGAACCCTCATCCTTCAAACTGCTCTTATCTTCAGTTTTATCCAGTCCAGGGTCTCTGGTCACCAACTCAGTAGCACCAGTAGCAACAGACTTAAAGCTGCACAATAGGCAAGTGAAAAAAGTTGATAGCCAATAAAAATAAAGATCAGGGATGTCATGAAGTTTCACAAGAAATGCAAATGAATGGTTGACATGATAAAGGGGAAAAAATGAGAACCAAACCCAATCAAGATAACATCAATTTGGTGAGCCTGGTTACAGCTAAGGTTGATTTTTTTACAAGTTACATCTATGGACCCACAATTTCATTTAGCATGACAGCATATATATTGACCTCACACTTTTCAGAAGTCATGACAACAAATACCATGCGAAAATACTAGCACATGTCCACTGACCTGAAACCCTCTGGTTTGGCATCTGATGATAGACCCAGCTTTGGGACAGATGGGTCACTCAGGACTGGGGAAGAAAATGCAAATGGTGCAACTTTATCACCAGTTTTATTGCTGAAATGGAATGTTTGGGAGGTGCCATTCGGTTCCTTTGGCAAAGCAACCTTCTCCCTGGAGCTAAATATTTGAGGGGAAGCATTCGAGTAGTTTGGTTGGGCACCTTCATCAGATATTGAAGCTAACTTCTGGTTTACTACAGCCTGCTTATCAGTCATGGCAGGCAATGGTGTCGCTAGAGATGTAAAGCTGATGCTCTTTTCAGCAATCACAGACCCATCAATCCCTGCATTTTTTTGGTTGAGTGTAGAAGTTGATGGGGACTTGACTTCAGAAAGAGCTGGAGACTTCTCCAATACAATAGCTTCAGCACCAATGGTTTTTCTTTCAACCAATTCAGAACCAATCTTTTCTCGCCCTTCAGCCAACATACCAGACACAGTCCAATTCGGGTAGTCATCATCATCATCAAGCTCCAGAAAATCCTATGAAAGTGAAATACAATTCAGAAGCAAGTTATGTAGAGCTCTGCACTTGAATGTCATGAATAATCAAATTTGCCAATACATGTATGAGATAAAGTTAACGTTGAATGGTGCAAAAATGATTGATGAAAAAAGAACTACTTTGATGAAAAAAAGATGATATGATTCCAGATGATGAATGAAGAAAATATAGAAGTGAGTAAGCTAAGGAGATGAGTAAGATCCAACTTAGGAGTAAATATCAAATATAACAAGATGAAACACGAACCTCATGTGCGCTCATCTGGAAAGCCCTTTTCTTCTGTTGAGGGGACTGGACAATGGTGCTCGTCACAGGAAAAGCTGTTGTTTTGACTCCAGCCACATTATTCTTCATTGAACTTGTGGCGCCCATACCATTTAACGCGGAGGCTGACTTGTCATAAGGAAGAATGGATTTGCTTGGACCATTTTCTTCAATTTTGTCTTTCATTTTAAACACAGACTCTCGTGCATCAGGTAGCAAGGTGTTGGGCTTAGCATCCAACTTGTTATTATCATTAACAATTTCTAGCAACTTTGAAGAATCAACATCCTCCAGGCTTCTAAGAGCTTGTCCCCGTAGCATGGATGGTGACAACCTGGCAGGAGACTTCTCCCTCGATGAGACCAACACATCAAGCTGCTGCAATATCTTTGATGCCATCTCACTGGACTTGGAGGGAACAGGGGTAAAAGCGGTACCATGGACATTGCTATTCCCATTATCCTTCAATGGTTCGCCCGCTAAAACTGGCTTCTCTGTTGAGGTTAGCCTTTGAGCAGCATTAGAAACCATACCATTTCCACGAATAGAAAGAGTACCAGACATAGGCAGAAGGTTAGATTTCTGACGAATTCTACGTATTGGACCGACAGATCCCATATCATTATCCAGGACAGAACTACTCCTCTTTGAAGCCTGAAAAAGAAATAAACTAATCCAGTTACATAATGCTCAATGGAATTCTAAAAGTCCCCGGACATGATTTCAATTGATTTCAGCACTTGTACCCCTTGTTTAGATCCAGAAAATCCGTTGTTCTCCCATGCATTCTGAAACGAAGATGATGGTCCAGCAAAAGCATCACTTGCTGTTCTTGTACCCTGGAAAATGAGAGAAAAATGTGTAAATAATCAAAATATAAATCACAATTTCAAACAGAAACAGATTTTCATATCATACCAACCTGGAGGCCAGTAGTTGCATGAACTCTGGAATACGGTGTTCGAGTCATACTGTATATAGCAAATCTACCTCGGGATCTTGGTGTCACAAAACCATTCTGAGGAAACTCAGCATGGCCAGAAGAACGCGGTGCAATTGAAATCATTGGTGATTTCGGAGTAAATGTATGGTTGGTCAGAACTGTTGGATTTTCCCTTAATGCCTGACTCTGTGATTCTAGCATTGATGGTGAAACTTTTAAGGGCCTACTACGCATGTAAGATTTTGCAAGCTCTGTGGGGGAACCAAAATCCTCCTCAAGGACCTGGAGACATTATAGCCACTAAATGTGAAACACGTCTAGGTTTGCATATGCACATAAATGCATGAATTCACACATCGTATTGTTGCCCACCCTTATATTCTCCATTAAACAAGAGAATCACGCCAACCCACATTTCTATGTGAAACAAGAGCCGTGGTGCAAAGCCACTAAGTTTGAAAAAAGAGCCACAAAGCAAAGCCATGGAACTATGGGCATGTGCGGGTGTGCATATAACACACAAATGCATGTGTGCACACGTGAGCAGAAAAAAGTAAGATGAAGCATGTTAAATTCCCCTACACTTGAGCTGACAATAGGTGTTGAATTAAAGCGACCATCAAACCCATTATTAACAGGGGTAGTCAATAACTCCTTTTTGCCTTGAGAGACCATAACTTTTGAAGCAATCACTTCAGATTTCTTCTCTTCATTTCCAGTAGGAAAATCAACAGTCTTAGATTGCAGCAGGGCTGTCAATCGATCAATTTCAGACCTGTGGGAAAATTAAAAAAGAAAAATTTATGTCTTGCATCACCACATCATCCTTCTAAACAATTGTTATCCTCGGTAATGTTATTACAAAAAATATGAAAAGAAAATTCCTTGTAATAGATTTTAACATACAGAATGACTGAGGAATTATGATAATACAAAAAAATATAAAGGTGAAGAAAGCTTCCACCAAGCATGCTGTGGAAGTTACAATACATACATTCAACTAATTTGAAGCTGCTAGAATTTGATCCTAACTTGCCTGGTAAAAGTCTTCTGCTTTAGAATTACTTCAAGTTCAGTAACCCCGTCCATATCAGAACCATCACTTGGACCACTGCATCCATTGGTGGTTGCTCTATGTGTTTCAAAAAGATCCTTCTAGGAGAATTTTTCAAACAGCACAAACATATGAATCAAATTTGCATTGGGTAAATCATATTGTACATATATATGAACCACGAGTGCAAACATATGTAGATATTGCAAATTCATCCATGAAAATAGATGAAAATGAAGTTTTCATAACCCATAGTAGAGCATATACATTTAATTTACTCTTTGATCCATTAGAAAATTTCTAGATAACTGATTCTACATTCATAAGGAAAGAAAAGGAATGCACAATTAACCACGCCCATTTCTCCCCCGTTGCTCATCTCTTTAGAGTGTGTTTGGTATTGTGGTAACTATTATGGTTATGGTTTGAAAAAAATTGTTTTATAAAAAGTATTTTTAGTTGAGGTTGGTTTGAAAAAATAGGTGGTTGGTTAAAACTGTGGTTGAAATTGAGGTTATAAAATAATTTTAAAATATATATTAATATTGATGGTTTTAAATTTAAATATTGTAGAATTAACTACTCCTATTATATCATAAAATAAATAATACTTGATATAAAATATTTTTTATTATTCCATTAAACTATTTATAATTCCATTACACACAAAATTCAACCGATAAGAACTACAGTTTTCATAATTTTATGAGCGTGTAATAAAATCAGATAAAATATTATCAGATATAAAATTGATATTACAGTGCGAGTGAATTTAATTTACTCTATACTAGTTTTTCAAGAAAAAAAATATTGTTCATATCACAATGCAAGTGAATTTAATTCACTCTAAACTAATTTAAAAAAAAAAAAAAACTGTTAAAAAAATTAACACACTAAAAAAAATGCACGTGAACAGTGCAATTCACTGAACAGTGTGTTTCACAAGTTGAAACTCGTAAAAAAGCAATATTTTACTGCTTCTAAAAAATCATGGTCCTGCCGCATATAAATGGCGGGACCCATGTGTTTTGATTATTTAACCATTTGCAACCAAACGGCCATTTCATGCGTTTTTTGAAGAAACGCGAACGCTAACGCATAGCCAAACAGGCTCTAATCCTGCAAATTTCATGCCTAGTAATATTGTGTACCTGAAACGGTAACGGTAATTGAAAAAAGATACAGCAAGTTTACCTTTTTTAACTAGTTAAAGTCTCAAAGTGCACTACATCAGTTACAAGAATCCCCTTGATCCCTTGCGTCAGCACACACCCACACACACATATATAAGGCAGAGCAGCAAAGGCATCCATAACATGCAATAAGCTTGTAATAAATTTATATCTACTGTATAATGAAAAGGCAGGCATGTATTCTCTCTTCATAGCTATTTCTGCGACCACCAACCTGGCCAGGATTATCAACCAATAGGGAAATCTATAATAACCACTGAACTTCGAGATTTGAACTTATTCCCTTGACTAGCAATAGACATTCTTCCCAAACCCTCACTTCCAACAACACAACCCAAAGCCATTGATAATAAAAATTAATTGTATGACTGATTAACAATCAATAGAAGGAAAAACCGAAAAGAAGCAAAGAAAAAGACAAGAAATCAGACTTACTGTGGAAAAGGCTCCTTTTCGCTTATCCATTACTCCCCGGTTTTCCTCTGTTTAAAAAAACAAAAATTAAAACAAATTCTCTCCTTTAACAGACGTTAACTACAAATTTCAATTCACTAACTAAAGTACAGTTAAGTAAGGTTAAACATCATCAACAAAAAAAATCCACTCTAACAAACAAACCCCGACCCAGTAGAGAAACCCTAATTTTCAGTTCTACTGGTCCAAAATCCCTAATTCCCAAATTTCACCATATCAAAAACTTAATTACACCAATTCCACAAAAAGAATCGAACGAACAGACAATAAATCTCCCCTAATTGAACTAGTAAGCACTTAACTCCTCAGGAGAAAACAATAACAAAAGGAGAGCATCAATTTTTCAACAAAAAGAGGACATTTTCGCACTGGGAAGAAACACAACCTGTCCCCCACTCCGTTTCCGGCGGCTGAGACGGAGGAGCCACCACCGGAGGCGCAGGCAGTCGTTTACGAAAGACAGTAGCGAAAAGCCTTTGGGCACCAGAAGCAATGAGTCTCTGAGCCGGATCCACTAATTTCGACAACCAACCATTACCACTCCCACTAGGGTTTCGGATAGCCTTCGCAGGACGATCATACGGCGTCGTTTGCGTACTCCTTCGAAACGGCCTTTTTGAAAATTTCCCATAACCTCCTCCGTCTTCATACGGCCTCTCATTTCTTTCCCGGGTCACCGCCGCCATATGAAAACCAAGAAATTAGGGTTACGGTGTAGAGAGAGACAACAAGAGAGCGTGTGTTTTATTGTAGAAAGAGAATAAAAAAAGGAGCTAAAATGATATAATTAGGATTTTATTTATTTGTTGAAAAGGTAGAGAGGCAAACAAATATCCCTGTGTTTATATACACAGTGAAGCTCACGGTCATTTTGTGATGGTATTTTACTACTTTAGGCCAACTACTCAAAGAAGTTATCAAACCGGTCCAGGGCTGATCAATAATATAATTTTAAAACTCAAATCGAGGAAATGAAACCGAAC
Source organism: Populus euphratica (assembly GCF_000495115.2). NCBI lineage: Eukaryota > Viridiplantae > Streptophyta > Magnoliopsida > Malpighiales > Salicaceae > Populus > Populus euphratica. Next base: position 1,189,897 of record NW_011499863.1, on the reverse strand, counting down.
TAACCTATAAAAAAATTAAAATAAAATAATATTATTTTAATTTAAAAAAATAGTTTTTTTACTGAATTTTAATCTATTTTATTCATATTATTTGGTATACAGACCTTTTACTAACTCAACCTAAGTTAATTTCCTTTTTTTCATTTAACAAGGATCATTCTAAATCTTGAATTATCTAGATGTCAAGTCAATTTGTTGAGTCGATGTTAGTTTTATTATTAGGCTAGGGACTTGGCTCAAGCTAGATTTGATTTTAATTTGCATTGATGGTTGATTTAATTAAACTTGAGTGAATTGTGTTTATTTATTTTTGTATTTTAAAAGTATTTTAAAAAAAAATAAAAAAAATTATTTACTCCAAATTAATATATTTTAAATAATTTTAAATTATTTTGATGTATTAGTATCAAAAATATTTAAAAAAAATCATTAACATATATACTGATACAAAAAATTATTTGAAAAGCAATTTCAGTTGCACTACCAAGCAAGCTTAAATCAAAACTTAAGTAGGACATGATCATTGTTATTTTTTATTTTTATAAAAAACAATGACATTTAAAAAATATATATATCATTTAAAAGAATATATATAGATTAATTTGTCCATTTAAAGTTGAGTCATCCAATTCATGACCCAAATCACGTGTCATAAAAAATAAATAAAATATTTTTGAAAAATGTCATGTGATAAATAAAATATTTTTTGGTGTGTTTTTATAATAATATTCACATATTTATGATGTTTTCAAGAGGTATGGTGGTTATTTGTTTTTGAAAATATTTTTAGTTTGGGAATGTATTAAAATATATTTTTTAAAAAAAATATTTTTTCATATCAATGCAATAAAAACAATATGAAAAATACCAAAGTAAAATTAATTTGAATCAAATAAAAAAAGAATTATTTTTTTAAAAACATTTTTGAAATGCAAAAACAAGCGAACTCGCAAAAAAAATTAAAGATATACAAATTTGAAAGAAAAAACCCCAAGGAATATGCAATTTAATGAAAAAATAAAAATAATCCCATATGAAATAAATATCAATAAAAAAACTAAATTTTAAATAATAAAAAAATCACAATAGTGAAATTAAAAACATTTGTAAAACCTAAGCAAACCTGAATAAAACATCCTAAATTGGTCAAATTTTTAAAAACTCATAACTCATAAAATCTTATATTTGGGTCTTATCAAAAAATTTATCACAAGTCAATTTAAAAATAAAAATTTTAAAAACTTATTAACGCAAATAAAAGATAACAAAAAAAGCCTCAAGCAAGCTCAATAACCAACTCGAGTCAATAAATCAAACACATGACATAAGACATGAATTTAGAATAATCTTATAAATAGAAAAGGGAGAAAAAATATCGATGAAAAAAATTTAAAATAAAATAGTTTAAGAAAAGACGGAAGTCAACTCGGGCTAATCCTTTGGGTTTATTACTAGGGTTAGGAGACCGAGGTAATTACATTAAAAGTAAACCCAAAAAAACAAAGAAATAAGCTTCTTAACCAAGCATGTAACGAGGGACGAGGTTAATAAAAAAAATCAATAAAACAAACAATATCAAACAAAAAAAAACCAATTAAAAGAATTATGACTAGGCTCGGGATGAAAATTAAATGTTTATAGAAAATCAAATGAAATTAAAATTTTAAGAATGGAGTTGTAAAAATAAATTCATTAAAAAAATAATTAAAAATATAGCAATTAAAAAAATTAAGGTCAAGTTTGACGTAAAAAATAAATGAAAATAAATGTCTAATGATATAATTAAAATAAAAACAAATCAATCAAGAAAATGATTAAAAAACAAAGCAAATAGCAATTAAAAAAACAATGATTAAATTTGTCAACAAATTAAAAGAACAAAATATTTAAGGATGAAATCAAAAATAAATTTTAATTAGAAACATTCAATGTAAATAAAACAATTTCAAATAAAAAAAACTAAATAAAAAAATTAAAAATGAAAAGCTGATATAATTTTTTACATTACCAACATGTAATCTAATGAAGAAAAAAACAGAGAAAAGAAAAACAATTTTAGGCTAAATCACCATATGCACATCACTTAAAAAGAAAAAGGATATCGAAATGAATTAAATGATATTGCAGAATTATAATTACAATCATCAAAGCTAATCGCATGTGTTGTTAAAAGACTATGGATATATTAATAACTCTTTTATTTTTATATTTTACTTATATAAAACCAAAAATGTCTTTAAAACTAAATAATGATAATAAACAAACAATTTAAAAATTACAATCAAGCCCCTGAGTGAAGAATAACAAATTTGAATGATAAGGGTAATGTGACAATTTTATAGTTTTTATCATATATGAAAATATAAAAATGGTTCTGTGCATAAGAAATTGAATTATTTTATTGAAGAGTTATATTAATAATTTTATCGTGTATTAAATTAAAAAATACAGTTATTAAAATAACCACATATAACTTTTAAAAAACATTTATATAATGGTAAAAAAATCATCTCACCTTCAAAACTAAGATAAGAAATAAAATACGACAATACAATAATTATAATAATGAATAATAATCTATATTTTGGAACAAAATAGTATCACTGGGGGGTTAATTTTTTTTTTTTGAACAATGCTACTATAATCAAGGAGGTAGTGAAGAGGTGCAATTTGAAAGTGTATGCACACTGGAATAATATTCGGAATATATTTTATAATTGAGTTATTAAGTAAAAAACTAGCATTGTTTGAAAATCAAACTTGTTCAGTGTAATTCTTTATGATTATTTTTTAAATATTTTTTTATATTAAAATATATATTAATAATATTTTTTTTTATTTTTAAAAAAATATTTTAATATTAACCCATCAAAATAATTTTAAAACACTAAAAAAAATATTAATTCTGAGTAAATAAAAAATAAAAAAATTTAATTTTTTTTAAAATACTTTTAAAATACATTAACAAGCAGGCAAGCCAACCTTTAAATCAGTTTAAACATGTTAATTCAAATTATATTAAATTAATTTAAAATGGTATTATTTTAATTTTTTTTAAAATAAAATATGAATTTTAAATAAATATTTTTTAAAATGAAATCAAGTTTTAATTAAATCTTCTAAATAACTTCCACCCATTATTATTTTTTAAACCTTGAACAGGCCTAGACAGGCTAATAACATTGCCCTTGAAAAGGTAATTTTGACACTAGGAATGGAAGAATCATAATGAAAGATAAAAATTAAAATGGCATTTTAATTTCGTGTTTGGAATACTAATTAAGAACCAAAATGAAATTAAAAATTAATATCTATGTTTTATGATAAACAAAAAAATAACAATTGAAAAAATAGCCTCTTCAATAAGAGTGAAAATGGTAGTAAGCTAAAATCTAAGCTGGCATATTGATTCAAGTTAATAATTTTTCTAAAAAGAAGGTCAAATCTACGTTGAAAAATCAACAATTTTGCCTAGATCAAACTAGTCAGATTGACTTCTAAAACCCATAAAGAAAGAAATTAATGCATTTCTAAGGACACCAAAATGTTTTGCCAGCATATCTGAGTTCTGGAGACGTAACCACAAGGAGCATACAAGGTTTCTTTCTACCTTAAAACTATTATAAAGATTGTAAGGTAGATACCAACCAAAATGGAGAACTCAAATGAACTATGAGTGTACAGAGTGAGGCCTGCCTGCTTCTCATAGCGGAGCAGCTAATGCTCTTTACTGTACAACCTTAGTCCCTCAAAAGAACGAACAAAGAATTAAACAGAACCTCGCCACTGCCTCTGCAACTATAGCTTGAGGGCTTCTCTAAAATTAATGCTGAAACTATGCTCCAGGCCCTTCCTAGCAGGACTTGCTACATTTCCTTTCTGCATCATGGCCACAAATTCATTGTAATCTATGCGTCCATCCTGCAAAATTTACAAGCCATCGATGTTTAAGCTCAGCATGCAATACAGTTTGGAAAATAGACATCATAGAATACATTTATATGCGACATATATGCAGTATAAGATGCAACGCAGGAGCATCTTTGTCACAAAATCCAAATAGCATATCCGCTCTGCCATTTGAAATGTCTCCAAACCAAGAAAGAAAACTAATCCGAGTGGATTTCAAGTTCTTGACATGAGCGGACCAAGTTGGATTCACATTAAGTTTATATAGGACCACGAATGCCTCTGCAAATCAATCCTCACCGATCCAGCAACCTACAGACGTTGCAATCACGCATTCACCAATGAGGTCTTTCACCCCTTTCCATCATTTTTCTTGTCAACATCTCTTTCCATCCTTAGTTCAGTTCAAATGGAATATTATAAAAGTGATAAAAAGATTCTTACGTTGTCCTGATCAACTTCTCTGATCATTTCTTCCAAGCGAACATCCTCCCATCCAAACTCCTCGCAAGCTTGTTGAAGTTCATCTGGAGTAATGTAGCCACTTCCATCCTTGTCAAAGTATGAGAAAGCTGCAAATAGATGGTCCTCTCTCTCAATTTTGTTTAGATGAAGTGTTGCAGCAATGAACTCTCCATAGTCAATTGTGCCACTATTGTCTACATCAGCCTGCAATTTAAGAATACACCATAGATTAAATAGTTTTAGAATGTAAAATATCTTCCATCCTTCAGAAATTTGTGCGATTCACAATAATAATCTAACTCTTCTACAAACAATGAAGTACACCAAATCTAGACCTAAATCATGTGAAAGGGATGAAATAATTTATAGCAGTATTTTTTCCTTTTCTCGGGTTGACAGTATAAAGTTCGTAGTTATTATCCTGAAAAACTTCAAGTTCACATTCAGAATATTCCCCTTCATATGCTCATTTCCTGTCAATACAAAGTAGTTATTTTCCCAGATCAAAGATTGAATCAGGACTTCATACGATACTCACTGCTTGCATGAGATCATAAATTTCAGATTCCTTAAGATTAGCTCCAAATCTTTTTAATCCAGCCTTGAGTTCTTCAAAAGTGATATGACCACTGCCATCAGTGTCTATCATCTTGAACATCTCCTTGAGGCCAGCTATTTCTTCTTCGGATAGAGTCTCTGCAATGACCTGAAAGAGGAAAAAGAAAATCTATCATTCTCTATTCTTAGAAGCTTATAGTTTGAATTCCTGAACAAGAATGCTGAAACATCTGAAAAGAGTTATTTCAATTAAAGATACTAAGCATTTCCCAGCTATCTTATATTCAAATGCTTCAAGGTTCATTAATACTTCATTTCTTGCACATCCGGAGACTTACTCTAAGAGCCATTTTCTTGAACTTGTTCATTGCAGAAAATTGCTTCAGGCGACTTAATACAGCAGAATCCAGAGGCTTGTCAGGAGCTACACCATCTTCTTGCACCCAAGGGTGGCCTGCAAAGAGTTTGGTCCACAAATCAGTGTTGAAAGAAAATCCTACATGGATAACAAATGATTAGGTCTTCAATTTTTAACTGAGTTTTTTTTTCTTTATATTAAATGAAACGAGAAACAGAAACCGTTCAATTCTTGTTCAGTAAGAGGTTTGGTACTTATTTTAAAATATTGCACTCTTTTCTTGTTTCTGTCCTTAACTCTCTTGCTTGATAACACGACTCTATCAGCACTGTGGATAACTAGGGGAGATGAGGCTGAATGACTCTTAACCACCACATCAAGGATTCGTAATTTTAATAATCTTATGGAAATATCAATCACATCAGTAAAATTTCTGTCGAGGATTTAATTAAGTACAACCTTTCTGAATGCGGACTTCTCCTTGATTCAAAAGACATGAAAACTATGTATAGGGACTGCCACGTGTCATGCACTAAAGCTCAGAGCTATCAATTTTTTTATTGGGTAAACTTTGGCAGTCCAGTATTTCATTTCTTTTTCATTCAAGCAATGATCAAAAGTAGTACTCGGTAGTTCATGATGTAAGAAAAAGGAATAAACAGGACTCACACAGAACTTCATGTGCAGTTAAGCGCCTTCTGGGATCTCGAATAAGCATTCTCCTCACTAAATCCTTAGCGCTTTCAGAGATAATAGGCCAAGGGTCTGATGAAAAGTCAAGATCACCATGGAGTACCTGTTCAAATATCCCCTCCTCGTTCTCTAGATAACCGTGACAAGCAAAAAAATTAAGTTAAATTTAAATCACATTTAGAAAATATGTGGGAATAAGAAGCCAGAGAAAATCTTTACCGGCCCAAAAGGGAGGCACTCCACTTAACAGAATGTAAACGATGACCCCAGCACTCCAAACATCTGCTTCAGGACCATAACGCTTCTTCAGAACCTCTGGAGCGACATAGTACGGACTTCCAACCACATCGCTAAATCTCTCTCCTGGAATTAGAACCGTCAATTTTTCAACCGAACTCTTTAGATGATCAGTGATGAGGTCAAGTTTTTCATGACCAGTTTTATATGATAATGGAGACGAAGCTATTGGCTGAATATTCCTAAGATAACATTTTCTGGTATGTGTGTTATACAAGGGCTTGTGATATACTTAGTGATTAGACATATGATTATAGAAATTAGACAGAAAGTTGTCAATTAAAACAAAAGGATGGTAGTGAAAATACCACAAGATCTATTCCAGTAGCAATTGTAATTACAAAGCTAAGACCATACCTGGCTTGAAGAATATTGACAAACCAAAGTCAATTGTTTTTAGAAGTGAGTCCTCTTTTTCGTTGACAAACAAAAAATTCTCTGGTTTAAGATCTCGATGCATCACACCCAGTGAATGACAAGCTTCAACCACTCCAACTATAGTTCGCGTAAGCTCAGCTGCCTTTCTTTCAGTATAATGCCCCCGCTGAATAATCCTATCAAAGAGTTCACCACCAGCACATAACTCCATAACAACATGAACCGCCATCGCATCCTCATAGGCCCCTTTAATAGATATAACATTTGGGTGGCCAGCCAAATGGTGCATTATCTGAATTTCCCTTCTCACATCCTCCACATCCTCATCAGTTAACAACTTCCTCTTAGCAATCGATTTGCATGCGAATTCTTTCTTTGTTGCTTTCTCTACACAGAGAAATGTTGTCCCAAATTGCCCTTGTCCTAGTTTCTTTCCCAAACTATAGAACTCCTTTAAATTACCAGCTTGGGTTGTCAAAACATGCTCGGTCCTAAGCCCAGCACTAGATACCCTTTTCACTTGAGGGGGTTTCTTAGGTTTTGCAGGCTCTTCTGATTTTACCGGTTTCTCTGGTTCTTCAGGTTTCGGCATGGTCATTTGTTCTGGGGGTTTGCTTTGAACTGGCAAAGAGGATTCAAGTTCTCTAGATGCAGCCTCGTGCTCATGGACAGACTCCCCATTGGTCTGAGACATCGAATCATCTGGCGATCGATTCCGCCACATTGCAGCGGATACAGATTGGAAAAACCCATTTCTGGAAATGCTCGGTCCTACACAGGTATTACCCATCTATCCTGCACTCAATCACTTCTAACCACTCCCACTGATTTCAACACCAAGATCTAATCCTATTGACCATACCAATACAGCACAGATGTTTTAAACTTCAAAATACTAAACAATATGCCCCCTCGAAAATACCAAAATGAATGCTTGAACAGCAGCAGCTTATGAAAAAAGATGTAGAAGCAAAGTTGAAGCAGCTATCACCACAAATTCTTGAAATTCTCTGCTTATAAAACATTTATCAAATTGCAAATACAAGATGATTGACCTTCATTCAACAAATCACAGTGAAGATTGGAACTTTTCAACAAAATACAACAAATAAAGAATTCCACAAGCAGTCAAGCCTTCTCGATAAATGACTAAATCCACCACTAATACAACAAGAAACCCTATACTTATTAGATCAAATAATAGTTATTAACAAGGAAACAGCTCAAGATTCAACAACCCCAAAAACAGAAATCAACGAGACAAACTCGACCCTTATAAACGAAGTGGGTCAATAAACAGAAAGTTAAGATCTTGACCAGAGTTAAGCATAGTAATTGTTTTACCAGGTATGTTGGCTGGGAAAGAAGACAGAAAAGGAGGCATGATAAAGAATTATGACTTTGTTTTTGGTGGGCTAGAATCCCTTTGTGTTTGGTTCGTGCAAAAGTCTTGCCTTTTGTTTACGGGTAGAATTTCTGGCATGGTATCTAAGCGGAATATAATAAGCAGCAGGTTCGGGGGCTGCTGTTGCGTGGTGTTGTGTTAGAAGTTAGGACCATCAGCTAAAATCACGTAGTTTTTGGTAGCGGTTTATCCAATCCCAACATTGCGGTTGATCTTTTTCGACTGAGGTTTTGTCGGGCTCCCGCTTTAACTTCTTCTTTTATTATTTTATAATTATCATACAAGACTTGGGATGTGGTCGGATTCAGGATTTGAGTTGGGGGTTGGTAGTCAAATTTTAAATTAATTTTTTTACTTAAAAAGAATTCATTGAAAATAAAAATAAAAACAATTCTTTGAAGTAGATTGGCCAAGTTTCAAAATCATAGCATGGATTAAATCTATCAACTTATCTAAATTTAACTATATCAACTTCTAATTCAGTTGATTTAAACTAGATTTTATTCAACAACTTGGTGGGTTGATTAACTCGGACTTGAGAGCCATGATTTTGATCGGGATGAGATTTTTCCTTTTCTCTTTGTTAGAGAGTGAGTGTGTTGTTTTTCTCTATCTGGGTTTTCAAGGCTATAACTTTGACTAATTGGTTGTCTGGTGCATCAACCTCAACAAGATCGTCATGTGAAGGAATAGGACTAGCCTTTTCTCAACTGGTTTCCAATCTAGAGATGTAATTGTTGATGAAAGAATTGAATTGAGATTGTTGGATACGTTTGAGACCCATTGGGTTAGGAACATAGGCTGGGGATCTAGTTGAAAAGAAATATACAGATTGAATACTGATTTGAGACTATCCCTTCCCTCCTGCTTTATTTTGCAATTTGCAAGGTTGAATTATGGGCAAAAACAACTTGAATTTGTACATCTCGACTCAAAGAACTCAACTTTAAGGCCATGGTCGTTGAAGAAATAATGGCCATGGTGCCACGATACATTGTTTTTTCATGGCTACAACTTTCATGACTCTATCCTTCTACAGATGGAAGAAGTTATATGCAATCTAGATTTTGATCCATGTAGAACATTCCATAACATTGCCAGGTTTGATTTTGAATAATTTTGAAAGTTGATTTGATGATCAAACTTTTATAACTTGATATATTAATTAATAATTTCTATGATTCTGCAAACTTTTTTTTTAAAAAATATATTTTTAAAAAATATATTTTATATTTTAAAAATATTTTTAGATAAACAATATACTAGTTAACTTAATTACACTAAAATTTATAACTATATTTCTAGAGTTTTTCACCGAGAAAAGAAAAAAAAAGGTTTTGTAATAATTGAGCTTGAGCTTTTAATGTTTCTTTTTATGTTGGACTCGTCTTACAAATATCCTTCATTAATATATAAGATAAATGAAAATATTTGAAAGTATAATAACAATTATTTTTTAAAATATTTTTTTAGAAATATAATTAAAATAATTTTTTATTTAAAAAAATTAATTTTGATATTAGCAAATTAAAATGATAAAAAAATAACTATAAACAAATTTTTTTGTTAAAATTTAATAAAATATTGTGCAGAACGCATTTCCAGCAGTCTCGAACACAGCCAAAAAACTGAGTGAATGGCAGGGCAGCTAACTTACTGGGAATCAACAACGAATACATGGAAGAAATACCAACAATGCTGAAGAAGGTTTTGTGGCAAGAAGCTCAATAACTCGAACATTTAACAAAATAAAACCTTCAAGTCAGGTCTGACAACTATGCCATAGATATTTGATCCAAAATGAAGCTGGAGGAGCACTCAAATCGCAAGAAGGAATCGGCAAGTGCTGTCAACGTTCACTGTAAACTCTGCATGTTCTTAACAGGGACTTTCTCTATGCCATGGGAGATACATGTACAGGAAGTACCATGCCTCTCCCCATGGTTTCTATCAAGATTCACCACCTCCAGTGAATCTTGATATGACATCAAATCGCACTGCTCATGATACAAGGGATAAAACTAGAGTTTCTCAGGTTTTAAAATTGTAATATATAAAAGCTAGACTATCAAGTAAATTCATGAGCAGGGTTTATTTATTTTTATAAACAAAATAGTGTCTTGTTTCCTTCATCTTAACGAAGTTAAATTTAGATTGAATTTAGTCTGATTAACCTGATGAAATAATATTTTATATAATTCAATTAAGAATTTAATTCCAACCTGTCTGGGTCCCAGAATTTGCTAATCAACCTATTAAATCAATCTAGATTTAACAAGCTGGATTCAAAACAACAAAAGGGCAAGTTGAAAATCCACACGCAAGAAGAAAATCCATCATAATTTCTTGTACCACCGCACAAAATACGAGATTCCAGATTGATGTCAAAGAAAATCTTCATTGCTGGCTAACCAAAGACCTCACACTCATAAACTACTTTATAGAAAGTTATCAAAGGCTATAAAACAACAACAAAAAAACACAAAGAAAATTAAATCAAAGAAAAAAAAATTATTCCCAAATTTTTAATGAAAAGCAGTTAACTTTAATTACAAACTGGGTCTAGATCCTTCATGAGCTGCTGAGGCCTGGCATCCTGTGAGATGCAGCTTCCCATATTTGCCACCTAGCCCATCGGATTGCTTTAAGGCATGGTCCCACATCACGCGGGACATTGAAGTAAACCAAGAAGCTTCTTGTTCGGATCCATGTTAGAAAACTGACAGGAAAATTGAATTTGAGGAAAGTTTTGCATGGAGATGGGAAGGGAAAAATAAACTATCCCTACCCGTACAATTATTTTTCTTGCTTAAATCAGTTTTGAAAAAAATTATTAATTTAAAAATAAAATAACATCTTTTTATTTTTTTTTAAATCAAAGCAGGTTTTAACTGAAATAACTTGTTTAGAGTTAATTAATCCGCTTAATCGACCAAATCATACTTAAATTTAATTTAAAACTCGGACCAACTCATGAAAATGAGCACGCTGGTTTTGGAAGTAGAAAATTGTTGAAAAGGGTTAAACAAAGCACCTCGAAAGGGATGATATTATGTTGCAAGAGGGATGGGCTCCTGGATCGTACAAAGCAATGCCCTGAGGCCGAAGAAAGCATCAATGCCAACTCACCTCGAGACGAAGAGAGATCACGAGCTTCAACTGATGTGCTTCAAAAGAAATGTAAACAAAAAGAGAAAGAAATTGCACAAAAATTAATTACAATTTTCGTTCCTCTGATTGTACACGAGCACAAAGTAAAGACTTTATTTTATTACCCCCACAGATTTCTGCCTACTCTCTTTATTGCAGCGGGAAGCCCACCCACATAAAATCCTTACCCTCCATGGTCTTCTCCTTCCCACCAACCAACAGTGAACAGCTCAGCACCACCATATCTGACACTCATAAAAAATACAAGAAAAAAAGAAGAAAAATCCTGGGCATTTTTAATGGTATCTGGAACTTAAGACAGGGACCCTTCCCTTCTACGCAATCATCGAATTTGAGCAACACAAAAACATCAAGTACATAATCATCACACCATAATCCAAATGCTTTTCCTTACTAATCCCACCTTTTCATCTCTTGGTTGTAGGCTTCCCCTATGAAAAACTAGAACCCTGTTCGCAGAGAAGAAAATTCAGAGACAAGGACTTCACATGATCTCAGCAGCTCACCTGCATTAAGCCATGTAACACTGTAATGAGCATGAACAATTTCACAGTCAAGCTTCAATTCGTAGGCTGTGATTCCTTTTCCCTTGAGGTGAAAGCTATATTTATTTGTCTTGAAAGCAAATTATGACCCTTTTCAGGTTTAGGACAAGAAACAAGTTGCATGACTGGCGTCTGGCAGACATAAATAACCTCATGCATTTGTTCACATGGAAGCTCATACAAAAAATAGGTTAAAAGTAGATTGTCATGGGAATAGACTTTATTACTCCACAATTTTATTTTTTCAGAATGGTAATTTACCATTGCTGCAGTCATCAAGTTTTTATACTTTTGTAACAAGTTATTGTGCTTTTTGTCAGTGTCTAGGAGTTGAAGGATGGAAGCAAGGCACTAGATTCTGCTGGGGGGTTGACCTCAACATCACATGCTGTCAGCTTGGAATGAGTCTAGATCATGGAGAAATGAGGATCAAATATAAAATGATTTTAAACGCATGGAATAGCCCTACATATGTGACGAGACCTAAACTAATGGTTGCTATGTGATTTTCACTGGTTGTTAGATTGCTGAAGTATGTTGATGCAGATTAAGAAACCCTAAACAAGGAACAATGACATCAAACTTAATTTCATAGATGGATTTGAAGTAGAATCAGAATAAGAACTTCACCTTTATCCTTCTTTGAAGTTTTCCTTTCTGTACAAGGGAGTCTTTATTTACTGGCATGTTGTGAAATGTGAATCTTGTCCAAATGTCCCAAGCATCCGGCAAGCCACTTCAAGCAACCTCCCTGCCAAATATTATTAAGTAATAAGCACCAATGATTCATACAGATACGACTGAAAGCTACATGCTAACTTCGATTGGTTCGCGAAAGCAACCCCTCAACAATAACACAAGGGCTAAACTAATATCCTTGATTAACATCAGCATGCATTTGTATCAACACTCGCGTCACACATAATTAACAATACTAAACTCCAAAGAGGCACTTCCATGGAGGAATATCATTAATAATTTCATATATTTTCACTGTCATGGCATTTCCTCCATATAGGCAGCAAGTAGCAAGCCTCATAAGTTGGAACTGTGAATTAATTGCAGTTCATTCTGACAGCTAGAAATGTAACAGTGGAAACCGGAATAGAAAGATCTGATCTTCGATAAAATACAAGAAGTCAAAGAATCGTGTGGCTACCGACTCAATGCTTTGACATAAATAATGGATCTTCCAGTCTGCACAATATTGACATGATACCCCAACTATACTAAAGATGGTCCCATTACTATTGGCCGTATTCTATATGCTGAAATAGCATCCCAATATATATTTTTAAAGCAAATGACAAGGCATGCAAATTAAGATCATAGACACAAATCAGCAAGAACACCCTGCTTTTACTGGCTTGGAAGAAGTATTTGAGTCGGCATTGTGAAAAAAATATAAAAAGAAGAAAGAAATCTGATTATGGTCGGAGTTGTGTAGTTAGTGCCCATTTATTATTGCGGTGCACCGCAGGTTGCGCGGCAATAAAAGCATGAAAATCATGCTTTTGCTGCGGTGCAGTCTATGATTGCACTGCGATACCAAACAAAGCTTAATTTCATTCCCTCTGTAGCTTAGTCTCTCCGTTCTAAAATAGTACGCCGGCACTGCCTTCATATGCAGCTTGGCGAACTATAGCCCATTTCGTGAAAGCATAGAAAAATATTTTTCCCTATATTCTAATGACATCTTCTCCCCTGTAGGGTCATGGTTGCTTCAGCTTGGTCCAGAGCCCCCTCCCAGAGAAAAATACTACAAATTCTTTAGGTGAAATAGATCAGAACATGAGAGTAGGTAGGGCAACAACTCACTTTTTTCATGTCTAATCTTATTCTTACTAAGCTATCTAATAGGTTCAGAAGTTGACTTAACAACATCTTCATAAACAAATCAAGTTACCTTATTGTAAGCTTGATGATAACATAATAAAAGATGATCATGGTAGTTGCTAGGCATTGTCCTGAGAGATTAAGAGAGGAAGATGGCTTACCTCCCTCCCACATTTACAAATAAAAAATGCAAGTATTTTCTGTTTTTTGCATGGTAATAATTATAACAAAATAATCCCAAAATTTAACTACACTAACTTTTTATTCGTAGGTAAACTTTGAGATTTTTTTAAAAAACCCTAAAATCAACCTATTTTTATAACCATAATTAACCACAAAACAAAAGGTAGAATAATAAACTCAAAAACCCCACAAATTTCATATCAGGAAAAAAATAAAAATAAATGCAATGTACTTCATAGACCTAACCAACCCTCCAAGAACTAAAGGCCCAACAAAGATACCAGGAAAAAGACAACTATGCCACTCTGACCAATCTGACCCACCGACACTCTCAATACAAATACCTCACCCAAAAGCCAAAACCTCCACGTGCTAGCCAAACTCACCACCGAAACATTTTTTACCAAAACAGAAATATCGGCCACCATTAAAATTAAAATTAATCCCAGAAAAGGCCAGGAAAATAGAACATGTTACATGGGCTCTAACAATGCAGGCAGATTCAATAGGATATACAGTTATTTTTTTAAAAAAAAACCCTTTACCCTCCCGGCAAAATTAACCACCGAAACAACCAAAATATCGGCCCGTATTGAAATCAACCGGACACTTACTGAGAAAACAGTGCAACAGAGCAAATACAGCACGCCACCTAGTAAAAAATGCCCTCTAAGTTCTGGCCATATTCACCACCGAAACATTTAAACCGAAACCGATATCGGAAACTAACAACGCAAGAAAAATTCAAAGGAACATACCTCTCCTTTGTGGCTTAACAGCAACCTTAACGCTCTTAATTTCCTTTTTGGTCTCCGATTTCTCCTTCTCCTCTAATGGAAACAAGACCCCATCAATCCCTTGAACCGAAATTCTCCCATCTGTGTAAATATCAGGATCAAACAAATAAGCAGAATTTTCGGTGTGTCCAAATTTCACAGACCCGTCAGCTTCTTCTGCCAAAACCTTGTGTGGCAATCTTAATGTATCATAAGAAATTTCCCCAAATCTTCTAACAGCATTGTACATGCTTTCTTCAGTTTGATACTCAGGTATCACATGGTAGTATATTATCTGCTCTGGTGCTCCCGGTTCACTCAACTGGTCCGTTGTAAGCTTAGCCATTGCTTCATCATTGGGGGCTAAAACTGTTAGCACATACCCTTCAGAGACCAATCTTCCCATTTCAGTTGCTAGTGATGTTAGATTCACAAGAATATCAGCCATTTCATTGTATCCTCCATATAAAAGAAGGGTTTCAATAAAATCTTTAACTTGTTTTTCTCCATTGAAATGGTGATGAGGTCCACCTGGACCAGGAGCTGGAGCTGGGGCAAGAGATGGGCCGGGCGCCATTGCATCATAGATTGGTAGCACCGGGGCTGAACCGGGTTTTGCTGGTGGTGCTGGTTTCTTCAACCTGTGTGTTCTTGGATCAACTTCCGGTGCTCCTTCTGGTTTCACAGCTGAGATTGATTGCAAACTCCTGCGATTGTTGAAATCCTGTTGAACAGATCGTGGGATTAGCAACCTTTCTATCCCATGAATCACTCCATCTGGCCTCTCCACTGCATTCGCCTGAATGATTTTCGCCGAATCTATTAACTTCTCGCCGGATTCCTGACTGCTGAGTTTGACTCCATCGCGGCTCAAAGTGCTGTGATGTTGAAGAGAAGAGTTATGGCTAACATTGATTCTGTTGGGTACAACGTGGTAAAGTAAAAGAGTCTGGAGAGACTTGAGATTGCCAGGTTCAAGCAAGAACCTCTTGAATTCAGGATCAAGATCGCGTTCAAGAGCTTCGTTCTTAGGAGCAAAGATGGTGATATTGTGTTTGCCAACAGCATCTTCAAGGGTTTGTAAAAGAAGTGCTTTTTCAACGAGTTCAGCTAGTTCTGTGTAATGGGAGTCGAGAAGAGCTACAAGAACGGAGTTTGAGTTGATTTGGCCTGAATAAGTGCCATTACTATGGTTTTCCTGCAATGCAGAAAAAGAAAACCCCAGATGGAAAGTAGAGACAAGAAGAAATGTGAAGAAAACGTTGAAAGAAGATTGTGCGCTGGCCATGGCCAATGAAGAGGATCAAGAGGAAAGAATTGGTTTCTTGTAGAGGTGATGGTGGGACGGATATATAGAACTAGAACCAGCTAAAAGTAGTAGAAAGTGTTGGTTTTGTTTGCTTCAAAGGCCAGTCTTTCTTGATTTCTTCTCCTCTCCTTGCTTAATTCCTTTTCATCTCTCTTGGGTTGGGTTGTGTTTGTAGTGTTGTTTTATACAGTTCTTTAATTAAGGTACATCGAACGATGGGCGGATGACAATGAGAGAGGACAGTGACGCCATTTGTTTGTTAAGGTTTGGTTCGGGACTCCTTCTGCTTTAGCCTTTAGTTGGGCAAAAAAGAAAAGATGAAACAGATCTTTTTTTTTGTTGCCGGCATCTCAAATTTTTCCCTCGCAAGCAAGCTAGCAAAGCAGAAGTGGACTCGGGAAAGCGACTTGGCGTTTCAAAATGATGGTTATCATACCTGGATCGTGAATTATTACGGTAAAATTCTGATTTTTTTTTTGTATTTTAAAAATATTTTTTAAAAAATTAAATATTTTTATTTTAAATTAATATTTTTAAATTATTTTGTGATAATATTAAAAATAATTTTTTAAAAATAAAAAAATAATTTTAATATATTTCTAAATAAAAATATTGTAAAAAACTTGAGTTTTGGTCAAGGAATCAACAGAATTTTTTTTAAATAAATTTCTCTGCTGGTGTCGTTTTGTCTTTTTCTTAATATATCAAAAAACTTTAGACAACTTTTTCTCTTAATTAAAAAAATGAAGGTTTTTTTAACCATATGTTTCTAGAAAGAGATTAAAATAAAAGGTTGAAACTATGAGCAGAGGAGAGTGATTTTTGTGTTTTCGTCGTATCTGTTTGTATAATAAAATTATTTTTTCACGATATTTTTTTTTCCTGAACAATAACACCATCATCTATTTGGTTGTTCCCGTATTCATTATAAAATCATATATATATATATATATATATATATAAATGTTGGTATTGTTTGCATTGACTAAATTAATTAAATCATTAATTAATTTAATCAAATTAATTAAAATTTATAAATTTAACTCAGATTAAGCAAGCCATTTGAAATGGGTTTAGAACCCACCAATCAAAAGGCGGGTAATCTTTAAAGATGCTTCCCAAGATTTAAGATTTGACGATTATAAATTCGATATATTAATATCCGCTACGCATCATGGCCTTGTATAATAAGCCAATAGCCCAACCTTATGGGCCGCATGGTATGTTGTAAAGAAATCCTTAATAGGCCCGTTCCGACAGTACCCCACGTTTGCAAATCCAGACCCGCCCGGCAATTCAGCGGCTTCTCCTCTTCCTGTCCTGTCTTCAACGATCACTGTAACGATTTTTAACTTCTTCGCTCCAAAAAGAGAATGGCTTCACACTCTACTCTGTCCTATCCTTCTCCAACCTTACAGCCACCACCACTCTTTTCTTCGACCCATCCACTTAAATCTCGAGCTCTGCTCCTCAATTTGAACTCATTTACAAATTCTGCCACTCGCTCTCTCCGCCTCCTCTCCACCCGCCGTCTCTCTCCGGTTTCCGCGGCAGTCTCTGCTCCTGAAACCACAGGCTCCACTGGAACCGATTCAGGGGAGAAAAAACCGTTGTTCGAAGTCAAAGACTTGACCACTGTGATTGCTGAGTCGAAACAGGAGATTCCTAAAGGCGTAAACGTTCTGGTTTATGAAGGCGAGGTTATTTAATAATAAGAATAATAATTGATGATTTATTTTATAAAGAAATGAAATTCAGTTAATTAATTATGTGGGTGTTTTTTTAATTTTTGAATAGGTTCACGCGATTATGGGAACAAATGGGTCTGGTAAGAGCACATTTTCAAAGGTTAGTACTTTATGTTAGTGTTAATCGTGATTAATAGAATTAAGGATTTAATTGTGTTAGTTTTAATGGGTTTTTGTTAAGTTTTGCACGGTACTCGTTGGGCATCCGGATTATGATGTAACAGGAGGGAGTGTGGTGTTTAAAGGTGAGAACTTGCTTGATATGGAGCCAAAAGAAAGGTCACTTGCTGGGCTTTTTATGAGTTTTCAGTCACCAGTTGAGATTCCTGGTGTCAACAATTTCGATTTTCTTAATATGGCTTGTAATGCACGGAGACGGAAACATGGGCTGCCTGAACTTGGACCTATTTAGGTATAAATACGAGATTTTTTGCTGCTCTAATTGAATGATTGTATTTACAGTTTGTTTCAGTGATATTTTGTTTTGTTGCTGCAGTTCTATGCTTATTTGTTTCCAAATCTTGAGCTTGTGAACATGAAGAGTGATTTTCTCAATAGAAATGTGAATGGAGCGGTGGTGAAAGAAAGTTGAACGAGATTTCACAACTTGCGGTAAGTTCTGACTTGTCTTGATGTTTTTAAGTTTTTTTGTTAGAAACAAATTGGAATGTATCATTATTTTGAAACTAATTGCTAAATGCTCTTCATTTCTTTTCTTTTTAGAATAGATTAGTCAGAGTTAACTAACAGCTTTTGCCTAGTGAAAGAAAAAATAAAGCAAAAATCTTCGAACGAGCTAGTATTAGTTAGTGAAGCTTAATTCGTTCTTGCAGATCCGTTTCTGGCAAGAAGGATTATGATGTAATTTCTCTTAATGAAGAGGCTTCTCGTTTTTACAAAATCTGCAGACGCTGCTATCGAATGAAGAGGCTTCTATTGTGTTTCCTGATCTCAAGGTTTTCGACTGATTTACACACAGTGTTATAGAGTAGCTACAACTAAAAAAAAAAAAAAAAACCCATGCCTGTTTCCTTCATTTACCAATGAATTACATGGCTGGCGCTGCTTTGAAGGATCGTTTTTTCAACTCATGGACATTCCATTCAGTTTATGCATATTTAAAAGTCTGCAGCCATCCTATTTAGCCAAAGAAAGGGTGCCTTCATCTCCATGTTGATCAAACTGTAATTCCATCGAGCAAGATTCTGATCACTTGTGCTTTATTTGTGCTCTTCGGCATTGATTTGTGGTATTGGTTTTACCATTCTAAGCCAATCCCAGTCACAGGTTCAGGTCCACTCCATCAGTTACCACAGTTCACAGTGTCTGGCTGTGTTGTTGCTATAATCCCAGTCTATAAGCCCAGACCAACTGGTTCTCATGCTGTGCAACACTATCTGTTCGGAACAGACAACTGCTAGCTTCAGCAGTAAGAACTGCAAGAGACAGGAGAGATTAAGAGTCTGTCTTGTACGAAAATCAAACATTAAAAGGATGTTGGGTCATGATTTGCCACGAGTTCTGGTTGAGGGATGTGGTTCTTAATACTCGCGTCTCGGCACCTTGAGATAATCTCCATGGATATATGTCCATGCTTTACTGTGTACTTGGTAATATCTTGGACTGGGTTGTTTTCCTTGAGGCAATCTTTTTTCTGTGGAATTAAAATTAAAATAATCCACCATTAAGCCCTTCACTCACAATTTTCTAGTAATTTATTGAAACCTTTCCTCCTCCTGAGATGTGTTTGGTTATATAGCATTCAATATCTATAAATTCATAAAAAAAGCCTCGGAAATTTTTAATATAAAATGCAAAAAACATTGCATTTGAATAAAAATATGGTAAGGTAGATTTTTAGTGAATTATTGGAAAATTATTCTTTTACACTAATAATTAATTAACTGGTATTTTTTTCTTCAAAATACCATTACAATGTTCATATTTGATAGTCTCAAATTTAACATTAAAATACACTTTAACACGAAAAAATAGAAAATAAAATCATCCCAGTACAAACTTTTAACTTTAATTAATTATTATACAATACAATAACAATGTTGTACACTCGGTATTTTATTTTGAATGCATCTTAAAAAACCTTCAATTAAGGTTATTAATGTTTTTCGATGTTTTAGGATAGGTAATAACATTATTGCAGAAACTTGGAATGTTTTAGGATAAATAATATCATTATTGCATAAACTTAGTTTATTGATGTTTTGAATTGATATAAATTAAAAAAAATAAATTTTTTTAATTAATTCTAGTTAACTTGCTCATTTAAATGACTCACACATCTAAATGACTCACATGTAATTTAAATCAAAACCTTACCCTTAACTTATTTATTTTTTAATATTTTATATTGATAAAAAAATATTATTTTAATTATTGATATTTTTAAGTTAATATTCCTACAGTGCTACCCGAACTTTATTTTTGATTAACCTTGAATTGGGTTCTGTGATTATAATTATTGAAAAATATTTGTTTTTTCTTACTCCTGTCTCAGTACCTGTTTACAATAATAATAGTAAATTAAAATAATATATATTTTTTATTTTTTAAAATTTATTTCTTATATTAATACATTAAAATAATTTAAAATTTTCATAAAAATTGATAGAAGGGAGATGCGCTGCCTGCCCCGAATACACATAAGTAATATTGGTATTTGTTATAATAGCAAAATCCCAAGACTGCCCTTCTCTCGAAATCAGAACAGCAAATCCCTCTTCCCCTCTCCCTTTTTCCACATCAATCTTCCATCCTCTCAGTTCTCCCCCCCCTCTCAAATCCTCACCTTACACTTCTCTCCGATTCCTCGATCGGACGGTCACCAATCATCTTCCACTCATGACTCTCATGACTCCTCCTCCGTTAGACGTAACTACTAAATCTCCCACCATCTTACCATTATTTTCTGTCCCTATCTTTTTCACTTCAATTTCAATTTTGAATCAACAGGGTTTGGTTTTTCTGAATTTTGTTAAATTCAAGTGTTTGATTTCTAATCGTTGTTGCCCGTGGTTAGTTCTCTAGGGTTTCGATTAACAGATCCAAAGCTCTCACATTGACTTTTGTTTTCTGTAGCAACAAGAAGACGATGAGATGTTGGTCCCACACACTGAGTTTACTGAGGGACCTCAGCCTATGGAAGGTGCGCTAGATTTTCTGTTTGGTTCTTGAGAAAGTTTATATCTTTTCATTGTTTTGTATGCGTTTTACCAGCTAATGTGGCAGTCAAGGTCGTATCTTTTTTAGGATTGAAGTATGATCTTAATGCATGATTTGTTTAATTTTGCGTGGATAATCGGGTTTTTGTCTGTGAATTATGGAAATTTATTTTGGATTTGTTTAGTTATGACTTTTATTATGATCGCGGTTAATTGTTTGTAGTAGCCCAAGCAGAAACAGCAACGGCAGTTGATGCACAGTCAGTGGATGATCCACCATCAGCTAGGTTTACATGGACAATTGATAATTTTTCGAGGTTTAATACTAAGAAGCTTTACTCCGATGTTTTTGTTGTTGGAGGCTACAAGTGGTACGTGGATCTTTTTTCTTCTGTTTTTTGGATAAAATGATCTCTTCTTCTTATCTGTGATGTTTAGTGCCTATTTTTTATTATTTAATGGAAGCTCTGTGTGATTGTGGTGGCAGGCGGATACTGGTTTTTCCAAAGGGGAACAATGTGGATCATTTATCCATGTATTTAGATGTTGCAGATTCAACTAATTTGCCATATGGGTGGAGTCGATATGCGCAGTTTAGCTTGACTGTCATCAATCAACTTCACCAAAAATATTCAATTAGGAAAGGTATTGTCCTGCTACTGGTGCACTTGAACTGCCCCTTTCTCCTTCGAGATCTCTTTATTGATATCCTGGCATTAAGGGTATCTTGACTGTTCCACACAACCTTTGTTGGTGCATGTTTTTGCGTAATCACACAATACTATTTTTCCTTTTCTAAACTGGTGTCATCAATGGAACATAACATGTTATCAGTATTGTGACTGACAAATCAGTTTGCTCCTAAGTTATCTCTATACAAGGCATCATTCAATTAATGTTCTGCTTTTAATGTTTTCTTTTCACTATTTTTCTGTGGTTCTTGTGGATGTAGTCCTCTCGGATCATTGGTGAACTTTATCTGATATCAATTTACTTGTCTACAGATGAGCTATACTTCTATCAAATCTGTGTCTGATATTGTTACCTCCGCACACATGTCTGGTCATGAATGATAGTCTTTTAGTTTCATTTGGAATGACATCCGGAAGTCTTGAACATTAGATATGTTGGTGGAAAATATCAGAAGGTTGCTTGTACTAAATTTGGTCTACGTGATTAACTTGAACTAAAAATGCTTAATTTAGGATATTACCAGTATCCTAATGAACTTCATTGGGAATGTAACAGGCAATGACCTATCAAATAACATTGTTTGTTAGTTAATGTAAGCTAGTCATCCGGTGTTACTTCTGTGGTGTCTACCAAAGTCTTGTAAGTATCTGCTTGGATATGTTGAATTTTGAAATGCTTCAAAAGTACTTTTCAGTATCCAAATTTGTTAGATATGGTTGTGCCAGCTATATCGAAGCACTTTTTCTTCATAATTAAGGGAGGTAAAGAGATTGAGACATGTATCAAGTAGAAGACATGTTGCTTGGTGTCTGTAAACATGAACCTTGGATTATGTTGACATTGGAACGGTGATTGATTGGTCAAATGTGCTTAATATGCTGTTCAGAAGAAACATGGTATTTTGTAGTTTCCTTCGAATTGGTAAAGGATGTAAAACTGCTGGGTTAGGTGCAGTCTAAATGTAACCTGGTATATGGAAACAGGAGATGCACCTTGTAACAGCATGAAGAAATTCATTATTGATTGCTGGTCCTAAAAGAAATGGACATAAATGCATATTTCCTTGGGACATAGGTGGTCATGATGGTCCTCTGTTTTTTTGCCAGACACGCAGCACCAGTTCAATGCACGTGAGAGTGATTGGGGCTTCACTTCATTTATGCCACTTGGGGAATTGTATGACCCTGGGAGAGGGTATCTTGTAAATGACTCATGCATAGTTGAAGCTGATGTTGCTGTTCGTAGGGTTATTGATTACTGGTCACATGATTCAAAAAAGGAGACCGGTTATGTTGGTCTCAAGAACCAAGGAGCTACATGCTACATGAACTCTCTCCTTCAAACACTGTATCATATTCCTTATTTTAGAAAGGTTAGTGTATTCTACTTTCCATAGTTGAACTATTGAAATTACAAAGAGGGATTTCTTCTTCTTCTTAAAAAAACTATTGAAATTATGCACAAGCCCCATTACATGAAATGTTAATTGCAGGCTGTATATCATATGCCAACAACCGAGAATGATATCCCATCAGGGAGCATTCCACTGGCATTGCAGAGTTTGTTTTATAAACTTCAATACAGTGACACTAGTGTAGCAACAAAAGAGCTGACAAAGTCTTTTGGCTGGGATACATATGACTCTTTCATGCAGCATGATGTCCAAGAACTTAATAGGGTTCTTTCTGAAAAGCTTGAAGATAAAATGAAGGTATGGGGCTATATAGTCTTAGAATTTTTTTGTTCATTGCTAAAATGTATGAAGGATTATTGAAGTCACGTTCCTTTTTAATTACTGGTTCAGGGAACTGTTGTGGAGGGCACTATACAACAGTTATTTGAAGGGCACCATATGAATTATATTGAATGCATCAATGTTGACTATAAGTCAACAAGAAAGGAGTCATTTTATGGTACAGATTTTTGTTACAGAGGATAATAGTAATTTATCTGAGATTCATCTTGTGGACCTAACAGAATATTATCTATATGTATTTATGTATATATAATTGTAGATCTTCAGCTTGATGTCAAAGGCTGTCGAGATGTTTATGCTTCTTTTGATAAGTATGTGGAGGTGGAACGTCTTGAGGGTGACAATAAGTATCATGCTGAACAACATGGACTGCAGGTGAGAAGCTTTTTAAACTGTTGAACTTTGAGCTTCTGTATGCTTTAACTTGTTTGTAAATGCATTTAAATAAAAATGCTGCATTTTAGTTTTTAGTACATAAAGGTTCGAATAAGCTGTTATTTGGCATGTATGGCTTTTTTTCTTGCCCCCCAAGTGTTTTTTTTTTTTTTTTTTTGATTTGTCATTTCCATTTGTTCCTTCCAAAATGGATAACCAATTGATTGATTGACCAGTCCATCTCTTCCTACAATTTTTTTTAAACTGCTTTGCAAATTCCTTTTAGTTTTTGCTGGGTTTGCTCGACAGATGTTTTCTGATATGCTCACCTTTGGATGTTTTCAGGATGCTAGGAAGGGTGTCCTATTCATTGACTTCCCCCCTGTTCTCCAACTTCAACTTAAAAGGTTTGAGTATGATTTTATGCGGGATACGATGGTGAAGGTTAGTAATTATCTAGAATTATTTTCTTTTATGGGCTGCACATGGTTGGCTTGTGTTGGTTCATCACTCCATTTGTCTTCCATATGTACAACAAGGGAAATGTTCTCTTATTGTTTGATACCCTTTTTATGGGTTTAACTAGATAATTGTAGATAGTGCTTCACCTATTTTACTTAATTCTGCAGATAAATGATCGCTATGAGTTCCCTTTGCAACTTGATCTGGATAGAGAGAATGGCAAATATTTATCACCTGAGGCCGATTGCAGTGTCCGCAATCTCTACACCCTTCACAGGTATCAACTTTCCCATGCTATCTGGCTGCATTTATTATTGCATGGCTTGAATGACAAGATGGAACCCTTACCTTGCTGCTGATATCTTCTTTATTGATGAAATGTTTTCATACAATTTGGTTAACGACATCAGTCATTAGTTTTTAATCTTTCTTTTGTTTTCTTTTTTTGCAGTGTTTTGGTTCACAGTGGCGGCGTGCATGGTGGACACTACTATGCTTATATCAGACCAACTTTATCAGATCAGTGGTAGGCATTCTATATGTGTGTGTGTGTGTGTATAGATATACCCTTGCTTTTTTTATTATTTTTTTAAATTATCAAGTCTGGAAGGAAATGAGAGTCTCTTAGGCTGCCCCCCCGCTGTATTTCATACCATCTTCATTTTGTTGAATGAAACTGCACTAGTTAGTATTTGTCCTTTTCTCAAGATCGACTCCACCACCATTTCATCTTACTGGCATGCTTTAATTTGGGTTTTCGTGATATTGTTTTAGAGTATATTCTCAAGTAGCTTCTTTGCCTTTTATTCATGAGTTCTACTGATTGATATCTGCAATGAATCATATATTTTGGTTTGTTTGGTTGTATCCCTCATCTCATAATTTAGAACTTTGGCATGCAGGTTCAAATTTGATGATGAGCGGGTAACCAAAGAGGATGTGAAAAGGGCATTAGAGGAGCAGTATGGTGGTGAGGAAGAGGTAATATTTTTCATCGTATTTGCTAGATTTCGTTTACTTCCAGTTCATTTGAATAATCTGTGTTCCCTGTTTTTTATCCAACAGTTACCACAGACAAATCCTGGCTTTAACAACTCTCCCTTCAAGTTTACAAAATACTCGAATGCTTATATGCTTGTGTATATACGTGAAAGTGACAAGGAAAAAGTAATCTGTAACGTGGATGAGAAGGATATTGCAGAGCACCTCAGGGTGAGATGTTGATTAATTTTTTTATCTAATAAATTTGTGTTTTCATGTCCTGCTTTACAAACAATGTTTTTGTTGTGCACTGCAAATATTTCATTTCAGATAAGACTGAAGAAAGAACAGGAAGAGAAAGAGCAAAAGAGAAAGGAAAAAGCTGAGGCCCACTTGTACACTATCATAAAGGTTATCTCTCTCTCTCAAACTCACACATGCCTATTGCCCAGATGCATTCACAAATTAAATGATGTTGTTTATTAATGTTACTGGTATATCATAGGATCTAGATTTCTTTGAAAATCAATTACTGATGCAGTTATTCTATGCCTTTAGGTTGCACGTAGTGAGGATCTACTTGAACAGATTGGCAAAGATGTATATTTTGATCTTGTGAATCATGACAAAGTTCGTAGTTTCCGTATCCAAAAACAAATAACCTTTAACCTTTTCAAGGTACTCCATTTTTCTTAGTTAATCTATTATTTGGAAACCTTGGCTTGATTTTCATGTTTTCTGTCCTTTTGTTGATGTCTTGTCTCTCAATTTTTTAATGTATTGACAAGTGTACACAAGTGAGGGCTCAAACATGCTGACAGTTGCACCAAAGGTGTTATTGTCTGGCATTTTATTAAATCAAGCATACAAGTGAGCGCTCAAACATGCTGATGGTTGCCCAAAGGTGCTATCATCTGGAATATTTTTAAATTTACGAGTATATAACAAAGTGTGTTGGTTCCTTCTAGGGAGCAGTCACTTCATAAAGCACACATTTTTCATTATTTTCCCTCCCATGATCCTGTTTCAAATTGAGTGATATTTGGATGATGGTCTGCCATGTGCATTGATGTTCAACAGCGAGGATATCAACTTTGATACTGTAATGGAGCACCCAACCTAAAAGTTGAAGCCAGCACAGTGCTTGTACACTATATGACCTATATGGGGCCATACCAATACCAAGTTTCATAATTAACCAATATTTGGCCCTCAGTATTAGTAACTCTTTCTTGGATCTTCTTCTTTGTGAGAGTCTTCCTATCAATTTTATGGTACAAAAGGTTCTTGTATCTTATTTTCCATTGTTTTATTAGTAAAATTCTAATGACGACTATGAATACTGATTGCATATTTTCTTGAAATGTTTGTCGTTGGCAGTTGCATTCATTTGGGTCTTTCTAACTGATGGTACTCTAATTCTTTTCACAGGAAGAAGTTGCTAAAGAATTTGGTATTCCAGTGCAATTTCAACGTTTTTGGCTGTGGGCAAAACGACAAAATCATACATACCGTCCAAATCGGCCACTGACTCCTCAGGAGGAAGCACAATCTGTAAGTAAATATTGATTCTCTGTGTTGCTTGGTCATTGCTAAAGATGCTATTGTGCTATTGTATACATCTTGATTCTCAGGATAATTATGCATACAGACATGTTAATATAGATGTTGCCCCCTCATTAACTAGAACTTTTGTGTTACACTAGAGATATGTAAAATTGAATCTTAGGTCCCTCGCAAATGTCCAAATTCATTATGTTGTTTTGTTTCTTTTGTTCCTAAATGAGAATCCCAGATACCAAATGACCAGACCAAACTGAACCTACAGTCCTATAAACTTTGATTGTTCTGTAGAAGTTTATCTACTTCTGAGTGGTTCAGACCCATAAATATTTAAATGTGTGCTCATAGTAGTATTAGTGTTAGGGGGCACTTCTGTTTTATTGTCATAATGACTGGAGGCATTGTAGGTTGGACAATTGAGAGAGGTTTCTAATAAGGCAAATAATGCAGAGCTGAAGTTGTTTCTGGAAGTAGAAGTTGGGCAGGTTTGTTATATACTTTTATCATATTCCATTGATTCTTTTTAATGCTTTTTTAGGTGTATGGTGATTTTATTATTTGATCTCTTTCTATAACTGGTCTCTCTAATAATCCAGGATTCACGACCTGTTCCTCCACCTGAGAAGACTAAAGAGGATATCCTTCTTTTCTTTAAACTTTATGATCCATCAAAAGAGGAACTCCGGTATTCCCACTTACAATTCACTGTAGTTAGGAATCACATGCACGATTACTGTTGCTGAACATCTTTGATGACAGGTATGTTGGGAGGCTGTTTGTGAAGGGTAGTGGCAAACCATTGGAGATCCTGACAAAACTAAATGAAATGGCTGGCTTTGTTCCTGACCAGGAGATTGAACTTTATGAGGTTAGTCTTCCACATGTAGTGTGAAGTTTAACTCTATTCTGTTTGCGGCGTTTAAGGCATAAATTCTGTTTGCAGCATCTGTTTAAGGGATCGAATATTTAGTCAACAAATAACTTACCATTCTGTTTTTGTATTCAGGAAATAAAATTTGAACCTAATGTCATGTGTGAACACATTGACAAGAGGCTCACTTTTCGTTCTAGCCAGGTACATAAAATCAACTCCTAAATGTGAAGCTCTTATGATTAATTTCTTGAGCAAATTACTTTGTCTTCAATGTGGTGTTTACTCCTGGTTACTTTTGCAGCTTGAAGATGGAGATATTGTTTGCTTTCAGAAACCTGCTCAAATCGGAATCAATGAACAGTGCCGCTACCCTGATGTGCCTTCATTCCTTGAGTATATGCACAATCGCCAGGTATGCCATGGTTTGATAAGAGAGAATTTCCCATGCTGTTTGACAGTACATTTAGCTGTTCAAAACTTGATTTCTGTACTACCATGACTTGGTAGTTTTCATTCTGCTTGCTGGCTGCTTGGCATGTGGTGTAATGGCACATTTTCAAACCATAGTTGTCAGACTTGGCATGAAAAGAGGCCGGGTAACTGGTTCTACCAGGCAGGTCTGCAATTTCCCTTTTTTGCCAGTAAAAGGAATGCAAAAAACAGAAGATTTGGGCAGTTATTCTGCAACATAAAATTTTAAGAATACAAAAGAACGGAAATAGTAAAGAATCTTGTTTCAAAAGTATCTGATGATATTCTTGTTTTGATTCCCCCCTCTATTTGTTTCTTGCAAGATCTGTAATTGAATAAAAACCAAAAATCACAAGATTTTTTGGACTGTAGGTCCGCTTTGAGACACGGAGAACACATTATTGAAGGCTAGTGATGGTCACAATCTAGAAGAATGAAATTCTAAAACCTTTAACAATAACATTTTCAGGAGTTGAATACAGCATCAGAAAAGAATCTGAATGAAGAAGACCTAAATTAGCATAGAAAACCTAACTCGACTAGATACAGTGATGAGAAATCAAATGGAGATGAACTTGAATGCTCAACCAAGTTAGTACTGGTATCCATCTAATTCCACTGTCTATCTTATATTATAACATAAAAACAGACAATGGGTCGATGATGTGAGCTGAAATGTAGTGGTAAAGAATTAGTTTGTTTCCAGAGCTCGGTTTCCTCTGGGTTCACTTTTATATGGGAAGGAAAATAATGCCATTTATTTCTAATTTTTGGGGTTTTGTTTTGTTTTTTTTTCTTTATCTTATCCAGTTTTATGGTTGATCATGCCAGGTCTTGACCTGGTTTCACTGGGATACCTGGTCTGGGTCACTAAAAACCCTGCCAGGTCACCTGGGTTTTTTCTGGTGAATGTCTTGGACAGTTAAAATGGAAACCCAGATGGGTCCATGGCTCGAGTCTCTGGGTTCCAGAACCATCCGTCCTGGCTGGGTTTGACAACAATGCTCAAACTATGTTATCATGAGCTGCTAATCTTTTAGATATATTAATACTACTATTTTTGCATATTTTGTATTCCACTACATAGATTTTATTTTTCCTGATCTGTAGGTTGTTCGATTTCGATCTTTGGAGAAATCAAAAGAGGATGAATTTTGTCTTGAACTGTAAGTGAATTTATAATTTGTTATCCTGGAATGCAACTAATTGGTTGAAGTCTTTATTTTGTGTTTGCTTATACTCTTAACTATTTCAGATCAAAACTCCACACGTATGATGATGTTGTGGAAAGAGTAGCCAACCATCTTGGCTTGGATGACCCATCCAAAATTAGGCTTACATCCCATAACTGTTACTCCCAGCAACCTAAACCTCAACCCATCAAGTACCGGGGAGTGGATCATTTATCTGATATGCTGGTGCACTACAATCAGGTATACCATAGAAGTTTAGGTCTCTACCGATTCTTTTGTTTTTCTGTTCAGATAGCTGAAGTGAATTTGTATGTTTGTCTTGCTTGATAGACATCTGATATTATATACTATGAAGTATTGGACATCCCTCTTCCAGAACTGCAAGGCCTTAAAACATTAAAGGTTGCATTTCATCATGCTACCAAGGATGAGGTAAATAATCGCAACTCATTGTTTTTTTATGCAAATAATATGCTTATTTTAAGTTTTGTGCTCCATGGAATCTCTTATGTTCACAGGTAGTGATTCATACCATCAGATTGCCAAAACAGAGCACTGTAGGTGATGTCATCAATGACCTTAAGACAAAGGTAAATAATCACAACTCTTTCAGGACAAAGGAAGTATTTAATCTGCCTCTTGTTTATACCTTTTTTTGCATGATTTATTTCATAACTCATGCGGAGGTTGCACCAACTAATGTGAATACCTATCACTTTCCCAATTGCTACCTTCCCTCCTTGTGCCCTTTCTTTCTGGACAAAGGAATTCACCATGTGCCTTATTATGGAACAGGTGGAGCTGTCTCATCCCAGTGCTGAACTTAGATTACTTGAGGTTTTCTATCACAAGATCTACAAGGTATCACCTGTTTTGTAATGGTTGTTTACTTTGAAAAATATCAATTACATAGATTAGTTGTTTGCCTTCTGAAGTAAGGGTCCTGTGATTCGTTATGCTTATTTCCCTTTGTTTTTTCACTTAGAAATGCGCAAACTCTTCTAAATGGATGAAATGTTTTCAATCATTAATCATTGCAAGTAATGTAGTGATTGAATTATGTGGAATTGTTTACATTATAGGTAAATAGTTTTTTGCAATCTCAATTGTTTTTATATCAGAGTTGAATTACTTGAGTTTGAGAGTGCTTGCATCACATGCTCACGTATACTAGAATATGTTTTCACATGTCATGGGTGGTAAAAATGATGCACATAAAACAAATAATTTGATGAAAAACCTGCAATAGCTTACATAAAGTTCAGTTATGGTAGAGTCTAATAAAACAAACAGATGACATTCTGGAAACATTATTGATTCGAACCAAATATCTAATGGACTCATGAGATATGGGGGTACACATGTAAAATGATTAAACCTCAAGTTTTATATGGGATGTTAGTACCACGAAGGATTTCATTTCATAATGTTTAGACCTTAAGTTTACAGCTTTAAGTTTATACAGCCAAACACTTAACAGCTCTTTAAAATTTAGAATATTGTCGGATATGTCCGGAAATGTTTTCTCCAAGAGTATGAATTTGTTCAGATTTATGCTAAATCTAAAAGACAACCTGCCATGAACATATTCATCAGTAATACACAGGATCTGTCTTAATATTTGTAGCTCCTAGGAATTTGAATTGATGCTTTTTACAAATGGGCGTGCATGATCTCTTAACCTGTTATGTCAACTTTTGCCTCTTTGTTGTCTTGTTTCTAAGTATGCAACCTCATCTTTTCAGATCTTTCCACATAATGAAAAAATCGAGAACATTAATGATCAATACTGGACACTACGTGCAGAGGAGGTAAGCCTATCTCAGCGTGGATGAAATTGAAACATAATTATCTGTAAGCTAGATGCACTGCGGAACTGGATCTGAGTACATTATTGCTGACCATTCAGTTTGACATGGAATTATGAATTGCTTAAGCCTGTATCCCACTCCTCTCTCTTGACATGCATCAATATGCACACTATTCCGTGGATCCTTGAATTGAATTTTTTTTCAAATGCTCTGGACTAGTCCTTAACTTAAGAAAAGAAACATCTAATTCATATTCCACCTTATATATTGCTCAAGCTTCCAAGTAACCTTGGAATAGAATGGTAGCAATAGGAAAAATGATCTCTTGTTTGTCAAATATGAAGGGAAAAAATTTCATTAAGGTGGAGAAATTGCAAAAAGTCTTTCAGACCTTTTTTCTCAGTTCTCATGTTTTGAACTAATTTTCTCCCTGTTCAGTATTTGTACTTGTTTGCATATTCTTTGATATAATTTGTTGATGGATGTTTCCATTAATGATGCATCTATTTTGTGACGCATTGCATCAGATACCTGAAGAAGAGAAAAACCTTGGTCCTCATGATCGTTTGATTCATGTATATCATTTCATGAAAGACACAACTCAAAACCAGGTGGTAAGTACATTTAAATTTTATTTCAACTGCATTTTGTTTGGCACTTGCTTTAATTGGCTCCTCCCCCTATGGCAGTTATCAATTACTTTCATGTTTTGTTTTTCGAGGTATCTATGTTTCTGCCATATCTTTTTCAATGCTTGTTTGTGTTTTATATTAACAGCAGGTTCAGAATTTTGGAGAACCATTTTTCCTGGTCATTCATGAGGGCGAGGCTTTAGCTGATGTCAAAATGCGTATACAGAGAAAATTGCAGGTTCCTGATGAAGAATTTTCAAAGGTATTATTTAATTACAGAAGTAATCATTGATGCACTATATATGGTAGACCATCTGCACTTTTCACATTTCATTGCATTTCCATGGTTGAGACAGACAGTATTTCACCACGTATCATGCTATCAAGATTAGTTTTCTGGAGATGCAAGCTTTTGTTTCTTTATTTGTAATTTTTTTGGGTTTTTTTTTGTGTGCAGTGGAAGTTTGCATTTTTGTCACTAGGTCGCCCTGAGTACCTTCAAGACTCAGACATTGTGTCCAATCGTTTTCAGGTCCCCCACTCTCACATGCCTTCCTTTTTTCATGGGCACTGACATGACAACTTTTCTTATTATTTTGTGCTTTACATTTTCTGTTTGGTTCAGAGAAGGGACATTTATGGTGCCTGGGAACAATATCTTGGACTCGAGCATTCTGACAATGCTCCCAAAAGGTCATATGCTGCTAATCAGGTATTTACTTGTCTTGTAATTTGCAGTAAGCATCAAGCTTATAGCCAAGGTTATTGGGTGAGCTAAAAAATGACAGTTGAAATTATAATGGCAGATGATGATTTAAGAACCACCAATAAAATGCACTGCATGCACTCTGATGATAATGAATTCTGTTCCTCAAAAGCTTTGTTCTGACCTTGTCTTCAATTTGCAGAATCGTCATACATTTGAGAAGCCGGTAAAAATCTACAATTAGGAAGCAATGAGGAAGTAAAACCAGTGCATCAAGTGACTTTAATACCCTGTTTGCATACAAAATGAGCAAACAAGGAAGAAGCAGGCTTTCAAGCAGTGCAAATCAGTGGGTTTTTGATAGATATGTAATTCTTTCATGTAGGGAGAGGGTAAACTTATGCCTAAGAACTGCGTTCCCTCGATAGTTTTGACCTCTCTCTTGCACTCGGCTTTCGGGTGTAGTAGATGACATTTGATCCTTGAATCCTTTGTAATTTAGTACATAAGATTTTGATATGGGGGATGTATAGAGGGGTATAGGTGTGTGTTCTTAAGTTATTGTCTTTCCTTTAGCAATCATCCCTTTGTGGATTTCCCTAGATGTGTTAGAGAATCATTTGAGTCTCCTTTTGAGGCACATGTATAATTTGTTGTTTGTTTACTTGTTCTTGGCTTCCCTGTATTTCTTTAAATGAAACACCAATTCCCTTCAAACCGATCCTCACTTTCCTCTTTAGTCTTCCTCTTTGTCTGTCTCCGACCCGAGTTTAACCTTCAGCCGGGTCGGCCAAAATGGAATCAGCTTGGATCAAATTAGAGCAGTCACTTCCCTTGTGCCATTCCTCCTCCATGTTTGATGTGCAACTGACAAATTACTTTCTTATGGAATTGATTAAGGGCTGCATGCAAACAGCCAAATAATTGCTGGCTCTTGTCTGCCACTTGAATGGTAACCAATTACGACTTCGAATAAAGATCTCTGTGATTTGGGCATGTGTGGCTAGGTAGGCGGCTAGGTCTGGTGGCTTTGGTGTTGATTGCCTCCCGCCCAACCTCGTCTAAAGCAGTGGTATAAACAGCCGCAACCTCAACTGGCCCCAGCTGCCAGAGATTGAATTTGTTTTCGAACGGTTACGACAGATTTTCCTTTTGGGATTAGTTTTAAACAAAAGTTAGACATTTGTTTCGAGCTCGGACAAGAGAGGAATTATGTGAAAACAACGTTTAAATGGATACATGCTTTTAGTGTGCTGACTGTTTTCACATGGAAGTGTGATTGAGAGTGAATCTCCATGCCATCATCTCAACCATTTGTCTGTGGACTAGAATTGTTGATTAAGTGTTGTGGTTGTTATACCTCATTTGAGTTCTTATCCTATCCGGGATCCAGGTTGATGGATCAATCAACAAGTCATTTTGCTAATGTTAAAACAGTATTATCTTGGATAATCTTAAATTTTTTTTCTTGGATTTGACCTAGCTAGGTAGGTTGTGTTTTGCCGAGTTAATATTTGAAACACTTCAAAACGAAATACAATTCAATTCAGGTTCTAGGTCGATGATGAATCACCATCACCAAGTTCATCCACATACAGATCAGCCTTAATCAAGTTCTGGATCAATTCGGCATGATCCAATTTAGCTAGGAAGCCCAATGGACTTTTGATGGCCTAATTGCTCCTTGAACATGAAATTCCAATTTCTGCCATTCATTCACAGCAGCAAGTCTCCTAGTCATACGTTAAAGCTTGCGAATTGGATGGTTGATCCAATCTCTCTCTCTTTGTTTATATATATATATAGTTTTCTTTTTAAAATCTAAAACAATGATTTTTATTATTTATAAAAACCGTCTAAGTTTCTCATCGACCCCACCCTAGCTAGGCCTTGGATTGTGTTTGGAGGTATAATTATATTTGTTTTTAAAAATATGTTTATTTAGAAATATAATAAAATAATATTTTTATTTTTTAAATATTATTTTTAATATCAAAATAATCTAAAAATAAAAAAATATTAATTTTAGTATTCCAACCATGAATGTCTTGGTGGGTCGGTATGGCTCCATGGTGGCATTGCATCGCCATCACATCAAAAGCTTCGTTTACATCCATTAGCGAACATTTCAAGACACATAAGCAGAGAGAGACGAAGGATTTTTCCATGCACATGGATATGCATAACAAATTACAACGATATCTTGCTTTCATTTTGAAGTTTTAAATTCACAGGACACTGTTCTAAGTTGCGTATGAATACTAATAAATCTTTAGGCATCTATATTGTTATACACATAAATATACCTAGCGAATCACCAAGATAACTCTCATGTATTTTGTGAATTTTAAATCGATAAAGAATAGCGTTCTAAGTTCAGTATAAATATAAATGAATTTTAAATCGATAAAGAACAACGCTGCATATAAATATGAATGAATTTTTATAAATTATATATAGAGGTTCTGAAAACATTCTATACCATTCAAATAATCGTTATAATTTACAGGCACTATTTATACTTCTTATATATTTTTTTTAAAATTACAATTACTACAATATCAAACACATTTAAAAGCTTGTGATAATGAAATTCACGTCTGCCACCTGTCACCTGTATGGTCGTTTTCCTGCCAGCTGCACAAATGAAGTTCGCACACAGGTTGCGTATTCAATGAAAATTCCTCCATTTCTATAAGAAGCTGAGAATCTTGAGTCAGGTAAAGAAATAAGGGGCTAAAGCAAGTTAGCAATGGCATCCATGTTGTCTAGATTGATTATCTTTCCTACACCACCTTCTATGATCGTTCCAGTCATGTCTGTGGTTAGTCTGGTAGCATTAGCAGGTCTTGGTGTTTCTGAAATCTTAGGAAAGCATTTACAGTACTCAAAATTGTGGAACTTGAATTCCGCAAAATCTTCAAGAAAGCAGATACAACTCTCCAGCAGAACTGGCATGCTTGTACTCTATGTGCCAGCTTTCCTTTCTGGTGTTGCTGCTTTTGTGCTCTATCCAAATCATGATCTCAGGCTGTTCTTGGTTAAAGCAACCCTTACCCTACATTTCTTCAAGAGGGTCATTGAGGTAAGACATCTGTGATCATGAAACTCTTTACATAGTTTGCTTGGAACTTGGGTTGCTAACGGGTTTTGAACTTGTTCTATCATGTTATGCAGGTGCTGTTTGTTCACAAATATAGTACCAGTGGGGTGGTTCTTGATTCTGCAATTCTTATAAGTTCAAGTTATTTCTCTGCTACTTCAACCATGATATATGGTCAGTATCTAACACAAGGGTTTCCTGAGCCACAGCTGGACTTGAAGTATCCAGGGATTTTGCTGTTCATGCTGGCAACCTTCGGCAACTTCTACCACCACCAAGTTCTTGCCTCTTTGAGAACAAATGATGACAAAGAATACAAGATTCCAAAGGGTGGTTTATTTGGCCTGGTGATATGCCCTCACTATCTCTTCGAGGTGTTGGCGTTTATAGGGATATTTTTCATTTCTCAAACACTGTATTCCTTTTGCTTCACTTTAGGCACTATTGTTTACTTGATTGGAAGGAGTTATGCTACCAGGAGATGGTACCTTTCCAAGTTTGAAGATTTTCCCAAGGATGTC
The DNA here is from genome assembly GCF_000495115.2 of Populus euphratica. Lineage (NCBI taxonomy): Eukaryota > Viridiplantae > Streptophyta > Magnoliopsida > Malpighiales > Salicaceae > Populus > Populus euphratica. The sequence goes on along the minus strand of NW_011499863.1, from coordinate 1,153,946 downwards.
AAGGCTCTTATTCCTTTTGTGTTTTGAATGTTGATGTTGTTGAAGTGAAACTGAAGAATAAAGAAATAAATCAGCAATATAAAGTTATTGTTACTGTGACTGAAAGCATGATGAAATCATTTTTTTGTACATGAGTTTTGATAACAATCTTCGTAAATACAATGATAAGATTTTAACATAAAAAGAGTTGTAGTCCTCACAAATTGAAGCTAATCTTGACTTAATCTTCTCACCATTGAAACTCACAAATTGGAGCTTTCTTGACTTAATCTTATCAAAAACCACTTTTTTAGTAGATGAGGCAATTATCAATACTCCTTGTATTTTTTACTACAAACACCTATTTTGTTTCTCAAAGTTTCAAACCTTATTTTTAATAATAGCTTAGTTAACATATCAGTAAACTGGTCTTTTGTCTTGCAATAAATCAGTAGATGAGGCAATCATCAACACTCCTTGTAACTTTTGCTACAGACACTTATCTTGTCCCTCAAAGTTTCAAACCTTATTTTTGATAGTGGCTTAGTTAACATATCAGTAAGTTGGTCTTTTGTCTTACAATAAATCAGTTGTAATTATTTATTTTTCTGAACTTCTCTAAGAAAATAATACTTGAGCTTGAAATGCTTAGTTTTGCCATGGAAAATTGGATTGTTAGATATTGCAATTGCAACCTGATTATCAACATTAACCTTAATAGCTTTCCTTTTCTCCATGTCCAAATCTGCTAAGATCTTTCTAAGCTATAAGACTTGATTTGTAGCTACAGTCGCTGCAACATACTTTGCTTCTGTTGTTGATTGTGCAATAATTTCTTATTTTTTGAAACACCAGGAGAAAATTCCTGATCCAAAACTAAAACAATATCCAAAGGTTCTCTTCATGTTATCACAATTACCAGCCCAGTCACTGTCTGTATATCGTTGAAGTTCAAAATTTTTAATACAACTAAACTGAATTCCTTAACTTAGTATACCTTTGATATATCTCACTACTCTTTTTGCAGCCTTGAAGTGAACTTCACTTGCACAATGCATGAATCTCGATAACAAGTTTATAACATGTATAATATCAGGTCTTGTTATTGTGAGGTATATCATACGTCCAATCAAGCTTTTGTAAATTGCTTCATCTACTTTGTCAGCTCCATCTTCTTTACATAACTTTTGTTTCAGGTTCATGGGTGTCATTGATTTGCATTCTTTCATTTTGAATTTCTTCATAATCTTTTTGACATATTTCTATTAACCAATAAAGATCCCATGCTAGTTTTGTTGCGCTTCCATTCAATTAGGTTTGTTATTTCAAATACCTTTATTACTTTTGCTTTGAATTTGTCTATCATGCTTGGATTGTTTCCTATAACAAAAAGAGCATCCACATAAAGTGAAACCACAATGTAATCAGAATTTGAATTTTTGATATATAAGGCTGATTCACCCAAACTTTTTTAAAAGTCATGTTTAAGTAAGTGCTTATCAATCCTACTATTCCAAGCTCATGGAGCCTGTTTCAATTTATATAAAGCTTTTTTCAATAAGTTAACCTTTTCTTCTTCACCTACCACAACAAATTCTTTAGGTTGTTCCACGAAAATATCCTCCTGTAGATAACTAAGAATACAGACTTCATAAAAAGTTGAAATATTTTTCAACCTTTTTGAGCTATAATTACTAGTAGCATTCTAATGGTGTTTAGACATCCACTGTGCAAAGGTCTCTGAAAAATGTACACAAAAAATATATGCATAACCTTTAACTACCAATCTAGCTTTGTGTTTGTTGATGATGTCATTTGTATTCAATTTTGTTATGTAAACCCATTTTACTCCATTAGGTTTTTTGTGTTTCTGCATGTCCACCAATTCCCATGTTTGATTCTTCTCAATCATCCTTTGCTCTTCTTTCATTGCATCAATCCATTTTAGATCATATTTGGCTTTTTCAAATTTTGTAGGTTCTAACACAGTTACATTACAGCTTTGATAAATGTCTGTAAGCAATCTAGTTCCTCTGAATGGTGCTTCATCAATATCACCAAGATCTTGCATAATCTCCTTACTTGCACTTTTTTCTGCATCTTTGAAGTTCCACTTTTTTTTTTGTTTCAATGAACTTGATGTCTCTATTAACTATTATCTTTTTTGTTTGAGGTTGAAAACTCTATAGCCTTTTGTAACATTGCTGTAGCCAACAAATATGTCAGCTTTAACCTTTCTATCAAGTTTATCTCTTCTCACCTGAGAAACATAAGTGAAACTTAAGCAACAAAAAATCTTTAAATTCCGAAGTGAAGGTTTATAACCATGTCAAACTTCATAAGGAGTCTTGTTTTGTAACGCTATTGTTGGCAACCTATTCAACAAGAAAACTGCAGTGTTCATAGCCTTAGTCTAAAACTTTTTGGGTAAAATCTTTCTCAAATAACAGACACCTTATCATCTCTATTATTGTTCTATTTTTTCATTCACTTACACCATTTTGCTGAGGAGTGTAAGGTATAGTATATTGATGTTCAATCCCTGCATTATGAGAAAACTTGACAAACTTGTTTGATGTGTATTCGATGCTATTATCAGATCTTACAACTTGAATTCTGTGACCACCTCGATTTTTAATCTAGTTTTTAAATTTTAGATTTTTTTTTTGCTATCTTAGTCTTAAACTTGAAATAGACTTAGCATATTCTTGCATAATCGTCAATGAAAACAATATAATACCTGTTTCCATTTAAAGATAGTCTTTAGAGGTCCAACAACATCGATATGAATAAGCTGAAGCTTTTTCACTGCTTTCTAAGCCTTGTTCAAAGGAAATGAAAGTCTGTTCTGTTTGCCATATTGACAAGAGGTATAAACTGTAATTTCTTGTTTCAGGTTTGGAATTCTCTGCACCATCTTCTTTTTCTGCACCAACGTTGCTTGATTAAAATGCCCCAGCCTTTTATGCCATAATTCTGTCTAATTTGCTGTGCTTCTAAAAATAGCTAACTCCTCTTCCATCAAGTCTAGTGAAAAGCTTTTTCCTTTCATCTTTATGAATATTCCTAATCCAACAGGATCAGAAATTGAGCAATGTTTATCTTTGAACACAATTAAGTATCTTTTTTCAAGAAGCTGACCAACACTTAACAGATTCTGATCAATTTCAGGGACAAAAAAACATCTAAAATGAGTCTGAAATGCTTGAATAGATTTTCATCATTTATCATGTGATTTGTGCAACCACTATTTATAAGCTAGCAATCACTTGTATGTTTGCCAGCAAAGCAAGTGGCCACAAATAGCTGCTCCTCTTATTGTTGATCATCAACTTGAACTTTACCTTTTTGTTGGTTAGTTTTGTTTTTGCAAATCTTCTTAATATGTCCTAATTGATCACACTTTCTGCATTTCATATTAGGTCTCCACCAGCAATCTTGCTGTAAGGGAAAATTTTCTTCGAGTGTTGATATAAGGAGGAAAGTTTCCAATTCTTTTACTGCTGCTATCGGCTTCTTTATATTTGTTGTATTTTTTTTTTGCCTTTGTCACCTTCTTAGATATGCATTTTAGCTTGAAAAGCTCTTTCTATTGACTCCTCTTACCTTATTATTCTTCTTTGTTCTTATACATGTAAAGCATTGAGCAATTTTGCCAAAGAAATTTTTGACAGATCTTTAGATTCTTCTAATGAAGAAATTTTTGATTCAAACATTTTAAGTAAATTTATAAGAATTTTTTCAATAACTCTTTTATCAGGAAGGTCTTCTCCAAATAGTCTTACTTTGTTGATTATGGAAAGCAGTTTGAAAGATAAATCTCTGATTGTTTCTATTTTTTTCATTTTCTACATCTCAAACTCCTTTCTCAAATTTAAGATTTTCATATGGATTGTTCTCTCATTTTTATGAATTCCTCTTCAAGATAATTTCAAATTTGCTTGGCTGTATCAAGTGCAATTATTCCGAGAAATATTGCTTTTGAAATTATAGAGTAGAGACATGTTTTAGCTTTGAACTTCCTGGCTATTCCTCACAATGATTTCTAATTTGAACTAGAATAGGATTTGCAGTAAGTGGTTGTGGATCATGTTCTTATTCTACAACATTCCAAAAATCACAGGCTTTATGTTTTCATTCTTACAACTCATATCTGGTAGTTTCCACTAGTAAATATTGGTGGTGATGCAAGAGAATACATATTTGATGCCATTGAAAAATGATAGAAAACTTATGTTATTGAATTTTTGGTGAAAAACGATTTCTTACAGGTTATTCTTTTAACTCAAACTGGTCTCGTAAGATCAATGTAGCTTTGATACCAATTTGATGTTGTTGATAATATAGAGAAACTGAAGAACAAAGAAATAAACCAGTAATATAGAATTATTATTATTATGGCTGCAATCATAATTCTTTATTAATGAAATCACTCTTTTATACAAGAGTTTTGATAACAAAGTTCAGAAAAATAATGATAAGATTTTAATAGAAAAAATGTTCTATAATAACTTTATTTACAATTAACATCCTAACAAATTAGAGCTAATCTTGAATCAATCTTCTCAACATTAAAGACCACTTCTTCAGTAGTAAATGAGGCAACCATCAACAAACATTTACTTTATTTTTTTTCATAATTAAGAAAATGATTCATATCATTTTTACACTTAATCAACTTTCAAAGTTCTAATATTTGAATAATTTGATGGTGCTAATCATGAAATATGATTAGTACTTAAAAGTGCATTTTTATCATGGTTTTATATCATCATTTTGCACTTGAAGTATCAATAACTCCTTAACTAAAATATGTTTTATAATAATGTATCTAATAATATAAGATACCTATAATTTATGGTAAATGTCTATTTTTAATGCAGTTCTATCATATAAATAAAAGGATTGATTGATGACTTGAAGAACTTAAATTGCATGGATAAAGAGATGGTCAAACTTAGAGAAGAGATGTCGGTGCAATCCAAACCGGAACACTGTTCGGTAATTGGGTTATATCTAGAGCTACAGATCTCAGATTTAGGTCCAATTTATATGGATGGAAAGGTAAGACATAGGCCTACAACTTTTATATGGAGCCCAAGATCTGAAAAGGCCATTATCAAGTCCAAATTGTAGTAACAACAAAGAAGCCCGAATCTGTCTTCCAGCCCGAGCACTGTTCGGTATTTTGGCCATATCTGGAGTTCTAGAAGTCAAAATGAGCTGAATTTTTTACACAAGAAAGATGAGACAATTTCCTACAACTTTCATGTTTACAACTGGCTCCAATTTTGACGTTATCAATGACGTTTTGGGCAGACAAGAGAAGATAAGGATTGTCACCAAGTCAAAAGTTGGCCACCCACTTATCAATTAGTCATCAAATCAATAGTTCCCAATTTTGGCCTATAAAAGGAGGCATTTGCCATGCATTTAGGCATCTTGGTTTCCAGATCAAGATCATGCTCTTCCTTTCTCTCTTTGTATTTTTTGTAATGTTTATGCTTTGCTTTCATTAATATTAAGTTTATACCTTTCATTTCCTTTCCTTTACTTAGTTAACTTTTATGTTCTTATTTTGTTTATCTATTTTGCTTTCTTTCATTATGTCTAACTAAGTTAGTTATGTCAAGGTGAAAAGGTTACACTAATGGTGTAAGAATAAGTATAATGTAAACTTAATATGGACTTTAATGTTTGATACTAACATGTTTTATATTTGTTATCTTGTTCACTCTTTAATACTTTGCTTGTTAAATGACTAATCTTGATTTATGTTGTATAACACTTAGTACAACAAATGCTTGGCACTTTCATAGCCCATAATGTATGGTATAACCGACACCTGAGCTATGAAAGGAACTTGATTTGTTGTTAACATAAGTTATAATCATGAATGCTTGATGAGATTTACAAGTATTAGCATTAATTGAATAAGATGACTAATGTAATCATGTTAACAATATATAATCTGATTGGAACCTCCTTTGTGTGTGGTTTTCAATTCAATAATAAAAATTTATACTATACTTGTTTGATATACCATTAGTGGAACCTCTAACCTTGACATTTGTTATTATAATTGTTTAATCGTTACATTAATATTTCATCTCAAAGTTCTCATCATCTTCTTCTTCTTCTCCTTCTTTTTTCATTATTATTATTATTATTATTATTATTATTATTATTATTATTATTATTGTTATTGTTGTTGTTGTTTTATAATTGTTGTTTATAATTTGTATAATTAACCTCCCTGTGGTTCGACCCCGGTCTTGCCGGGTTATTTATTACTTCGACACTCCTGCACTTGGGAGAAGACATCAACCTTTTAGTCGTGTCAAAATACTACCCAAGATGTTGCATGTGCACGGCGTCGCGACGATTGTCCAACCTAAAATTTTTTTATGTAATAGACTGATGTATAGACTATTCTGGCAAAATATAAAGAGACAATAAATTCTTATTTCTTATCAGTAAATTATGGACTAAGAGTCCTCATTTAATATTCTGGTTACTAGGAACCCTAATTGGTATAATAGATAGGGTATGGAGACTAGTTGCGTAAAGGAAATGTATTAGCACCCCAACTATGCCCTACCTAAAGTAGGCTATAATGTTTTGTTTGATAAAATCTAAAGTCTGGTTGTGATGTTTAAAATTTGTTAATTTGTCTATGGTCTAAGAAAAGTCATTTGCAAGGAGATTCTTATCTTATCGATAAAAACCTAACTGTTCTATGTCATTAATAAAGAAAAAATACCTTTTTAACATTGAAAATACATTTTACGTATAAATTTTTAATTTTTGATACTAAAATAAAACAAAATAAATTTTTATTGTTTTGAAATTTTGGCCAATATTCTTTTGACTTTAATAAACTAGTTATTAAAGCCAAAATACAAGTTAAGACATTATTTTTTGGTGTATGAATAACACAATATGATTTTTTTAGCTTTGAGACACTTTGCCATGTGTACAAAAATATTTATTTCTTTTTTCATTTTTTTTTATTTTTAGAAGTTTTGATGAAAATCAGGTATTTTAACACTGAATTTGTATTTTTATGATGTAAAATATTGCTTAATATTAATCAAAATGACATAAAAACTATGTGAAAAATTATAGAATTCTAAAAAAAAAATTGATTTTTTTTTTTGCAAAAATGAGTTAAGCTAGACCTGACCTAACCTTTCTAGGCTGGGCCGGATCTGACCAATCTACTGTGGGTTGGGCTGATGTCCTAGCCTAGATCTAAATTGACTGGTTACTGTGTATCAATATAGTAACTATCCCACGCCGTCTTTTTGCATCAGAACGTGAAATCATGTTTTGCATACAAAAATGCAGGCGACTCTGGCAAGGAATTAAACGGTGGGGTGGAGGCTTACTTAGAGCGGTGGAGCTGCTGGTGGTTCGCGGTGGCCAGCGGTGCTGCTAGGGAGCTGGGGGTGGTAGGGGCAGCATTTTCTTCTTCCTCTTTTCCCCTGTTTTGTTTCTCTTCTTCTTTATTCTTTTGTCTTCTCCTTTTCTTCTCTTTTCTATTCTCTTTTTTTTTTTTGTTATGTATCTCTCGTTCTGTTCTTTTTTTTCCTCCTTCTGTCTCTCTTAACCCTTTTTTTTTCATCCTTTATGCCTCATCTCTGCCTCTGTATTTATAGGCAGAGAAGGGCAGTGAAAATGCCCTGCCTTTATTCGGTCAGGGGACAGGGCACGGTGGATGGTGGTGCCACCTGGGGTTGGTACGCCATTGGTTGAGTTGGCATCCTTTTGAGATTTAAAAGAGAGTGGAAGTCGGTGAAAAACAGAGTAGAGAAAAAAAATCTTCTTCTCCTATTCTCTACACGTCTAGAGGAAAAAAATAACAGATGATGCTGTTCAAAACTGCATCGTTTCAAGATTATTATTTTTTTGCATGAAACAACACCGTTTTGGACAAAACGTATCGTTTCATTTAAAAGAAAAAAAATGGCAAAAACATGTCAGAGTTCACATTAGTCTTCACTTTGTGATTTGTTCAATTGAGTCCTTAATTTCAATTTTGATTTTAAAAATCAATTCAATTACATCCCTGCTAAAAATCAAAAAGTGGCCTTGAAGTTGGTCGCCTTTTTCACTTTAGTCCTTGTTCTTGAAGTTATGTAATTTGACTCTCAATTGATACATAAACTTCTAATTTCTTCAATTAGGCCCTTGATCTGGTTTAAATTACAATCCCTTTATTTACACTTCTTTTCCAATTTGGTCATTGATTTCAGATTTCTTCAATTAAGTCCCTAATTGGCTATCAAACTTCACTATTTATGCAATTAAGCCCCTGATTTAACCAAATGAACTCTTAAAAATTATATTTGACCTCAAAACTATAATTTTCTTCAATTAAAGCTCAAATTAACTCCAAAATTAATTTTTCTTGCAATCAAAATCTTCATAAATTCAATTAAACCTTCAAATAAAATTTAATTGAGTCCATAAGAATCTGATTTTGAATTTTTCTTCCTCAAATTGAATTTTCTTTGTCAACAGGGCTTTCATCAATTAATAAAATAATGTCAAATTTTAATTTTTATATTTTTGGATATTCTCGACTAATTTTTAATCATTTTATGAGTATTCTATCCTTTTTTACTGTTTTTATTTTTTTGATTTTTTTCAAACGCATATACATTTTTTTAAGTTTTTTATGCAAGGACCGTTATAACATAAAACTTGCTCTTGTGAGTTTGCAAGAGATTGCCTTGCTAGAATTTTTAGGATTGTTTAATTTAATTATAACCAGCAAAACACAAGATTGCTTTACCAGTTTTTTTAATTATCGAACATAGAAGTGGATTTGTCAAAAGAGTCACGAAGGATGTCATTTGTGTACGTTGTGTTCTATAAAAATAATAATTAAAAAAAAACCCTAAAGGAAGCCATGCCACTTCTGGCAAGTGTCAACCGTGATAATGCCCTTTGTGATGCCTCGAGATACTAGTTTCTAGCTCAATCTCATGTAGCAAGCCTCCAAATTAAATTCGGCATAAGCCCATTTCTTCCTGTAGTCTTGAGATTTAACTAGTCTTCAATAAAAGGTCATAAAATCATTCCATGTGGCTCCATGCCAAGCCAGACAGAATACCATACAAAAACCAAAAGCATTCTTCAACCAGAACCTTGTTAGCCGCATATTTCCTTGGTCTCCATACTTTTGGAAGTTTAATGCCAAAAAACCCTTACGTGTCCGCTTCTTATTCACAAGCGCAAGAAACTGCATGGTGATCCCCTGCTCAAGATCACATGGTTTTAAGGGCCTTAATTTCTCCGTTTAAATGCAAGGCATCAATCCGTCCATCACCCACCTCTTAGCTAAAGTTGCTCGATATTGCACAGAAAACAGAAGTGAAGAAACATGCTGCCCATGTTGCCGAGACTTTTCTTTCCACCTCCTTTCTTTATCAAAGCAATGTCAGTGATTTGTGTTCTGTCATTAGGAAATGTTGGGCTCTCAGAGATTAGAGGAAAGCACATGCAATACTCCAAATTCTTGAATATTGGTGAAAAGAAGCCCATCGAAAAAAAGATTCGAGTCTCCAGTAGAACTGGCATGCTCATTGCTTACACGCCAGCATTTCTTGCCGGTGCTGCTTCGTTCGGGCTCTTCCCAAATGAGGATCTCAGGTTTTTGTTGGTCAAATCCACTCTAACCTTCCATTTCTTCAAAAGAATACTTGAGGTAATTGATCTGCCCCAACCCTCTCTCTCTGTCTCTAGCAATTTGGCAGTCTAGTAAAGAAGAAGCCATGAGGTAACCAGAAATTTTTTTTCTTCACCAGGTGCTATTCGTTCACAGATACAGTGGAGGGATGGAAGTTGAGTCTCTGATCCCTATCACTCTTAGTTATTTCACATCCTCTGTGTTTATCATCAATGCTCAACACCTAGCACAAGGACTCCCAGAGCCAGAAATTGATTTGAAGTATCCAGGGATTGCATTGTTTGTAGCAGGAACCAGTGGTAACTTCTACCACCATCGTCTCCTTTCAAAACTGAGAAGCAAGGATGACAAAGAATACAAGGTCCCCAAGGGAGGCTTATTTGACCTAGTGATTTGCCCTCACTATCTGTTCGAGATTCTTGGGTTCTTGGGGATCTCTCTCATAGCTCAAACATTGTATGCCCTTTCCTTCTTTGTTGGAACAACTCTTTACCTGGTGGGGAGGAGTTATGTCACTAGAAGATGGTACCTTTCACAGTTCAAAGACTTTTCCAAGGATGTAAAGGCTCTCATTCCTTCTGCATTTTAAACCTGTACAGAGACGAAAAACAAATTTGATGACTTTCCCAAGGATATCAACACAATCATTCCTTGCTTCTTTTTTTTTTTTAATGTTTCAAACATAGAATTGGAGTCATCAACATGTTTCACTCTGGAATTATGGCTCAGTGCTCCGTATCAAAAGGGTCACAAACCATGACTGTAAAACTCCATCCGGGGTATTATTTATTTATTTTTATTAAAATAAAATTATCGATGTTGATTCTCAAGTTTAGCCAAATCAATTGAGTTATAAATTAATCCGTCAGATTAATCATTTTTTAAAAAAAAACTAATATATTTTTTCGTTTAAATTAAAACCTATCATATTCTAAATTGTGGATTTTCCCTTTGCATGTGGAATGGCAGAAAACATATTTTTTCTTTTTATAGTTTAAGATTTAATTAATTAATATTATAATTTTTCATTATCATTGTCTTGAAGAAATGGGAAAAGTTAGCTTTTGCCTAATTAAAATCTTTTTTTTTTCAATTGAGATTTTTGTTTTCCCAATGAAGTTTTAGCCAACGAAGACCCTTTTTATTACCCTATACAGATTATCTTCTAATTCTGTTTGTAACTTTATTATTATTATTATTAACAATTGATTTACTTGTTAATTATATAGATTTGTTTCCATATGTTCCTCACTATATTTCTACTTATAACTTATAAAGATTGCTTATATTCATTCCAATTTATTAATAAATTTATTATTTTTCTTCACAACAATGATTATATATGCTTTCATGAACAATGTTCTAATATCATAGACTAGATACATTCCTTCTACATTTTTTTTTTTTGGTAGAAATACATGCCCTGTTAAGATTTTGTTGTAAATATTTCTATGCAGAAGTAATTTACTTTTGTAGCTTTGAATTATATATTTACTGCCTTATCTTTCGGCATCACACTTGTATATATTGCCTTCTAATAAATAATATGAGCCTTCCCTAGTCTAGGTCGTCGAATGTTCAGTGCCAAAGAGTCCATGCTAAAGTGTTCGGTTCTTCTTCAACAGCATAGCAAACTAGGGCATTGCTCTGTTCAAATTAAGCAAGCCCGTCCACCTTCCTCGAAATTGCAAAGAAAACTGAAGTGAATACAAATGGAGTCCACGTTGCTGAAACTCTTATTTCCATCTCCTTTCCTTATCAAAGCAATGTCTGCGGTTCCTGTTGCGACATTAGGATATGTTGGGCTATCAGAGGTAAGAGGAAAGCACATATAGTACTCCAAATTTTTGAATATTGGTGAAAAGAAGCCCGTCGAGAAGACGATTCAAGTCTCTAGTAGAACTGGCATGCTTATTGCTTACACACCAGCATTTCTTGCCGGCGCTGCTTCGTTCGGGCTCTTCCCAAATGATGATCTCAGGTTTTTGTTGGTCAAATCCACTCTAACCTTCCATTTCTTCAAAAGAATACTTGAGGTAATTGATCTCCCTCCTCTCTCTCTCTGTCACTAGCAATTTGGCAGCCTATTGAAGAAGATAAACCATGAAGTAACCAAGAAAATGTTTTTGTTCACCAGGTGCTTTTTGTTCACAGATACAGTGGAGGGATGGAAGTTGAGTCCGTGGGTCCTATCACTCTTAGTTATTTCACATCCTCTGTGTTTGTCATTTATGCTCAACTCCTAGCACAAGGACTCCCGGAGCCAGCTATTGATTTGATGTATCCAGGGCTTTTGTTGTTTCTAATAGGAATTAGCGGTAACTTCTACCACCACTGTCTGCTTTCCAAGCTCAGAAGCAAGGATGAAAAAGAATACAAGGTCCCCAAGGGAGGCTTATTTGACCTCGTGATTTGCCCTCACTATCTGTTCGAGATCCTTGGGATCTTGGGGATCTCTCTCACAGCTCAAACATTGTATGCCTTTTCTTTCTTTGTTGGAACAACTCTTTACCTGTCAGGGAGGAGTTATTCCACTAGAAGATGGTACCTATCACAGTTCAAAGATTTTCCCAAGGATATAAAAGCTCTCATTCCTTTACTATTTTGAACATGTAAAGGTTTAGAAGGAGAAGGAAGAAATTAGAATGAAAAATAAGAAATCAAAATATATTTTAATTTCTATACTGCATTTGGAATGATATTAAAAAATCAAAATATATTCCAAAGTTTATATTTTTTTTCTTAAGATGAAAAAACTTATGATTATAAAGAATATTCTACAACCGTGATAGAGTGATTTTAGCAATAGAATACTAGTAAATTAACAATAAAAGAAATGAACTATATAATTGTATTTAATTTATTCTTAAAAAAATGTTGTGTTTTCAATCCATTCTTCAGTCAGATTTTCACTATTAAAATTATATACGACCAAGTTGGATTTTAAATTTCCAAAACACGTTCTAATTATTTTTCCAAGGAAATGACAAATTTTTTTTTTTTTACAAAACTTGTAAGAATAATAAATCTCAGCTTATTCCTAATTGGATTCCCAGTTCGCCCTCTCTTACTCTATCTAGAGGTTTCATATGCACTCTCATCGAGCAATTGCTTCTCATTCTCATCAATCCATTACATCTAACCAAACAGTACCTAAGAACAGAAACCGAGCTACAACATACGTTAATACAAGTGAGCAGTTATCCTGCAATCTTTTCCATGAACGTAGACCGGCACTGGATGTTGCCAGGAAAACTTACCGTGGTCCAAGGGGCAGATTTTCTGTCTTTTATACCATCCAGTCCCCCGTCAGCAAACATTGATACAGAAACGGAGACTATGACAAAAGAAAGGCATTACGTTAATGGCGTAACTATTAGATTGCGATTGCTTGCCGAGCATTCCGACACTAACAGTGGTAACTGCATGACAATCTCATGCTTGCTGTGCCTTGCACAGCAATGGGGTGCAACCACTTGGCAACCTCAGAGTTTACCAGAACCCCAGTCCTTTAATTGGGGTAAAAACCTCCTGATTTAGCTCCCAGAAAATGCAAGTTCTGAATCAAGACCAAATGGACGAAATAACCACACATAAATTGGCAGTGGGATTATATCAAAACCATGAACGATTTTTCCCAAAAAAAGCATACAAGAATGCAAGGTATTACCCTTGTGAATTGACAATACCTGCACAGGTAAAACTAAAGTGTACAAATGGAAAAGGACTTTCAATCATAGCGTAAATGCAATTCCAGATTACTGGAGTAAACAAAGAAAGCCAAAACCATTTTTATAGGCATTTCAGTTGGAACGTGTGGCAACAAGGTCCATAGTAAAATCACAGAAAGCGGGGGGAAAAGCACCAGCTACAAATTTGCTACAAGAAAACCATACATGGAAGACGGGAGTCCCATATCCCAAAATCAGGACTTTTATGCTGAGATAACAGGTATTGAATTGAAAAAAGCAAGGCATTATAAGTTGCAGAAAACTTAATTTTAACAAGACTTGCAGGTTTGAACTGAACTTAAGACATGCAAAGCATTCTTACATATGACTCATAAATCCCGAATCCCAGTCTTGATAATCAAACTGTAAGCAAAAACAATGAGCACTCACTAGCTAGTACAGAACAAAACAGTCCTGATTGATTACCAGCAAAACTAGGATGACAATCTTGTACCAAAACAGCATGATGCCCATCAACGGAGTCTCCTAGCTTCTCTCTCAGACTCAAGCAAGGTAAGAATGTCACCTTCTCTAACAGGTCCCTTGACGTTCCTCATTATGAAACGGTTCTGGTCATCAATAAACTTGACTCTAACCTGAGTAACCTGTCCTCGAGATCCAGTCCTTCCCATAATTTTCACCACCACAGCATGCTTAATTTGACTATCCATTCTACACAAAAACAAACACAAGACAAACTCAGTCTCATCCAGTCAAAGCTTACATGTGGCTTAAATAGCAATCACCAAATCTCCAATTCAAATTGCTAAAAAACAAAGAAAACCAACTTGAGAAAACTCATCAGAGAAAAAAATAGGATCAGTTAATAAAGTTATCAACTTACAGTAACAACTGATACCAAACCCTAAGAAGCAAGAACTAACATACAATACATAATGAAAGAAGCCAATCAAATCATAAAAGAAGCTAAATTTGCAAAACATAGGATTATCAATTCCAAATAACTAAAATAAACAGAACCCACTTGAGAAAAAATACATAAAGAAAACCCACTTGACCAAAAAACCAGAATCACATAATAAAATTCTAAGCACAAAACAGAGGAACAAGAACAACAAAGACCAAACTTTACACGCAAATACTCTACTTTAACAAACAAGTCAATGGAACCCGAAAATGGGATTAATCAGAAACACAAAGTCCCTAACCCATTAGCCAAAGAAACTAAGAATCAGATCAAACTCTAAACATAAAAACGAAGAACCAAAACTGCAAAGACCAAACTTTTCAAGCTAAGCTAAACATGTACAGTATTAAAACAATAATCAAATATATAAAAGAAGCTAAGGTTTACGATACCTGAAGTAGCTAAGGATGGAGAGAGAGACGCGGCTGCTGCTGGGTTCTCACAATCAAAGCAATGAGAGAAACAAAAACCCTAGAGAGGCAAAGATGTCATACGGGCGTTCTTATATATACAGATGAGGGCATAATTGTCATTTAATTATCTTCAGCACAAAGACCATACTGAGCCCCCGATTCTCAATTAGATCTCCAAACAAAAATAATTCTCAACTGGGTCCTCCATCTATAAGACATTACTTAATCAACCCTCTTAGTATTTTTTTTTCCCTTTAAAATCATAAAAAACATTTAAAGAGAAAATTTTAAGTATTTATAAAGTGATTCTCATATAATTTTAAATTTCTATTTGGCTGATGTTTTAGGTTAGAAAAATAGTAACCTGTGTAGCATGAAAATAGAGATTTTTAATAACTATTTATTTGAGAAAATTTTATAATAAATTTATATTCTTTTGAAACAGAAGATATGGAAGAAAATGTTTTCTCGACTCTACTGTTCTAGTTTCTTCTATTTTTAAAGATCAATCAAACGCTATTTAAAAGAACTTAAAATTAAACTTTTTTTTTTAATTGTAACCATAGTTGTTAAACAGTTAGTTTTAAGATACATTACGTAGAATTTGTTCTGTGAAGAGAGTTGTTGCTTGCTTGAAATTGATCTTCAGTACTTATCCAATAGTGGCAATCCCCTGGTGAACACTTCTGTTTATCAGGCACCGATTTTTCCACTAAAATTCTTTAGTCGAGACCCACTTTTTTTTATTGTGCTGATTCTGTCTTCAGGTTTCCATTTGTCCGTAAGAATATTCAGTAGAACATTCATCCTTGGGCAGTACTTACAAATTTCTGTAAAAGCAAGCATCGTTCTGAGGCCTTCGAGTTTCCTTGTTTGGTAGATTTTGTTACCTGCATTTCTTTGCCTCCCCGACATTTTTATTCCCGGCCTGTCTCTTGACTTGTCAGAAATGTCTTTGCGTATTGCTAATGACGGTAACTTGAGCTTTCTGTCAAGCTTAGATCCGAAAGGGTCAAAAGGTACGGCAGAATTCCTTACCAAAAGAAAACTCAGAGCAGAAATGTCTCTAACGTCAAGAAATCAACCTAGCTTGGTCTAAGTGTCAAGATTTTGAGTACTAGGCAAACAAAGAACTTCAGCTTTATTTATTAAGCAGGTTATGCCTCATACATGATCATGGGATACTAGAAGAAAATCTCATAAAAAAGCAGAAACTAAATCAATCAAGAAAGAATAGTTTCCCTGTTAAGAAAGCCTAAAAGCCAGCCTTTAGCAATTAGCGAAAACCAAAGAGAAGCGAACGCGAGAGAGGAATCGAAGAAATAAATGGCTAAGAGGACACGCAGTGGGGGATCTGCTACTATCCAGTATGAGGATTTTCAACCCGATTATGCATGGAAGGAAGAAGAGGGGGCAAGTGTTCTGCGTATTCATCTTCCTGGTGAGCTTTACCATTTATTTTTAGGCTTAATAACCCGTTCCGAACGATTGTTTGCGATTAACTTCACAATGCTCTAAATCTTTCAGAATTGGGATGAGTGGAAGTTTTGAAGATGATGTTAAAGAGACATCATTTTTTTTATTATAATTTCTTTCCTGATTATGTAGACTTTCTTAAGGAGCAGTTGAAAATCACTTACGTGGGTTCCTCCCGAAACGTTCGAGTTACTGGAGAAAAACCACTTGCTTACAAACGATTCGATCAGACTTTTCCCGCTCCAGAAAATTGTGAGGTGACTAAAATTCAAGGCGCGTTCCGTGATGGAACTCTTTTGATTACAATTCCTAAAGCAACCAGCACACAACCTCACTCTGAAGAAGAAGCAAAGGTAACCAAAGAGGCTTCTCTGCCTTCAAAAGATGCCTTAGCAGAGAAGCCTATGACTTCTCAAGTCTCTCAAAAACCTGCAATGGAGCAAAAGGCACAGAAGGCTATGGAGGACACTGCAAGCTTTGCTAGCCCTCAAGAAGCCTTGAAAGATGAAAAGTCTCAAAAGGGGAAAGCAGAAGTCCCACCAAAAGTTGATACCATGAAGCAGAAAGATGAAAGCAGAAAGATGCCAGCAGAACCAGTCAAGGAGAAGACTTCGTTTGAACAAGAGGAAAGCATTAAAAAAACAACAGAATCTCTGACAACTGAAAGTGATGGAGGCTACAAGAAAAGGAAAGAATCACTGTTGACTAGTGAAAATGCTCCCCTTGAAACCTCGGAGAAAGACAAAGAAAAGAGTGCTAAATTTGCTGCTGCTGGTACCGAGGAGAAGCCGAAGCGGGATTTCAATATTGCAGGCAAAGTCAAGGACGTGAAGAATGGAGCAGCATCTGCTGCAAAGAATACCATGAAAGGACTTCGCACGATGGAGATAAGTGAAGAAAGGCAATCAATGGTGAATATGGGTGTGGCAGTCCTAGCGATTGTAGCACTTGGAGCTTTCATAGCTTACAGCTATCGATCACGTGAAACTTCCAAAGACTAATTCTTTCAATTTCATGCACTAAGTTGTATACGTATTTGTATTTTACTATAATAATATTCTGACCTCAAATAATTATATAAATCATTACCTTCACTAATTTTTTGTTTGCTCTTTCAAACCCTTAATCATAAACTGAGAATGTGTTTTCCCAGCCAAAGGCAGATAGGACTCCACAATTATATGAACAAGGTAGTGTAATCACTGCAGCCCAAGGAGAGAATCCCTCGTATGTTTGTAAAGTACAATAAAATCATACCCTATAGTCATGCATGACGAAAAGGTTAAAGCTCATTTGAAGGAGACCAGCAAAGAAATTTTTTGAAAAATAAATAACATCATTTTATATAAATTTTTGAAAAATATTCATTAAAATTAACCTAGATAAATCTTACTGGAGCTTAACTGAATTATCTGAGTCGAGGATTAGCATGCCAGTCACTGTATCAAGTTTTCAAATGATTTGAAGCTCAGATAGAATTCGATGATTTAGAATAGAAATTTTTATTTGGGCCAGAAATTTTTCACAAGCCTAGCCCAACAGAATAATCCTTAAATTTCTATAATTCAAGTGCATGTAATAGTTATATAAATGCAGTAAAAACATGTAAATAAAGAAAAAAAATGATTTGAAAAATTTATTCTAGAAATTTCAGGTAATTAATTTTTTTCTTGTATTTCTTAAAAAGATATATTCATTGTCAATGTTCAAGTGGAGGCAACCTTTGAAGAAAAAAAAATTAATTCAATACCACTGAATCACTTTATGCACACAAGAAATTCAATTTCATTAATGATTTTTTTTAATTATTTTTCATGATAATATTCTTTCAAAATTAGTTTGACCCAGATGACTATGTTTGTTCCCAGTACTTGCTATCACCCTCTAATTTAGAGGCCAAAATATTGAAACACACAAGAAGCACACATAACTATCAAAAGAATTTTGTAAATTAGAGTTCATGATTGACACAACTATGGTGATAATATTGAGTAATGGGCAACAGATTTAGGATACAATTGATTAATCTTGAACTTTTGACACTTAATTGAAATTTGCATATAGTTGGGGGATTTATTTGTTGTTATGAAAATACGATTAATTTCAAATGGGGAAAGTGCCTAGCTATCCCTTCTTCTTCTTTTTTATTGAAATATTTTTATAATTCATGGAAAACCTTGTATCTGCGCAGAAACTTTATGGAAAGCCTACAGGCCAAGGAGAGAATCCCTGTCCTAATTCATTGTGTATAGAGGAAGTAGAGGGACCAAAGTTAGAATAGACTCCACGTCAAGAAAACCCAAAACCTGTGTATATATGTATATATAGATAGATAGATCAATTGTGACAACATGTTCATTGAGAGAGATACGAGTAGATGAATTAGTTGGTAAATTGTTATGGCCGTACATCAACCCGTTCGATCGCGATCCCTTTTCGTACCGAAAACGGAAAGGATAGAGGAAGATGAAGCTCTTATATTGCGTGTTCATCTAGCTGGTAGGTTAAGAATATTTCTTGTTTTGTACTAAACCAGATTTTCCTACGGTAACAATTTGATTTTTGATCATGAACATTTCTCATTTAAACTGTGGTATTATTATTATTATTTTACAATATTTTGTAAGCTTATTTTCTGGTAACCTATGCACTATGCAGGTTTCTCTGAGAAGGATATAGATTGTAGGATAATTGCACCATCACATTATATCAGAGTATGTAGTGATCCTGCACTGAAAAACTGGCACTTCAATACAGTTTTTGAGAGCATTCCGGAGAAATTCAACCTCAATGAAGCAAAAACCAAGTTTGATGATGGAATTTTCACCATCAAAGTTCCAAAAGTAGTTTCTGCAGAGATGAGTGCTGGTGCTAGGGCATTAGAGGCCACGGCAAGACAAAAGGCTCCTAGCCTGCAAGAAAGTGATGCAAGCAAGTCAGGGTCTCAAAAAAGTGAAGATGTTGCTGCAAATCAACAAGCTCGGACAACCAGTGTAGATACAGAAATTACAGAAGCCAAAGATGTTGAAGGTGAAATTAAAGGCATGGATGGACAAGTATCTCAAAAGGGTCAAGATCAAATCCCTTCCAAAGCTAATTTTCCATTATTGCTTACCAGAAAGATGGAAATAGATTATCAAAGCACTGTAGGGCAAGTTGGTGATCAGAATGCCAATATTGAAAAGGACAAGGAGAAGAGTGCTGAAATTGTTGATCAAGAGAAAAAAGGGGAAGGAAAGGATATGGAGAGGAGAGCTGAGGGTGTTGATCACGTAAAGGAAGGGGAAGCAAAGGATATGGAGAATGCAACTTCTTCTTCTAGCAAGTCTGCGGACAACAATGTAACAACGGTTGTGACCGAAAGGCGATATATAATAGGGAAATACAGCATGATCTCATTGATTATGGCAATTGGAGCTTATGTATTCTATAACATCCATGGCCAATCTAGAAAGAAATAACCTGTAAAATGAATATGAATATGTCTGCACATCAGCAATATATATTGGATCAATTCAACAAGAATAGCACTAACTATTTAGTTTGATTCACTAACCTTTATATATCTGCACTATTCTTTACATAAACATGCAACAATGACTTGCGTGGTACTGGCACCTACGAGGCAGTTAAATTTACACTGTATTTGAAGCAGGTCTCATCTGTAGTTTAATATACTTCCAATTCTTAACGGCTGAGATAAACTATGGCTACAATTTTCTTATCCATGAATAAACAATGAGCTAGACTGCTAGACACCATGCTTCAATTGTTCTCGGGACCATGTTTTAACTTCTCAAACGTCTTACACAAGCCTATAGTAACCCTGTATACTGTCTTCTAATGATAAAACTAGTATCCTTGTTCCCTCTGTCATTGACCTCTAAGTTCCCACTCTTCTGCACCTATCACCTATCGATTGTACCCAACTAACTCAACTAATCAACCATCTAACTATTTCCATCCCATTGTAAGGCAGTGTTTAGTTATTATTCTATAATAGAAAAGATGAAAATGACAGGAAAAAAAAAACATGTCTTTTTGTATTTTCTATTTTAAAAGTACTAAAATTCACTTCAGAACTATTCAAAGATATTTATATTAGATTCTTATCTTTGTTTTTTTAACCAAACATGTTTTTATCTTTTTCTATATTTATTCCTTCTATTTTACGACACTAATTAATTCCCATCAGGAACAAGAATGGCTATGATATAATGGTGGATGTTCCTTATCCCTTAAATACATTAGCCTTGTGCATGTAATAGTACTAGACAGTCTAGAATAAAGTATAGAATTCTCTTGTATGTTAATATGCTTAGTCTCTCCGATCAACTAAAAGAAGTTTGTACGCCTCACAAAAAGCATGACTGGCTCATACTCTACCATGCCATGGAAAGACAGACAGACCAAAGAAAGAATCCCTCCTTTTTTCTATGTAGTAAGCTATACCTCGTAAAGTCCAAGAGGCTATTAAAATCCATTAAAATAAGCGAAGCAAACAAGAAAGAATATCCTGACTACCTATAAAACCAGAAACCGAACATGCAATCTTAAACATTGTCACATAGGTGTGTGTCTGTATATATATTGAATCATTTAGAGAAAACCTTTCTGTGTTTCGAAAACAAAGAAAAACCCAAGATACATACAAGTGTAGAAATGGCCACGACTGATCGACGAGATGGATAAACTAGATATGCTGCATAACCTATGTCTAAGCCTTTGGAGTGCTACAACTACCTTCAGCCAGCCTCAGAATGGAAGGAGGAAGATGGAGCTCTAGTTTTACTTGTTCGGATTCCTAGTAGGTTCCAATTGTCTGTAGATGTGTATTTTTTTTTTGGACTCAATTCTGTGATTATATAATCATATTCGTAAGTTTTTTGGACTTGATCACTTAGTTAAAAAAGGTCACCTATTTTTCAGATTTCTGCTCACTTTTTTCTTGGAAAAAGATTTAACGGAGATTAATTATGAAGGTGTCCGTCATGAGCAATTAGGGGTCACGATAGAATCCACAAATGAAATCAAAGTGTCTGGAGAATACACTCCAGCAGGAGATAACAGAACCGTTCGGTTCAGTGCTGTGTATGGCCCCTTTCCTGATAACTTTAGCTCAAGTGAACTGACAGTTGATCAACTCTTAGAATCAGAATTCCAAAAATCATCACTGCTGCACAGATCGGTCCTAAAGAGTCGCAGGCCACGACAAGCCAAGAGGTTGCTAGCCTTCAAGAAACCGGAGACGAGCAGAAGGGTCAAAATAATGGAGAGACTGCAAAATTTGCTGATGACAGAGAAACTACTGCTGGGCTAGGTAGCGGTAGTGTTCAACCAGAGGCCAACAAGAATGAACAACATCCGAAAGAAAAGATGTGGCTACAGCCAGAAACTCTGTCGGAGGCTGTTAAGTGGGAATTGAAGGAAGAAGAAAGCTCATCTTTTCTACTTATTCATCTTCTTAGTGAGTTAGACAGTTTATTTTAGGTGTTCTTATAGCTGAAGCTTAGGTTAGTTAAACAGGATCCCCTTTCTTCTTTTTTTGCAGATTTCCGGGAGGACCAAGTGAAGATTATTCCCTTGCCTTCATCCCATGCCTTTCAAGTTCATGCAGAGCGAGCACTTGTTAGTAATAGAAGGAGAAGGTTCAATCGAGATTTTCCTGTTCCAGAAAATTGTGATGTGAATAAAATGCAGGCTAGGTTCCAGGCTGGAGTTTTCATCATTGAAGTTCCAAAAGCAACACCAGACAACCTTGCCCTGAAGCTACCGACAAGGCTCCAATCCCTCCAAACTTAGCTGCCTCTTCAAGCGTTGGTGAAGAAAAAGGTAAGCCAAATTCACAGGAGGGTATAGAAGAAGCTGCAAGCAGGGAGCCTCCAAGGGTCCGGAGCGTCATAATAGAGAAAAAGCCAAACCACCGAATGAAGTTGTACCCTTGAAGTAATCGATGAGAAATCAGAAGTGGAAGATTCTGAAGCTCCAAGCCCTCTAAAAGACACAAGCAAACCAATAGCTCAAAAGGGTGAAGACGAAGCTCTTTGATTCGAAAAGTTACTTCTTCATTGGAAATACATAATAAGGAATATATATTATCCTAATAAAGCAAGGGATGTGGAGAAATTATCACTGTTAAGATTAATAAAAAATAATCTTTATTCACATGTGATCATGCCATGCTCCTTTAGATTGGATCATGGCTGCAGATGTGATAGTTGTGGATTTATATACCTACTTCTAATAATAAATTGTTTAAAAGAAACCAAGTTTAAAAGCTCCCTTCTTTTAATAACGGTTTTCTGACCAGTTCTTAACCCAGATCGCCTGTCCGGATCTTATAACTAAACATGTATAATATAACAGTACAAAACAGTTAATATTTTTCTTTTTTGCTAAATGATATAAAAACCAGTTTCATATCCATGACAGAAGCTCTAGTTACGTCTCCCTCTCAACTTATGTCTTCTGCTTCTGACAACAATGAATTTTCCCTTAATCCAATAATGACATATGGTCCCTGCTGCAGCGATAATTAATGATCGTAATATGTTGTTTAGTGTTAGAATTTTGTTGAAGGTATTTGGAATATCTGCGTAACCCAGATCATCCTCATGATTTTGAGAGTGGACGAGCATGTATCTGGAAGACAAAAACCCGCTACTTTTCCATGTTGCAATGATGTAATTCGGTTCAAATAGATGAAAGTTGGGTCAATTTAGCAGTGGATGTGTGATATGCACGGATGATTATGAAAAGCGGGAGGACTGCTGCGCTCTTTCCTCGTGCAAACATCTTAAAGCAATGTCCAGACAAAAATCAGAGCTGCCCTTTGACATAGACGAAAGCAAAAATAAAGATAAAATTGAAGCTGAATAGTGTTTTCACTAAAAAAGGAAAACACAACAGAAAATCCAAAATTATAAACGGAAGAAGTAAAGCAAACCGAAAGAAAAAGCAATGGAGATCATGAATGGAAGCAGGGTAATGCCATCAAAGTCATTCGTGCCTGTACAACTGATACTCGAAACAGCAAGCATTTCTTAAGCAGGAGGTAGCATACAAAAATTAGAAATCTGGTAAAAAAGATAAACAGATATAGCACAATAGTAGAGACTGAAGGCTCGCAAAACATAATTGATAGTGATCATGACATCCAAAAAAATGAATTGAAGGCAAATACGCTAAGATGATAGAAATCTGCTAAAACTATATATAATTGCACTACATGATCTGATGGGAATTCCTTACAGATTACATAAAAGATTCGTGTTGATTGACCAAGGAAAATAAGAGCACCCACCAAATGATAAACCGAGCACGACAGATATAAAGAAAAACTTCAAGCAATACTGGGAGTCGACAAAGTGGACAGGTCTGGTTCTGAACAAGCCATTCTTTAAGGCAACCTGAATGGAAAACATGCTTGCACAAAGACATGGCCTGGCAATCCTCTCCCTCCTGGAAATCCTCCAGGCATATCACGCAACCATTAGTTCTTGATGTAACTATCCTTTCATCATCGCTTTGAACACGAGTTAGATGCAATATCAATAATGAAACTGTAGCAAGTTGTCGTCTTCTAGCTTCCTCTACTCTTTCAAGATCATGAGGATGTTGATCTTCAAACTGTGGACTCAGAGTTACTTCTCTCTCAAGATCCCGAAAATGTTGATCTTTTTCACGATGCCAATGCACACAAATTGGTATGAGTGCAAGAATAAAGACAGCCGCTACAAACACAATAAGGATGGACACGGAAAGAACGAGATCTAGCATGGATATGGAGTATGAAACTGATTTTTTCTATACTTCTATATATATATATATAGAGAGAGAGAGAGAGAGGGTTAGGGTTACTATCCACGGAAATTCTTCTTTTTTCCTCCTACTACAAGGAAACTACGTTGTCTGTTCTATGCAAGTATATTTTATGAATCTTTCTCCTTAACGGCTTAGGAAACAATCCATGCAATATAGGAAACTTCACTTTAGCCCCTAAGTTTATAATGAATTTCATCCTGAAATTAATCATTCTCTATCTTACAATGTTATCCTGACATGCAATTAATGTTAATGTAAGTCACCAGCTCTCTTTAATTCATACAGATTACTACAAGAATCAGTCTTAGAATAATCTTCAAAATTTTTCAATGAATGATTAATTAATTATTGCATAAATGAAGATGAGTTTGAATTATTGATTATTTTTTTGGGAATAATTACAAAAAAGCTATTGTGTATTACAAAATAAATGTAGGGATTCCATACCTTTTTGTCATAGCTCTAAGGAACGACAACCTTGGGAGCCTCTAAGGTGCGTATACACTTAAAAAAAATCAAATTTTATAACACATGGTTAAAGGTTTCATACAGGGGCGGGGCAAGAAAAAAAAACTAAAGGGGTCAAATTAAAAATTAAGAGAAATAAAGTTAAATTTTTAATTATTTTTATAATATTTATAAGGGAGGGGGCTGGGAAAAATATTTCCTGCAGTGGCCGGGCCCTGCCAGCCCCCCACCTCCGCCACTGGTCTCATACCGTAGTTTTTAAAATGTATATACAGTTAAACCACCTATGTAAATTAATATATTTGGGACCATAATTTTTTTTAATTAATGAGATACTATTTAAACTTTAACTTTAATTCGGAACTAATTAAAAAAATTATTTAAGCAAGATTATTAACTTAAGATTATACTGTACACTGCTGCGCGGACTGGTCCTACAGAATCGCAGGCCACGACAAGCCAAAAGGCTGCTAGCCTTCAAGAAACTAGAGACGAGCGGAAGTGTCAAAAGAATGAAGAGACTGCAAACATTGCTGATGACAAAGAAACTACCGAAGGGTTAGGTAATGGTAGTGTTCAACCAGAGGCCAACAAGAATGAATGAAGAACATCTAAAAGAAATGAAAGACTTGGCTACAGCCAGAACCTGTATCGGATGGTGTTAAGTGGGCACTGAACGAAGAAGAAAGCGCTTTATTATAGTTGAAGCTTAGGTTAAGAAAACAGAATCCCTTTTTTATTTTGCAGATTTCCAGGACGGCCAAGTGAAGATTATTCCTTTGCCTTCCTCCCAGGCCATTCGAGTTCTTGCAGAACGACCCCATGCTAGTAATAGGAGTTGGTTCAATCAAGATTTTCCCGTTCCGGAAAATTGTAATGTGAATAAAACACAGGTTAGGTTCCAGGCTGGAGTTTTCATCATTGAAGTTCTAAAAGCAACCACCAGACAACCTTGTCCTGAAGAAGAAACCACAGATACCGACGAGGCTCCAATCCGTCCAAACTTAAGCATTGGTGAGGAAGGAGGTCAGGAAAAGAGTACGACTTCTCAATTCTCAGAAAAAGCAACAACTCAGCCAAATCCACGAGAGGGTATAGAAGAACCTGCAAGCATCAAAATAGAGAAGAAGCAACTCTACCGAAAGATACTTCGACCACACAAAAAAGAAGTTATCAATGAAGAATCAGAAATGAAAGATTCCGAAGCTCTAAGCCCTCTATAAGACAAAAGCAAACCAATAGTTCAAAAGGGCGAAGATGAAGGTCCTTGATTCAAAAGCTAATTCTTCATTGGAAATACCTAATAATGAATGTATATTAGAGGTGAAAGAAGCAGGCGATTGATTGCGGTGCATGCTATATTATTCTACAATATCAATACCAATTTAGAAAGTACAATACTTAGATTGAAGAGGTCCATATATACACAAATGCATTAGGACTGATCAATCAATAAGAACAAGATAAGAAAAAAATATTTTATTTACATGTTTTCATGTGATCATGCGTTGCTCTTTTGGATTAGATCATGGCTGCAGATATGGTAGCTGTGGATTTATTTACTTTTTAACACCAAATTGTTTGAAAGAATCCAAGTTTAAAAGCTCCCTTCATTCTCTCAAGAAAAACATCTTTCAGATGTGAAGATTAAGTTTAAATGCTTAGAATTTGAAACTACAATTCAATTATTCAACAAACTTGGAAAGATTTTGATGGGATTTTTATGCTTCTGCAGGCTAATTACAGCAATCTTGAATTTACTTGAGTGAATTTTTTTAATTCAGAGTTCAATGGAAAGACTAAATGTCAAAGATACAAAAGAAACCTTCCTTCATTTGTGAAGAAGGCCATGCCTTATAATGGCCAAGGGATAGTTAAACCAATTCACAAAAGCAAAAGCACCAAATGGTCTTGCTGTTAAGAAAACTCAGAACCAACTTGCAATATATAAATACAAACAGGAGCATATTAACCAAATACAGATTAATGGCAAAATTTCCTCCGTCTTCAAGAGGTAGATACAAAGTTATCCGTCTAGTGGATACAATCCTTTCCATGGCCGCCAGCCTATACGCAGCATCACCTCTCAAAATGTTCAATCCAATTTTCAGCCTAAAACAGAATGGAAGGAAGAAGATGCAGCTCTAGTTTTACTTCTTGATCTTCCTGGTAACCTTCCGATTATCTAGGCTAATCCCCTTTTTTGCTTTCAAATTCAGCTTTATATTTTCATGCAGGCTTCGTTCGAGCATATAATGTATGTCCACCTTTCCTTTACCTTGAAAAGGTGTCAATTTGAGGTTCACTATGCGGGTTTCTTGAAAGAGCATGTAAGAATCTTGATAGCCGATAAGTAATATCAGAGTTCATGGAGAACGTATGCTCACAAATAACATACGCAGTCGCTTTAATACAGGTTACAACATTCCTAAAAATTGTAACCCGAGCCAAATGAAATCGGAGTGTTCTGGTGGGATTCTAACCATCAGGATTCCCAGAATCATTCCTGCCCCACAAAGAACTGGTCCTAGAGAATTAGAGGCTGAAATAAGCCAGGAGGGTCCTAGGCCTCAAGACACAACATCCTTTGTCAGAAAAGAAACAGAAGGGAAAGTTGTAGAAGCTCTAAGCCCTCAAAAGACCGCCGGCGAATCGGTATCTCAAAAGGGCCATGATGAATCTCCTCAAAAAGCTAATTTATTGTCTCATACCACAAAAGAATTATATGAGAAGACTGCAGGGCTAGATGGTGAAAAAGTTGACGAAAATGTCACCGAAAAGAAAGAAAAGAATGAAGCATACGTGATGCGGAACAACAAACAAAAGAATTAAAATCGGGAAAAGAAAGAAGCTTTTAGAGGAGAAGTTAAGAAGAGAAAGCAAAGAAGAAGAAGAAAGGGGATTGGAGATATGCAAAATCTGCAAATTTTCATTAATCATCAAAAACTAACTCTCACAATGACAAGAGAGCATATAAATAGTAAATTCTAAAACATCCAACTAATGGGCTCGGCCCAAACTGTTTAACATAAATAATAAGATAACAATGAACATGCCCAAATAGGCTAAATAAATAAAATAACAATGCAATAGGCCCAAATGGGCTTAGTCTCCCAACCACAGCGTGACAGGCTGGGCCATCCTACGCCGTCTTCGTCCATATACTCGTATAGTTTGTGGTGTGGGTCTGGTGTCCCCATCAACTCTCCCGGGGTTAGAGAAACTCGACCCTGTCGAGTGTAGTACTGGCCGACTCTGATAGTATTCCCAAAGATCTGGATCAAGCTGCTGTAAAGTATCTCTAGTAATCCAAGTGCAATCTGAGTCAGGTCGACCCACCCAACGCACTAGAAACCGTTGAACCTCACCATTCCTGTTAAAAACAACTTGTTCATCCAGAATAGCATCAATATTATCCTTTTGTGCTGATGTCAAGGTGAAAGGGATAGAAGTTTCAATAGGATCATCAGAAGAGGAGTTAAGTGGTATCTCAAATGGATCATCTGGAATAGGAAGTGGTTTGTGGTATGCAACTAGATCCTCAATATTAAATGTAGAGCTAATGCCAAAATCATGTGGTAAATCAAGAACATAAGCGTTTGGACCTACCCGTTGTAGCACTTTGAAAGGTCCGGCACTACGTGCATGTAATTTTCGATTAGCTCCCGAAGGAAACCGCTCGGGTCTAATCCGTATCATAACATAATCTCCCACTTGAAACTCATTATGTCGTCTATGTAAATCAGCTTGAAGTTTATATTGCACATTACTTGCTTGAATCTGTTTAGTGATCTCAATATGCAAATCCTGAATTCTACGTGCAAAAGACTCGGCTGACTCAGACACTCTAGCATGAAGGGACATGGGAAGAAGGTCTAAAGGTTTCCTAGGCTTGTAACCATGTACAACTTCGAAAGGACTCATGCCTATTGACCTATTGATAGAGCTATTATAGGCAAATTGGGCCGTAGGAAGAATTAGATCCAAATTCCGATTATGATCACTTACTAGACACCTCAAAAGGTTGCCCAAACTCCTGTTAACCACCTCAGTTTGACCATCAGTTTGGGGGTGGTAAGCAGTAGAAAACTTCAATTTGGTTCCCACCATATGCCAAAGGGTTTTCCAGAAATAACTTGTGAATCTAACATCCCTATCCGAAACTATGGTTTGAGGAAGACCATACAACTTGACAATCTCATCAAAATAGAGTTTTGCAACTTTGGAAGCATCTGTGGTTTTAGTACAAGGAATAAAATGGGCCATCTTAGAGAAGCGGTCGACAACCACAAAAATAGAATCATGTTTCTTTGTAGTACGTGGAAGCCCAAGCACAAAATCCATGCTCACATCTTGCCAAGGGCAAGTAGGAACGGGCAGTGGGGTGTAAAGACCAGTATTTTGTTTTTTATGTTTAGCTAGTTGGCAAGTTCGGCATTGACCTACCAATTTAGCGACATCTCTTTTCAAACTAGACCAAAAAAACTGGCGTTCCACTTCTTCGATGGTTTTATTCCTTCCAAAATGTCCTGAGAGACCTCCAGCATGAATCTCCCATATCAAAAAATCACGCACAGATGTTTTTGGGATACAAAGCTTATTATCCCGAAATAAGTATCCATCTTGGAGGTGATAACCATTTAAAACACGGTGATTCTCATCCTTCAATGTCAAGTATATTTCTCCAAATTCTGAGCAAGATTCATACTCCTCTTTAAGTCTCTCAAATCCTGTGATTTCAACACTCATTATAGATAACAGCGTTACCCGACGACTCAAAGCATCTGCAGCTTTATTCTCTATTCCAGATTTATGTTTCAAAACAAATGAGTATGCTTGCAAATATTCAACCCAATGACCATGCCTATGATTAAGCTTCTTTTGGGAGTTAAGATAGCGGAGGGCTTCATGGTCAGAGTAAAGAACAAATTCCTGTGGTAACAAGTAATGACGCCAATAACGCAAGGCCTGAACCACCGCATAAAACTCTTTATCATAAGTTGAGTACTTTTGTTTGGCCTCATTAAGTTTCTCACTAAAATAGGCCACAGGGTGACGTTCTTGACTAAGTACTCCACCTATACCGACTCCCGAAGCATCACATTCTACTTCAAAGACTTTAGTAAAATCAGGTAGCCGCATTACTGGAGCCTCCGTCATTTTCTTCTTAACCTCCTCAAATGCCATATTAGCTCCTTTACTCCACCTAAACTCACCTTGTTTCAAACAATCTGTAATAGGCGACATGATGGTGCTAAATCCCTTAATAAAACGACGATAGAAAGTCGCAAGCCCATGAAAACTACGAACCTCATGAATAGTCTTAGGTTCGGGCCAATCTACTATCGCTTGGACTTTCTGGGGGTCAGCAGAGACTCCGTTCCGTGACACTATAAACCCTAAAAAGACCACTTGATCTGTAAAGAAGGAACACTTTTTGACATTTGCAAACAAACTTGCCTTTCTTAGAGTGGTACAAACTTGAATAAGATGATCAAAATGCTCTTTCTTGGTTTTGCTATAAATAAGAATATCATCAAAGTATACCACCAAGAATTTTCCCATAAATGGTCGAAGCACTTGTGTCATTACTCTCATAAAAGTGCTTGGTGCATTGGAAAGGCCAAAAGGCATGACTAACCATTCATATAAACCATCCTTAGTCTTAAATGCTGTTTTCCACTCATCTCCCGGACGGATCCTAATCTGATGATATCCACTCTTCAAGTCAATCTTAGAGAAGATCTGGGCTCCTGCCATCATATCTAGCATGTCATCCAATCGAGGAATTGGAAAACGATACTTGATTGAAATCCTATTAATGGCTCGACTATCAACACACATTCTCCATGATCCATCTTTCTTGGGTGTTAACAGTGCAGGTACTGCACAAGGGCTCAAACTCTCTCGTATAAATCCCTTTTGTAACAACTCACATACTTGCCTTTGCAATTCAGCATGTTCACTCGGGTTCATCCTATAATGAGGCAAGTTTGGTAATGTAGCTCCAGGGACAAAATCTATGGCATGTTGAACATCACGCATAGGGGGTAAAACATCAGGTAGTTCAGAAGGGAAAACATCTAGAAATTCTCTCAACACTTCTCTTACTTCTTCGGGTGGCTCCTCTAAAAAGTCTTCTACAATCTCCTTAGCCACTACAGCAAACACAACAGACTCTTTACAAATCTCCTTATCAAACTCCTTAGGACTTATTATGTTAAGCCCTCCATCTTTCACTTTATTCTTCTTCTGACCATTATCATTAGACCTCGGGGGTAATCCAATAAGTTGGATTTTTTTACCTTGAAAAGTGAATGAACAAGAATTTGATCGTCCAAAGATTGTAACGTCCAAATCATATAACCAAGGCCTACCCAAAATGACGTGTCCTACATCCATAGGAATGACATCACACCAAATTTCATCATGATAGTCAAAAATCTTAATGGAAAAAAGACATCTCTCTTTGACCGCTATAGATGTATCATTAACCCAAGATACATTATAAGGTTTAGGATGTGGAACAGACTTTAAGCCTAAGCGGGATACACTACCCGAGGAAACTGCATTGATGCAACTACCACTGTCTATGATGATTTTACACCCTTTATCTCCACATTTAATGTAAGTGTAAAAAATAGCAGTCCTTCTCCAATCCTCAGTTCCTTTAGGTTGTGTTAAAGCACATCTAACCACACCTAACCTAGTAGTCTTGATTTGAGTGGATATAGACCTAACACATCCTAGCAAGTTAGACTCATTATCATCATCATTTAGATCTTGAAAATCATCGGGATTGGGTTCATATACCTTATCATCACAATTACCTTCTTCATTCATACCCTCTTGCTCCTTGATGAACAAAGCCTTATTAGGGCAGCTAGAGGAGATATGACCAAAACCCTGACACTTAAAACACTGAATTCTTGAAGTTTTAGGTGCTTCATGAAAAATACCTTTACCCTTATCTTCTCTAGGTATCTGGGAAATCAAAGGATTGGGTTTACGAGGTGGGGCACCTAATATGGAGTGATTACTACTAGGTTGAGATCTAGAAGGGGTATTACGAGTGTCCTGCCGTCTTGTCCACTGGCTTTTTGTGACCAAGTCATAATTTTGTACTAGGGTATAAGCTTCATCAAGGGTGGAAACACCCCTAAGCACAATCTCTCTTTTAAGGTCATCGTTCAAGCCTTTTCGAAATCTACTTAGGGTCATCACTTCATCCTCCCTAACTGCACATCTCATCCTATACTCATCAAATTGTGCCACATATTCATTAGCAGACCTGCCTCCTTGCCTCAAGTTATTCCACTGGTCCAAAAGATTTCCTCTATAAGAGCGGGGCAAGTACTTTTCTTCTAGCTTAGTCTTCATTTCAACCCAATCAGTAATAGGGGGTTGACCTCTCCTAATCAAAGACTCTTCTACACTTTCCCAATAGAGCTGAGCGGTTCCACTAAGTTTCATCTTTGCAAATCTTACCCTTCTATTCTCAGATAGATTATACCAGCCAAAGAATTGATCCATGTCACGGATCCATCTATCAAAAATCCACGGGTCAAGTTGACCCTCAAAAGTTGGGGCTTCTACCTTGATATGCCTCATGACTCGCTCGTCAGGGTCATCATAATCATGATGGCCCTGATTGCGATTGTATTGACGGTTCCTAGGATGAACTGGTCTTTGACGGTAATCATTGGAACGCTCACTATCATGAGGGTCATCAAAGTCATTGTGACCTTGTTGTTGATTATGATGGCGGTTCCTATGGGGAACTGGTCTTTGAGGATTCCTATGGTTGTCACTAGAATGCTCGCTCTCACTAGACTGTCTTATTTGAAAAGTTTCTATGGACTCCATCCTCCCAGAAAGGTTGTTCATTTGATTGGACATGTTGCTCATTTCTGTTCGCATAAGTTGTAATTGTTCTTGAATATCTCTAAGAACATTACTAGAATTCGGGTCCATGGTAGCTATGACCTCTAGATTGTGTACTAGACGACCACTACGTAATTGCATGCAAAAACTAATCTTGAGATTGAGATCACCAAATAACTTTTGCAAGTAAAACACAAAATAAAAATATAGCTAAATAATAATAATACTAATAATAATTTTTTTTTTTTAATTTTTTTTTTTTTTTTATCTTGGAGACTAAGTAATAACAAATTAAACCAGGAAAATATGCAAGTAAATAATGTCAGTCCTCTTAAATGCACACAAGTGATCCAAACACAATGTTTTAGTTTCCCACTAATTTAACCAAGCTCCACAATTAATTAAGAGGATCAGATCTTCGATGCTAAATAGGCTCCAAATTAAGGTAATTGAATGTAGAGGCGAGCTATGTAATTTGGTTATGGGCAAGCACAAAATATAATATTAATGCTAAATACTAGTTAACAAGTGTAAAAACATACCAGGAATGATGATTTTCAATGGATAAAATTTCTGACCGTATGATATGGTAGTGAAGGATTACGTGGCAGCTGACATGGCAAGGTATGCTGATGAGGCCGATGACGTGGCGACGTGCTGACGTGGCACGGTCTGATGACGTGGC
The DNA here is from genome assembly GCF_000495115.2 of Populus euphratica. Lineage (NCBI taxonomy): Eukaryota > Viridiplantae > Streptophyta > Magnoliopsida > Malpighiales > Salicaceae > Populus > Populus euphratica. The sequence continues at coordinate 1,120,861 of NW_011499863.1, read as the reverse complement.
GGTGCGCTGACGTGGCAGGAGCTGCTGACGTGGCTAGGTTAATTATTTCTGCCTAACACTCCTTCTACTGCTTTGTCGAGTTTCCTTCGTTATTGTTGCTGGCGGCGCGACGTGATTGTTGAAGGCGAGGATAGTTGGAACCTGTTGAGAGTGGTGGTTGTCGTCGGTCGGTCCTGCTGCTCTGCTTGTGGCTGACGGTTGAAGGCGACGACACGGGGAAGCGGTGGCAGATGGAGATCTGTTGATGCCACGGAGAGGACAACACTGATTAAGGTGCTGCCACCGACGAGGATTTACTACTGTTAGCGTAGGCGACCTGTTGTGGCAGTGGCGGCGCTGTTGATCTCAGTGGTTGTAGGTGGTGTCGCTGCTGGACGGGGCCTGTTGATCCGGTGTCGTTGTTGAAGGTGCTGCTGGTGGAGGCGTGGCTGATGGCGCTGATAGGTTGTAACGCTAATTTGGAACTGAAAACATGGAGCTGCTGTTAACCCGAAACAATGTTGGCTGTGATGGATTATGTGGGTAGCGGCGTCCGATTTGATGATGGAGACGATGAACAGTGAATAGTGAATAGTGAACAGTAGGGGTTTCAACAGGGAACGTTTTTTTTTTTTTTTTTTTTTTTTTCGGATCAAACCGAATTTAGGGTTTAATATAAAAGTTATAGACCGTTTAATTGTAAGAACAATTAAAAGCCTTGCTCTGATACCAAATTTGATGCGGAACAACAAACAAAAGAATTAAAATCGGGAAAAGAAAGAAGCTTTTAGAGGAGAAGTTGAGAAGAGAAAGCAAAGAAGAAGAAGAAAGGGGATTGGAGATATGCAAAATCTGCAAATTTTCATTAATCATCAAAACTAACTCTCACAATGACAAGAGAGCATATAAATAGTAAATTCTAAAACATCCAACTAATGGGCTCGGCCCAAACTGTTTAACATAAATAATAAGATAACAATGAACAGGCCCAAATAGGCTAAATAAATAAAATAACAATGCAATGGGCCCAAATGGGCTTAGTCTCCCAACCACAGCGTGACAGGCTGGGCCATCCTACGCCGTCTTCGTCCATATACTCGTATAGTTTGTGGTGTGGGTCTGGTGTCCCCATCAGTTTAGTTTCAAATAGGAAACATTCTGCATGGTTTGCAGTGGGCGTCTACCTATCATGTTTTCCTTTCCTATTTCTCACTTATTGTCTTTTATGTACTAACCTTAAAATATTTGTATGATAACATCAGGGCCTTCTTTGCTTAAAGATGTACATATTGGGATTCCAAGTGGCGGGGGTCAGTGCTGCTGCTGTTTATTTTTCTGTTGTCCAGCAGTTCCTCAACCCTATTCATACTGAATTCGTACTTTTTATGCAGTCTCAGGAGGCGTTGTCTCTCTGGTTCAAGGTTCTTATGAATACCATCACTATCTTCAAGATGGCTTTGATGATTCAGTAATGAAACTTTCTTTCTCTGGTAGATTTTTGTTTTGAACAGCCATCCTATTCTTTAATAGCTGAAGTATATACAGGGGTACTTAAGTTGGTTGTGTGGAAACATTGGTATGTTGGGTAAATGATCACAGTCACTCTTCCTGATAGCATGTTTCTTGTTGTGAAAAAACTACAACAATTATTGATGAAAAGAAACTAGAAAGAACACAAGATTTAATGGGGTTCGACAATGTACCTACATCCACAGGAGCGAGGAGCTTTTATTTTTTTACCATGTTGAAATAGGGTTGCGAAGTATGTATTTATAGGAGATCCTAAACCGTCCAAGGAATCCTAACCATTCAAGGAGCATTGATAATTTTTTCTAATACCCCTTTACTATACTGCCCCGCTTCACTTTGGTATCTGTCTATGAGCCACAAATTACAACAATTTTAATGCTGCTAATGTGGAACAAGAGCATCTCAAGGCTTTTATATATTTATTTCTTGATCTTGTGTTGGATCGGTTGTGATTTGTTGACTTTTTATGTAATTCCTGAGTCTATGTTTTGGTGTTCATTTACTGCATTGTTAGGGAAATTCCTGGCATATATATTAATCATCTTTTGCACCTTATTCCTAACTGTATCATGTTCATCATGTACTTGATAGGGCTGGGGCTGTGCTTATCGCTCTCTGCAGACTATCATTTCATGGTTCAGACTCCAACACTACACATCCATTGATGTTCCTTCTCATAGGTATGAATACCAGGAACATTTTGGAGTTCTTAAGATTACCTTTACCATGTGCTTCAGTTGGCCTAATAGCTGTACTAGATTAAAAGAAGTCTGGTTTCAATATGTGATTCATTCTGATAAACCAGCATTTGTTGCAGGGAAATACAACAAGCACTTGTGGAGATCGGAGATAAAGATCCTTCTTTTATTGGATCACGTGAATGGATTGGTGCTATTGAGTTGAGCTTTGTTTTAGATAAACTTCTGGGCGTACGTATGCATTCCATCCAACTTGAAAACAAACCTTTATAACTGATATTGGGGGTTTTCAGCTGGCATTTGCATATACTGTTGCAAGTGTGCTCAGAATCTTTTGAAATGTCAAATTTCTGCCATTGGGTTTTGACAGGATGATTTACTGTGTTTAACAGGTAAGTTGCAAGATCATAAATGTTAGATCCGGAGCTGAGCTTCCTGAAAACTGTCGAGAGCTGGCCTTGCACTTTGAGAATCAAGGAACACCTATCATGATTGGTAAGTGGATAAAATATATTGATATGGTTTCTCCCATTTATTTTTCTACCGAATGCATCTTCTCTCTATGAAAAGATTGATTCTGCTAAGATGGAATGCTTTTCTGCATGGTGTTGTATAGTGTTCCCCAAGAAAGTAAAAATATAGAAACTGAATAACCAAAATACTAGTCTCTTACTATGTTGTACGTAAATGTAGGTGGTGGTGTTCTTGCATACACCCTTCTAGGAGTTGATTACAATGAAGTGAGTGGAGATTGTGCATTTCTAATACTTGATCCTCACTATACTGGCAATGATGATCACAAGAAAATTGTAAATGGTGGATGGTGTGGATGGAAGAAGGCTGTTGATAGCAAGGGAAGGAATTTCTTTTTACATGACAAGTTCTATAATCTTCTCCTGCCGCAGAGGCCCAACATGGTGTAGTAAGAAACATAGATAGACAAACAATCTGATACTCCCAAGCCTCAACCCCTTTATGTAGAAAGTGAAATCTTCTAGCAATTTACTTGGCATGAAGAGTGTTATATACTAGGAGGGGTTGATACAAGCCACAGGCAAATTTCTCCGAGTGTTTAGATTTAAGTTTCGAGTGTGCAGCGAAATCTTTATTTTTTCTCTTCATTTTTTGATTGAGTTTTGCTTGCAAGGAAATTATTTAAGCTATTTGGTAAGTACAGGGAAATTATTTTCTAATGCAATGCTTGTTGTATATGGATGATACATTTAAAATCTGAAAAGAAAAAAACTTAGGCTCAATTTGGAAGTTCGAACTTTCTAAAAGAAATGCCCTGTTAAAATGGATTTGATTGATTCACCACGACCTTACCTTTATGTTTAAGTCATCTCGCTCTCTTTTGATATTCTAACCTTAACATGGTGAGTTTTTTTTTTTTCTGTTATTAAAACCATTACTCTTTAGTTTAATGCACATAACTAATGCTACCATTGCTAATCTAAATCAAACCAAATTTTATGGTTTAAGTTGAGATATGATATGGTGGGCTTCAAAATCGAAATCAACGAACTCAATAGTGGTAGGTCTCTCGCTCAAGCCCACTAACCAATGGGGACGAGCTCAAACTTGAATCAACTCCCACCTTGGTGGGTTCAATTAGCTTGCAGGAGGTGGCCATTCACATTTTTTGGGTTTGGGTTACGCTCTTGAAATCTAGATGGGGAATATTGTATTCCATGTGTCTGAAAATTTTGTATATTTAGGATATTGGGGCGACTTGGCTTGAAATCTAAGATGTTTTACACGAAAATGATTTTTATGGAAAATCTCTAACTATTTTTATGCAATGTTTCAGAGAAAACTCTCTACCAATAGTCTCAAAAATTTATGTTATGCTGCCAAGGCTACGCATCTCAACATATAAGCCCAGCATGCTACTTGGTCAGATAAATTTTGTATGCTAGTAATTTTTTTTATTTTTAAAAAATTATTTTTAATATTAGTATATAAAAATAATTTAAAAATATTAAAAATATATTAATTTAAAGTTAATAAAAAAATAAAAAAATTTAATTTTTTTTTAATATTTAAAATACAGAACCAAAACAGGACGATAAAATCATTCCTGACCTTACTTGTCTACCGCTCTCCCTTTCATTCTAGTTAGTTTTGCCGCCCTTCTTCTTTAAATATGTAAAAGCATTCCTTTTTCTTTCATTCAAAACACTATCAATTTCAGGAATGTTTCTTTAAATTAAGTGAAATCAAGGAAAAAAGATAAAGCCTAACGCATAGCTTCTGCCACCAAAAAAAAAAAAAACCATACAAATATCTCCTCTTCACGCATCCCTTGCTCTTCCCTCACCCTGTATAAGGGAATAGAAAAACTACAAAGGATAGTTTAGTAATTGAAATTGCTGGGAAAAACCCTAAAGATGCTCCAACCCTGCCGAGTTGACACAAAAGACAGACAACAGTCTGTAGATATAATGCCACGTGGATACTCAAGCGGTAATATACCCAAAACCCCCGGTGACGTGTAACCGTTATCGTAGCCTCCCTATAAATAATGTACACTTCCTCCCCGCTCCACCATTCTTATTCCCACCCTTCTCTCCTCTCCTTAACTATAGATTGAGACAAGAGAATACCTTACTCTAACTTACTACTTCAATCCAGGATCCACTCGTTTCGTTCCATCTCATCTAGGGTTCTATCCTTCTATTCAATTCAATAATCTTGCCTTTTTTTTCTTCTTTTGGATCCGAATCGGAGGTGCTCCGATTTGGAGATCCGGTTGCTTCTCCTGTCTGTCTTGGCTCGAGATCCGAGCCAAGCACAGAGGTATTGGGTTCGGCTACGGGCTCCGTTTCTTAGATTTAATCTTTTCTCTCTTCAAGTGTTCGCACGTTCAGTCCTTTTACTTTCTCTCTCTGATAGCGATACTGTCGGTTGTTGTTTTCTTTGAGTGGGTGTTTGGTTACTGAGAAAAGGAGGGAAAGTGAAAGACAGTGAGCATTTTGAATTTTTTTTTTCTTCAGTTTCTGTTTCTTTTTATTGATTTTTTCTTCAGTTTCTGTTTCTTTTTATATTTCATGAAATATTTTTTATTCACTCATTTTATTTTATTTAGAAACTAAGAATGTTTACCTTACGTATTTATTTATTTTTATTTAATTTGCAGTTTAGATTTGAGGATTGTATAGAATTGGACAAGTGTAAAAATGGCGACGAGTGAGGGGTTTCTGACGGATGAGCAGAGGGAAATGTTGAAAACAGCTAGTCAAAATGCAGAGAATTCGTTGTCTTCGTCTCCCAAGGGTTTGTTCCCATCCCCATTGTTCTCTGACCATCACTTAAAAGTTCCTGCTGCGGGGAAATCCGGTACTGCTGGGGTTGCGGTGAGGCATGTCAGGAGATCACACTCGGGGAAGCATGTGCGTGTTAAGAAAGGTGGGTTGCAAATGGAGTGGTTATAATTTGTATGATGACTCGTGAGTAATAGTCTGCTTGATATATGCTTAATGGATGTATAGCTTCCTTTGTTTTGAATTTCAGTATAAGATTTGAATCGATTTAGCTTTTTATTTAGCTTACATTCAAATGGTCATTCTGATGATCTAGTGCAACTGTGCCATTTTATTTTGGGATGAGATGCTTTCGGATTATCTTAAATTTATTTGAGGGATTGAAAATAGGTGTATTGGATGGTGGCTAGAACATGGCTTAATTAACTTTATAGATTTCAGATAAAATATGCTTGGATAGAAGGAAAGATCAATAGTAGTGAAATGGGATAACTGGGTGATAATATGGAAATTGATTGAAAACCTACAAACAATGTGCTTGTTTTTGAGAATGAATGAAACGACTCCTTGCAGCGTACTTTACTGAACTTAATAATTGTTATCGCATAGTTTAAGCTTGTGGGTCTATGACACTTTACTGAAGAGAGAATATTTATTAGAATGTTAAAGGATGAGTATGTTTCTTGTGAGCTTTTCCTTTATGATTTAACTTTTTAATATGTGTCTTGTGGAGGCTGTTTATCTACATTTAGAAGATATATTATCTTTACATCCGCAATAAGATTTTTGTGCATCTATTATCTGCTGAAAGCGGTGATAACTGTGCATATGAGCCCAAGAAACTCTGGATATTATTGATCATAATAAGCATAATGTATGGCTAAGGAGATTTTCATTTTCTTCTTAGTGCATGATAGTTATAAGATTAAAGTTATTAAATGCTGATACATTAATTAACTTGTCCTCATTGCCTACTCTAATCAGCATAGCTTGTGAAATATTTATTCTGATGATACGATATAACCTTCACTGAGAGAGTGACCTTTTTATAAATTTTCAAGGGAAGTTAGGGGCCATAATACCCGGTTCAATGGTTGAATGCCATCCAACTTTAATCTAATGTAGTCTAATGTTTAGTTGTATGTTGATGATGCTGATTGAAGGAATTGAAGAATATCAAATACTACTAATTTGATGATATATACCAGTTTTGTATCTTCATACTGAATGACTGGGATTTTTTGGTTTGAGGGGAGCCTGGCCTGTAGAAGACCAATGGCTCCTTTGGGGTTCAGAACACAGAAAAAATGCGCTACGCGTTTTTGTGTCTCAGTTTGGTGGCACTATATTGCACTTGATTATAAAGCTCATTGAACAGTTGGTCCACACTGTTTTGACATGTTAATCATTAGTTGGCACTAAATAACCAATCCAATGAAGAGAGAACAAATTAGTGCATATTAGATCAGTTTGTTTACAAAGTCCGGCAAACAAATTAGTGCATATTAGATAATTTTGTTTACAAAGTCCTGCAAGCATGGCCAATAAAGAAAGAATTATTAGTTTTATTGACACTATTTTTATAAGAAAAAGTTATGGTTATCTTCATGCTGATTAGTGTTTGTCCTCTTTTCGATCATTTCAGATGGCGGTGGCGGCAAGGGAACATGGGGAAAACTGCTTGACACTGATGTTGAATCCCATATTGATCGAAATGATCCTAACTATGATAGTGGAGAGGTAAGTGCCGTTCCTGCAATGTGATTTATTCATCCCAAACTTTTTGAATTTATCTTTTTGTGTTTGTCGATGCTCTTGGGTAAATGTATATATGCCAGGCTCTTAGTCTTGTAGTGCTCCTATTTTTGTTCTTTATTGCTTGCTTTTCTCCTCCGAACTGTTTGGGTAAAATGCTCGTATCATGACTTGTAGATTTCTCCCTTCTGTCCTGTTATTGACAGGAGCCATATCAGCTTGTTGGGGCAACCATCTCAGATCCTTTAGATGACTATAAGAAGGCTGTTGTTTCAATAATAGAGGAGTACTTTAGTACTGGTGATGTGGAAGTGGCTGCATCTGACCTCAGAGAACTTGGGTCTAGCGAATATCATCTGTACTTTATCAAGCGACTTGTTTCCATGGCCATGGACAGGCATGATAAGGAGAAGGAAATGGCTTCAGTTCTGCTTTCTGCACTGTATGCTGATGTCATCAGCCCATCGCAGATTAGGGATGGATTTGTCATACTTCTAGAGTCCGCTGATGATCTTGCAGTTGACATACTGGATGCAGTTGACATCCTTGCTTTGTTTGTAGCTCGTGCTGTGGTCGACGATATCCTTCCTCCTGCTTTCCTCACCAGAGCAAAGAAGGCCCTACCAGAATCCTCAAAGGGATTTCAAGTTCTGCAAACTACTGAAAAGAACTATCTTTCAGCCCCACACCATGCAGAACTTGTGGAGAGGAGGTGGGGTGGAAGCACCCACATAACTGTCGAGGAAGTGAAGAAAAAAATTGCAGATCTGTTGAGGGAATATGTGGAGAGTGGAGATGCTGTTGAAGCCTGCAGGTGCATAAGGGAGTTAGGAGTTTCATTCTTTCATCATGAGGTTGTTAAGAGGGCTTTGGTTCTTGCCATGGAGATCCGAACTGCAGAACCACTTATATTGAAGCTGTTGAAGGAAGCTTCTGAAGAAGGCCTGATAAGTTCCAGTCAAATGGCAAAGGGTTTTGCTCGATTGGCAGAGAGCCTTGATGACCTTGCTCTTGACATCCCGTCTGCAAAATCCTTGTTTCAATCCCTCGTCCCCAAGGCTATCTCTGAAGGATGGCTTGATGCTTTGTTCATGAAATCTTCAGGTGAAGATGGACAGGCACAAGCTGAAGATGAGAAAGTAAAGTGGTTTAAGGAAGAGGTTGTGACAATAATTCATGAGTATTTTCTCTCAGATGACATCCCTGAATTGATTCAAAGTCTTGAAGACCTTGGAATGCCTGAGTTTAACCCGATTTTCCTGAAAAAGCTCATAACCCTGGCCATGGACAGGAAGAATAGGGAGAAGGAAATGGCATCTGTGCTGCTTTCAGCTCTTCACATTGAGATATGTTCAACTGAAGATATAGTTAATGGTTTCATCATGCTTCTGGAATTCGCAGAAGATACAGCGCTGGACATTCTGGATGCTTCAAATGAGCTTGCACTCTTTCTTGCCAGGGCTGTAATTGATGATGTCTTGGCCCCTTTGAATCTAGAGGAGATAGGCAGCAAGTTGCAACCAAATTGCAGTGGAAGCGAGACGGTGCGCATGGCTCGATCACTTATTGCTGCCCGTCATGCTGGTGAGAGGCTCTTGAGGTGTTGGGGAGGTGGGACTGGCTGGGCTGTGGAAGATGCAAAGGATAAGATATTGAAGCTACTGGAGGAGTATGAGAGCGGGGGTGTTCTGGGTGAAGCCTGCCAATGCATTCGTGACCTTGGGATGCCCTTCTTTAACCACGAGGTGGTGAAGAAGGCGTTGGTCATGGCAATGGAGAAGAAGAATGACAGGATGCTGGATCTGCTTCAAGTTTGTTTCAGTGAAGGCCTGATCACTATCAATCAGATGACCAAAGGCTTCAGCCGTATCAAGGATGGGATGGATGATCTGGCTCTCGACATTCCGAATGCAGAGGAGAAATTTAATTTCTATGTGGAGCATGCTCAGAAGAAGGGGTGGCTGCTAGCATCTTTTGGGTCATCTGTTGGAGACGGCTCCTCAAAAGCAGTGGCGGCTACTTGAGAAGAAAAGCGTATGTCCATTTCTCATTCTCATGCATGCTGTTGCCTATATAGATCTCTCTGAACTGTGTAAGGGTCTCTTATGGTGCTCAGAAGTGGGGATGGGTTGGTAGATGCTGCTGGATGTTTTGGATTCCTTCTGATGTTTCCCCTTTTTTGTGCTCATCTGATGGAGATTCTCGTGAGATCCCAGCCAGTGTGTATAAAGTAGGTCCCTTTGTTTTATTTCCTGACATAGCTTTAGGCGCATCCGAAGAGCATGCTCTAATATCCTGTGACGTTGCTATGCATGCAATCTGATATGGTTAAGTACTCCGGATTAATTTCCTTTATTTCCCAGAAGCCTAGAATTATTATTATAATTTTTTTTACGAACTTTAATTAACTTTTACTCTCTCTCTCTCTCTCTCTCTATATATATATATATATATATATGGGTCTGCTTAAAGGACCTTTCTTAATAATCTTTGAATGTATACCATTTCTTATATTACCATTGTTGTAAATGAAATTAGAATTATCAATAAGAGACATGATTCTCCATATTGTAAAATCTTGTTTTTAAAAATCGAGAGCTTAGTGCTAATTAGCTTAAGGAGGTCATCTAAACCTCTTTCTGAGAATCATTATTAACAATTGAGTAGGCTAAAGCTGTATGATAAATTATAATTCCTGTTTACTATGTTTTTGGGATAAAAGTGAAAATTATTTCATGAAAGGCAACCAAACACACTTAAACTTACAATCAAATCCTTTCCAGAAAAAAAGATAACTAATAATTTATTAGATTTAACGTTAGGATATTATAGAGAATATATTGAAATGATTTTATTTTAGAAGATCAATATTAAAAAAATATCACAGAAAATAATGATAACTTATTTCTATTTTATTCTAATTTTTTTAATTATTCCAATTAAACTAAATCAATAAATAAAAATCAAAGTGGAGAATAAACACACCCATCATGAGTGATTATGAGTTCTTAAGGATAGGATTTTGATATCATTTACATTTGAATCCAAACTCAAAACTACTATTATTCATATTTGGTTCATTATAAAATATATGCATAGATATGAGATAAACACACCTCGCAAGCTGAAGATGTCTATAAGCAGCCATTGGCACGGCCAACACCTGAACAAGCACATGCCGTATTCTCCAACCTGGGAAATCTCTACTGGCAGCAAAGGAAACATGCCCCCTGCCAAGGCAATGTTTACAAGGGCTCTTGAACTATAGCCTGGCCATGCTCCGGCATTCATCAATCCTGGTCCGGTATTTCTAGCCAAGGGTTCGGTAGGAGAAGGCCAAGTACTGCTCCAACAGAGCCCTCGAGGCAGACTCGTTACCAAGTCCAATATGATTGAAGCAGAGTCTGTGTTTAAAGTGTGTGCTGGTTCGTCCTCGTGTCGTTGTCTGGATTAATACCTGAACAAGGATAAAATTGCAACAGGTTGAGGATTTAGCTGTTAAAATCGATGTCATTATAATTCCAAATACGATGCCGGGTGATTTTAATTTTGCAGTTCCAATAAAAGAGTCGATGAAAAATTAAAACGATTTTTCTATCAAAACAAAAGTGAGCTAAAACATTAAAATAGATTTATTTAAAGACTGATTCTTCAATTAATTAAATTTTCTTCAATAGCTTTTCATTTAATATATTAATATCAAATATATTAAAATACAAAACAAATGAGTTATTAAAGTAATTTTTTTATAAAAATATATACACATAAAAAAATCATATTTATTCTATTTAAAAAGTCAGAATTTAATTTTTTAAATGGTTTTTATCGTTAAAAATTGAAAATACTCTAAAAAGAAAGGGGAAAAAAAAACGAAGAATTAAAATCCTCCGAATCTCTTAAGAGGAGTTGTGCTATGGTGGCATCGACCATGCTTGATTATTTTTTACCTCTGGAATATCATCTTATTTTTGTCTAGTCAAATCATATCTTCTGTTGGCTCCACTAATCGGGCCAGAAATTAAGAAAAATTAAACTGAGTTATGAAAAAACTTGTACAGTTTCTAAAAAGACGTTGTCGTTGTGTCTTTTCACAACTGATACAACGTCTTTCTTAACTGACACGAGCGCAGACATGTTGCATCTCGTCTGCGTCTTCTTTTTCTGGATTTCTGTTTTTCTCTGTCCTGTTCTCTTCCTCCTCGACATTTCTGCTGGGTTTCGGGTTACATTAGAAACAGTTAAGTGGGGTATTCTTAACCTCAAAAAAAAAAAAAAAAAAAAAACTGGTGTACATTCTTGTCTCCAGTTCAAGGATCAAAGTTGATGTCTTCAACTTGCTTTCTTCGTCTCTTCTCTGCTACTGGTATTAAGATTTCTGTTTTCTCTACGCTTTTTCTGTTCCTTTGTGTTAAGTTTATTATTTCTTTTAATCGATGCGTTGTTTTATTTGCTGTGCTCCAATTGCTCTCCATATTGATTTGGATGATTTGCTTTTAAGATTTTGTGACATCGATCTTGGCATGCATGAGTGGTCTGTTTTAAGGATCTTCGTGACAGAGAAAGTTTAACTCACTGCGAAGATCAATAGCAATTGTCTCACGCTGCCGTGTATTTTCCTTATCATGCCTGTGATTTCTGACACTGTTGATCCTTTTCTTTCCTACCCTGTTTGCTTTCTTTGGGTTTAGTTTCTTTTTTAGTTTTGCATGATCCAGTCTATTAGGGTCCTTTTTCCTTTTCTTTTGTTGTTAATTCCTTGATTAATAAGATCGCTTAATCTTTGGAGATATGTAATTTTTCTTCTGGCCTTGTAGATTTAAGAGTGATTGAGGAGATCTGTCTTTGATATTCTTATAGCTATGCTGTTTATAAGGTAAACTTTCATTGCTATCAGACATTCATTTGAAGTTGATGTGGTGTTCCTTTGTGCTTTCGAATTGCCAGAATTATTTATAACGACGACCATCGACACGAGCTATGTCATTTCTACAAATCCAATTTCCGAACACCTTGACTGAATCCAAATTATGTATTGATGTCTGTGGATTTCCTGCATGTGCCATGAGCACCGAAAGAAGTTTCCATGGCTCTTGTCACTCTGAAGGTGATCTTAATGAAAGGATTGCTTCCCAAAGGAAAAGGTCTGTGTTCACCGTAATATTTAATAGTTTTATTAATTTTGTTTTATGGAATCACGACAAACCATTAAATAATATTATTATTAATTATTTTGTTGGTGATTTTTTTATTATATTCGGCTTGAAATTTTTATTTTGTATTAAAAATTTTAAAAAACCCTTTAAATTTTTTAATTAATTTCTCACTATTTCACTCACTATTTTAAAATAGCACACACTGTCATTTATGTATTAATTACTCATGTGTTAGAATATATATTTTGTATTGATAAAATATTAGACAATATTATTATTAATTAGTTTATCAGTGATTCCTTTATAACTTGTAATTGAGTTAATGGATTTTAATTGAACATAACCGATATGAGATATGAACAATTCTCTTCATCTCTAGAATACACCGATGAACATAAATCATCAGTATTTTCATTGATGATGTGAAATTTGAGTAGTTTCCTTCACCTTTAGAATACACCAGTGGACATAATTTGTTGGTGTTTCCATCCGTGATGTGGGATGTGAACAATTCCCTTCACCTTTAAAATACACCGATGAATATAAATCATCGGTGTTTCCATTGATGAATTGCATAGTAAATGAAAGATTGTGTCTGTATTTCCTATCTATTTAAATTGAAAGTCGCACCAATACAATAACAACAGTTTACATAACAATTATAACATAAATATTTTTTTTATAGGATTTTATTCATAAATATTACATTATAAAAAAGTTGCTATACACTTTCATGTTTTGATAGTTATAATTTATTTTTTTTATTTTTCAATTGAATCGTCATTAGCTCCATCACAATCTTGAATCTTGATAATATTGTTATCATCATCTTCATCGACTTGTGTTTATCCGTTGGAGCTCAGAAAAACATTCAAAAAGATTTATATCAAAGATGTGGAAATTTGAATTTTTTTCTAAGTTAATCAATGGAGCAACTCGATATTGTCCAGCCAACTTATTAACTTGAAAGATATCATTTTCTACACTTGTGTTTTCATTCTCATCCTGAATATCAACACGACATCTAGGTTTTGTTTTTAAAACGAATAACTAATTAACTCTTGAACTATCCTTTCTAAAAATAAGTGATGTATGTGTAATAAATATGTTATCATTGCTTGGCAAAAATAAAGGCATTGTTTTTTATGTTGCGGGGTCTAGCTTTTGAGTTAATTTCGACCAGACCATAATAGAGATCTACTCTAATTTCTCTATCAGTGGTGTCATACCAATATCATTTGAATAAAAATACTCTATTATGCTTGCTATGATATTACAATTCGATGACTTTTTTTAATTTACCGTCATAGTTAACTTCAAACTCACTACAAGTCGATCTCTCAACACAAACATCACTTTTATGTCTTTCTTTCATGCATGTATTTTTTAGTATGAAACACATATCTATTGATAAAATACCCGTTAAAACACTTAACTTTTCTTTCAGGACCTCGGCTTAGTAAAAACAATGAAGCATTAACATTTTTTCTCATTTGATAAACCTTGTACATCAAGTACAATAATGAACAATAAATGAGAATTTTGTAATGAAATTAAGCATCATGATATATAATGAGTTTGTGATAATATTTACATGCGTTTTGAATCATATGAAAAACTAATTTTGTAATTGAAAGGTTTGGGATTAGATCATCTATGAATTATTAAACAACAAATATTGTTGATGTTGCCTACAAGGTTTTAAAAATGTATGAATTTGTGATATTATAATAGATAAATAGTCTATTTATAACAAAGTTTTAAGTCGCACATATATATTTACTGAATAAAATATTTTAATTCATCATAGTTAAATAATATATAATTATATACTTGTTTGAATTCTATTTCAAACAAATATTTTTCATTTAGAGCATTTTTAGTTGTGGGTCATTTAGGATTGAAGAATATTCACAAGTTTCAACTCAAAGGCACTTCACCACCATCATCACGTCGTGGAATACCATTGATTCTCATTCTTAAATGAGGTTTGAAATAATATGAGATAAATATCAAGATCTCCTCAACAATATAGGTCTCACATATCGAAGCCTCAACATGCATCCTGTTCTTAACTCTTTTTTTTTTTAAGATTGAACAAGTACGTGCATGGAATAAACAAATATCTTTAATTAAAAAACAATAAAAATACATTAATAATTACATTGCATCTGTGATATCTAACTCTTGAATGCATATATCTTTCTATACTAGACTAGACCTTTAATTTTTCCCTCATACGGTAAATGTGTAGGTAAATGTTCAATCGAGTCACAAAATAATATAGGGAATATCATCTTAAGTTTGCATATTATCTCGACAATATTCATTTGAAGCTTTTTAATGTCTTAAGTTTGCATATTATCTTGACAATATTCATTTGAAGCTTTTTAATGTAAAGTGTCAGCAACTTGGTGGAGCATATATCTTTAAAAAAATTACTAATCTCCATAAGCGTTCTTATATTTTTTTTTGCGATAAATCACGATAAGTTAATGGAATGAGCATTTGAATAAACATATAGAAGTCATAACTCTTCATTCCATACAATATGCATTCCTTTAGTTTAATCATCCTTATTATGTTTGAGACATCTCTCTTTTGAAAAAACACACTCTTAAGTGATTTGTAGACTAGTAGTTATGCATTCGTCTCTAAATCGAAGCTTGTTTTGGGCTTTGCAATCCTAAGCTATCAAAAACTAACTTCATATTTTTACAATCACAAAACAATGATATAGCTATTCTAGTATTGATATTGTCATTTATCTTACCCTTCATGTCCATAACCGCATTGAAAATGTTCTCAAACACATTATTTTTTATGTGCATGATGTCAAGGCTATGGCAGAGGAGATTGGTTTCTCAAAATGAAAGCTCTGAGAAAATATTTTATTTTACCCAGCTATGGGTCAAACCAAAATCAGGAAACTTTTGTTTACTGAATAGGAAACGAAACACAATGTCATCGTACTCTGACACCATATTATGTAATTTTTCACTAGAAAAACATGGGGGTACAACATCGTTGCACCTTTTCAACTTTGCCAACAAAACAAAGAACTATTTATTTGTAATAAGAGTATGGTAGAAAGGATAGTTGGGTCAACTTCTAGTGCTAGAAATGTGCATGAAGTTGTAAACGATAACAATAATTATTTCATGAATATGGTTATGGATGTAATAACAATGAATCAAGGTAATGATAGTCGTCCAATCGTAAAAGAAGAATATAATACAGAGGTGATGAGGTTTTTTAATCTTTTAAAAAAATTTGATACCATTATGCGAGAGCTGCATATATTACAGTAAATTATTGGTCATTACACTAGTGTTTTTTAACCTAATAATGACTTGATGGTAAATATTAGATTAAAAAACACTAGTGTAATGACCAATAATTTACTGTAATATATGTAGCCATCTAATAATGGTTCATCAAAATCTTTTAAAAGATTAAAAAACCTCGCCAAGTCTGTAGTTTGTTCTTCTTCTACAATTGAACATTAACTACCATTACATCCATAACCATATTCTTGAAAGCATTACTGTTATTGTTTACAACTCGATGCATGTTTCTAGCACTAAAAATTTACCCATCTATCCTTTCTACCATGCTCTCATTACACACAAGTAGTTCTTTATTTTGTTGGAAGAGTCGTAAAGTTGCAATGATGTTGCACCCTTATATTTTTCTGGTGAAGAATTGCATATATGGTGACATTATATTTGGTTTCCTATCCGGTAAATAGAAGTTTCCTGGTTTTAGTTTGACTCATAACTGGGTAAAGCGAAGTATTTTCTTGAAGCTTTTTTATTGAGAGATCAATCTTCTTTGCCATAACCTTGACGTCATGCACTTAGAAAATAATGTGTTTAAGCATATTTTCAACATGGTTATTGACATGAAAGGGAAGACAAAGGACAACATCAATGCTAGAATGGATATAACGTTGTTTTGTAACTGTAAAAATATGGAGTTGGTTTTTGATGGCTCACGAGTTGTAAAGCTCAAAGTAACTTTCGCCTTATAGAAGTATGCACAACTATTAGTTGACCGATCGCTTAAGAGTCTGTGTTTTTCTGATAGAGATGTCTTGAACATATCAAGGTTGGTTAATATGAAGGAATGCAGATTGTATGGAATGAAGAGCCATGATTTCCACGTGTTTATGCAAACGCTCATTCCATTATTAGTTTATCATGATTTATTACCAAAAAACATGTGAGATGCGCTCATGGAGATCAGTCATTTCTTTAGAGATATATACTTCTGCAAGTTACTGATACATTATATTAAAAGGCTTGAAACGAATATTGCCGAGACAATATGCACACTTGAGATAATATTCTCTATATTATTTTTTTACTCAGTGGAGCATCTACCCAAAAGTTTGAGATCCAATCCAATATATAAGGATGTATGCATTCGAGAGGTTAGATATTACATATGCAATGTAATTATTAACATATTTTTATTATTTTTTAATTAAAAAATTTGTTTAATTATATGCAGATACTTATTCAATCTTAAAAAAAAAAAAAATAAGACGCATGTTGAGGCTTGAATATGTGAGGTCTATATTGTTGAGGAGATCTGATTTTGATATTTATCTCGTACTATTTTGAGCCTCATTTTAAAATAAAAATCAAGTGCATTTTACGACATGATAATGGTGAAGTGCTTTTGAGTAAAAACTTGTCAATATTCTCCAAACCTGGATGACTACAACTAAAAATATTGTAAGTGAAAAATATTTGTCTGAAATAAAATTCAAACAAGCATATAATTATATGTCATTTAACTGTAATGAATTAAAATCTTTTATTCAGTAAATATATATGTGCTATTTAAAAATTTATAATAAATGGACTATTTATCTATTATAATATCACAAACTCATATATTTTGTAAAAGCTTATAGGCAACATCAACAACATTTACTGTCTAATAATTCATAATTGATTGAATCTTAAACCTTTCAATTACAAGAATAATTTTTCACATGGTTCAAAACACATGTAAGTACTATCACAAACTCATTATCTATCATGATACTTAATTTCATTACAGAATTCTTGTTTATTGTTCATTGTTGTACTTGATGTACAAAGTTTATTAAATAAGAAGAAATATTAGTGCTTCATTGTCTTTACTAAGCCCGGGTCTTGAAAAGAAGTTAAATGCTTTAATGGGTATTTTATCAATGGATATGTGTTTTGTACTGAAGAATACATGCATGAAAGAAAGACATAACAATGGTGTTTGTGTTAAGTGATTAACTTGTAGTGAGTTTAAAGTTGACTATTACAGTAAATTATAAGAGGTCATTGAATTGCAATATCATAATAAGCATAAAAGAATATTTTTGTTCAAATGATATTGGTATGACACCCACTAACAGAGAAATTAGAGTAGATCTCCACTATGATTTGATCGAAATTAACTCAAAAACTAGACTTCGCAACGTAAACAATGTCTTTGTTTTCATCAAGCAATGACAACAAATTTATTACACATACACCATTTTTTTTAGAAAAGATTGTTCAAAACTTGATTGGTTATCCATTTTAAAAACAAAACCTAGGGATCGTTTCGGGGTTATTCAGGTTAAGAACGAAGACACAAGTGTGGAAGATGATGTCTTTCAAGTTAGTGAGTTGGCTGGACCATATCGAGTTGCTCCATCGATTATCTTAGAAGAAAATTTAAATTTTCATGTCTTCGATAATAGTCTTGTTGAATATTGCTCTGAGCTTCAGCGGATAAGCACAAGTCGATAAAGATGATGATAACAATGTTATGAAGATTATGATGGAGCTGATGACGATTTAATTGAAGAAGAAATTATGATTAACTATTAGAACATGAAAATGCATTCAATTGATTAACTAATATTTATGGATAAAATTCTATACAACAAAATATTTATTTTATAATTTTTACGTGAACTGTTATTGTGTTGTGCGTGCACCTTTCTATTTAAGTTTGCAGTGAGGATAATCAGGGAATAGAGACACAATCTTTTATTTACTATGTAACTTATTTATGGAAACACTGAAGGTTTGTGTATGATCGTGTATTCCAGAAGTGAAGGGGAATTGTTCAAATCTCATATTAATGATGTTCAATTAAAGTCCTTTGACATAGTTGCAGGTTACCAAGGGAATCACCAATGAACTAATTAATAATATTATTATTTAATATTCTGTCGATATAAAATATGTAATTCAAAGCGCGGGTAATTAATGCATGTCTAACTATGTGACTGTGTATATTAAAGTAGTGAGGGAATTACTAACATACCAATTAAAAATCCTAGAGAGTTTTTTGAAAATTTTATTGCGAATTGAAAAATTCAAGTTGAGTATGCCGTGGGAATCATTGATGGAATAATTAATAATAATATTATGTAATAGTCTGTCAGAAAAAACATAATATAAAACCTAGTGAGACAGCCTTCAGTTCATTTTTTTCTCTTGTTCCAAATTTTGAATTCTCTTTGTTTTTTTCCTCTCAATCCCTAGTTCTATTTTCATCTTCAAATTTTAGAGGTATATATTGTGATTCAGTTTACTTAATGACTTATTATTTTTTTGTTTTTTTTTTCAATTTATTAACAATATTTTTTTGTTTTTTTATATTGTGCAAAAAGAGTATAAAAGTAAACATAATGTTAAGGTAATCATTTTTTATTTCTCAAGTCTATAATTGTTTTCGTATTAATTTGTTCCTTATTATATTGTTTTTCTTGCCATGATTTTTTTTATTATACATGTTGCTTTAATGTTTGATTGTTTTGTTGAATATTTTTCTTGCCATGATTTTTTTTATCTCAATTTTATTATACATATTGCTTTAATGTTTGATTGTTTTGTTGAATTTTAATTCATTGTTATTGTTAATTTGTAGTATAAATGTTAATTGAATATATAGTAATAAATTTTAATTTGTATTATTGTTAATTTGTTGAATTTTAATTATTCTTGCCATAATGATTTTTTTATCTCAATTTTATTGTTTGATTTTTTTTCTCTATTTTATTGCTAAATTTGTATAGATGTTAGCTTATATATAGGAAATTGTTTTTTCTATTTTATGATTTAAAAACATTATGTTATCATGTTGAAAATGAGATGAAATTGAATAATCTAAAATTTTTGGTAGAAATAAAATAAAATCAACTGGATTGTGGCATATATTTTGAATATTTACAGGTTTGAACATTTTGGGTAGTCTCTAGGGATGTGATGCTGAATTTTTTTACAAAAATTAAATTTGATTATATAATTATACATCAAATTTGTGTAGTGCATAGAACAAAATCAGCTATACGTCATGAGCATATGATCATAACTAGTTCTTTTAGCAGCGATGATGACATGTCATTAAGTGCCGACCAATAAGAGGCACCTGCGTCAACTCACAACACTGTCTCTTTCAGCGCAATTCCACAACATAGAGGTGATATCCCTTCACAATAGGATCAATTCTCACGCAAGTACGAAGCACATTGGAAGGATGATTTTTTAATATAAGTTTGTTTTGATTTGAGTTGGATTGTGTTTAACATTTTATGAATAACTAATATTTCATTAATTTTATTGATTTTTATATTCACTAAAATTAAGGTTGTCTGAGTAATAATATCGACATTTAAATCATCGATGAAAATTTTATTATTTCAATGTAATCATGTTTCTAAACATCCTGATTGAAAACCTTATATCTATGCATGATTAAAATTAGTTTTTTATGTTATATTAAAATTAGTGATTTATTTTTTATAATTTTTTATGAATATAATAAATTTAAGTGGAATAGCGCAAATAAACAGGAAGGTTTGGAAAATCACACTGTAACTCTAATGTTGCGAGGAAGGTTTGGAAAATCACACTGTAACTAGATAACATCGAAGCAATACGATATTTTTTAAAAAAAAAATTATATATTAAAATCTAATTTGTCATTAACTTATATAAAATACATTTGTATCACGTGGGTTGTGTGATTTTGGGTATGAAGCGTAGAAAAAAGCTAAAAAATATACCAGAGATAATGCTCTATCAGGTTCGAATGACATGGCAGTTTAGAGGAATTTCAAGCTGTTATACATCCTGGATGTGATGTCCAAGTGGTTCACATGACACTCACGGTCCAGTGCCGAAAACCAGCAAATTCACGATTTGATTACCACACCCACTGGCAGCTTCGTTCCATTCATTACACATGTGAAGTAGATGGTAAGATTAACTTTAATGACATCTATCTTTCATTAATTTATTGTTATTTATAAATATATTTAACTTACAATATTTATTTTCTTACATGTTATGTCTCTTTGACATGAGTCGAGCCCAATGAAGCTTTTTGTTGAGATATACTTACAGAGTAAAGACCATTAAAAAGGGTGCAATAGTTCGTCGATAACCATGCTCAACATTTTGTGATATGTTTATTCAACTATTTTCTTTCATAAGTTAATATTTTCTTGAATTGAATTTAATGATTTCTTTTTCAGTTTTCAAAAGACATATAATAGTTTGTTGAGGGAGAGATATGGGGATAATCCTTCAACTCATTTGGATTTTGATTAGATTTTAGGATGGAAACAGGATCGTCTGGTGGACCCAAAAGAAATCAGGTGCACGAACTCTCCAACACTACAGTCGAGAACTTGTGGGTAGCCTGCCTGAAGTGTCTCAACTATTAGGAGCTCCTAATCGATATCGAGTACCCAGTCTTAAGAGTTTGTGACCTTGCAACAACACATGACTCATCTCACCAAAAAATATGAGCGACTCTCAGCGGATTATGTACCATTTTTTTTGCCATATGGTCCATGGAATGACTAGCATACTCCTCCTCTTCCTGCAGCACTGTCATTGTTCTTGTTTAATTCTTATTTGAACAAATAAAATTGTAATGAATATTTGGATTTTATATTATTCAAGTTTATTTTTACATATTTTAATTTTTTATTATTCTAAATAATTTTATATTAATTATTTCATATAATTTTAATTAAAAAACATTTTTTAAATTACCGAAGGGATACCGACCACCTTAATCCATCGATGTATTCCAGAGAGTTAAAAAAAATTACAGCATAGGCCATTATTACTGACGCAATTACTTTATCGGTATATTTTCGATAAGCATACTGACCGTTGGTATATTATAAAGAGTTAGAAAAAATTTGTTGTATATGTCACTATCATTGATATAATTACTTGTGTTAATATATTTTTGATGGGCATACTGATTATTGGTATATTCCAGAGAGTTTTTGTTGGTATTATTTTAGTTGATAAATTTTTTTAGAGTGTATTTTTCATCTATAAAACTATTAATTTTTAATTATTATTTTTACCTATAAAAATGGAATTACTGACAAATGAATTTTTTCAGTAAATTTTCACTAATAAAAAGATGAAAATATTATATCAATAAAATTGTTAAATTTTATAGTGCTATAGGAATAGAAGAGACCATTCCATGTAGGGGTGAGCAAAAAAACCGAAAAACCAATTAAACCGAGAAAACCGGAAAAAAAATAACAAAAAAAAAAATCGATTAAACCAATTAAAATTTTGAAAAAACCAGCCGATTTGGTTCGGTTTTGGTTTTATAACCAAAAAACCAAACCGAACCGAAATCGAAAAAAAACCGAGCCAAAACTAAGTCAAACCAATCCAAACCGGAAAAATCGAGCCAAACCAAGCCAAAACCGAGCCAAACCGATTTGAACCGGTTTTCCCCCAAAAAAACGAACCGAACCGAAACCGGTCGGTTTGACCCGGTTTCGGTTCGGTTTCGGGTTTTTTTTCAAAAAAAATTTTTTTCGGTTTGATTACTTTTTTTTAATAAAAACCGAACCGAACCGAAAATGATCACCCCTAATTCCATGACAGGGAGTTCCTGATCATGAGTATCTTCATACAACAATCTTAGTTGTAGCAGATCACAAAAATATGACCCATTCTCTTCTCTATCTATCTAGGCAAAGACTTCATTATCCCATGAAATATTTGTTTCAGTGGACTATTCACATGATGTTTAAAAGTATAGAACCATGACAAGTCTCGACGTCCATCGGTGCAACCTCTCAGCTCAAAACAACTTTTAAACACTCTTAACTGATGATGAAGCCTCTCCCAGCAGTGACTAATGAACTTATCAAATGTTGATAATGGTAACCAGTCATTTTAGTGAAGATGACCCATACGCAAGGAAGGCACGACGGAGAGAAAAACAAAGATTTTAAATTTTTCTTATTTTTTTTTTGGAAATTTTAGGTATAAAAAAAGGAGCCTTCCCTGCGGCGGAGCATGACCATCTAGCTAGTGATCGCTATTTTTCCTGGTTATTCAATGATGGGAGGGAGAGTATCCTTGTTTTACCGTTGAAGACCTATATAATACTTTAAAAAAATAAATAGTTAATATTCTTAGCAAGAAGACTTTGTTCCACATCCCTCGTGACTGTGGGCTCCAAATTCGGTTGTGAAACTTTCCCCTTTTGTTGAGGACATATGTCGTTTTCAGCCACCGCAACTTTTTTATTCCATCTTGCTGCAGGTGGCGCCACCACATAACTGTAGCCACCCCCACCCACCCTTGTATATATTATATTTTAAGCGATTTTGAGATTGTGGTGGAATTTATTTTTAAAAAAAATTATTTTTAACATAATTTATTAAAGCAAATTAAATATAAAAAAATCAAAATCTAGCACCAGTTGGTGCACTTTAGAAATGATATTACTACATTGTTATATTAAAGAAGAAGGATTGATGGAAGCAAGGAATTTTGAACTTCTTTTTTCACGAATTACAACTCGCGAACCGAAAATACCGTGAATTAAGCAATCTTTTTATACTTTTCTATCAACTTTTTTTTAATAATATTATTACATTATTATCAACTTTATTTTATATAATGCGTCTGGATTTTTCTTTTCTTCTCTAATATGTTAGTGAAGCCACGAGTAAGACAGCCAATAGCTATCCTCAGGTATCTTCCACTATTTGCAGTCCAAACAAAAGCCAAACGTCTCTCATCACAGCACATCCTTAAACTTATCACAATCATCGAGAAACCTCCCTCATACAAAAACACCATCAAGAACTCATAACCTCAGGCCTCTCTCCCCCTCTCCGATCCCACAGCCTCAGGAGGCCAATAAAGCTGCAAAACCCTAGTAAATATTTATATATGTGAGATATGAACACCACCATTCCAAAACTACCGTTCATTATCAAACCCTTCCTTCTCTCCCTCTTGCTCTCTCTTACGGTCCTCATCTTCATTGCCTTACAAACTCCCCATCACATCAAAACCACCCCACAACAACCAAACACCATCTCCTCCAAGAGCGGTGGTGGCCTTCGTATCCGGCCGGGGTATTCTTCTTACGATGAATACATTCAGCGACAACTCAACAAAACCCTAAACCCTAAACTCCGGCAGATATGGACAACACGGGATTGGGAGCGTAAAGTCCGAGTGTTTGCCCAGTTTTTTGAGTCCTTAAAGCGAAGAAACCTCTTGCTTAACAGTTCAAAGGCATTATCGATCGGTGCTCGTGTGGGGCAAGAAGTGTCGGCTCTAAAAAGTATAGGCGTGAATGACTCGATCGGCATTGACTTGGTGCCTTACCCACCACTTGTAGTGAAAGGAGATTTCCATGCACAGCCCTTCATGAACGACACTTTTGATTTTGAGTTCTCTAATGTGTTTGATCATGCCTTGTATCCGTGGAAATTTGTTAGGGAGATCGAGCGGACGTTGAAGCCTGGTGGAGTTTGTGTTATACACGTGGCGTTATCAAGACGGGCTGATAAATATTCAGCTAATGATTTGTATAGTCTGGGGCCATTGGTTGATCTGTTTAAAGACTCCAAGTTGGTGGAGGTTCGGAAGGTTGACGGGTTTGGGCTTGATACTGAGGTGGTCTTTAGGAAAAACAAAAGGAGAAATATTTAAAGATTTGTTTTTTTTTTTCTTGATTTTTGTATTCTTGTTGATTCATTAAGTCAATTGTGTTTCTCTCTTTCTTTCTTTTAAGAAACATTTATTTGTGGTTGAATATATTGGTTGAAATTTTGTTGATAAGATTATGATTGTGACATGTAAGTGTGTTATATTAATTATATTAATTAGTAGATAAATAAAGAAAAAAATATAACTATTAGATGATATATATAAATATATATACACACAGAGAAAATAATAGATGTTGTTTTTTAATGTGTTTTTTATTTAAAAATATAGTAAAATAATATTTTTTTAATGTATTTTTATATTATTACATTAAAATAATTTAAAAATATTAAAAATTAATTTTTAAAAAAAAAAATCAAGATTGACACCCTGCTTTACAAGATTGAAGGGGATAAAAGATTATGATTTAAAGTATTTTTTATTTAAATAATATTTTTTAAAAATTATTTTTTATATTAACAAATCAAAATAATCTAAAAACATTTTAAAAAATTATTTTAAACTAAAAAATTAAAATTTTTAAAAATATAATTGTAATTGCGTTTTCAAACACGAATAATTGAGCTGTGGTGGTGTAGGTAATCTCTTAATGAATTGAGGTGGTGCAACAATTGAGTTCTTCTACATGCACACATGGAATGTTAGCTAGACATCCATCAACCAAGCTGAGGTAGGGTACGTAGTGATAGAGCCACCTAGAAGGACAGCCCCCGTGCCATATCTGATCAATATTAATTTCCATTAGTGTTCGAAATATTAATTATGAGATTTGGAACAATATTTAACGCTTTCACCGAACCAAATAAATTCGGTAGACAGGCTAGCTAGCTGATAATTAAATATAGAAAATGCTGGATCTACTGATTACAAGTGTATATATATATAAAAAAAAATATATATATATATATATATACACACACGCACTAAATTTCTGGATTAGAAATTATTATATATATTCATAATTATTATGTGCAAGTTTTTGCGAACTCGATTCCTATACAAAACGCAGACTTGTAAATATACGATCGAGGGGTGGAGCCAGGGGAGGTTGTGGGGGCCGGCATGCATAGTTTAGGGACAAACCAGCCGTGGAGGAAAAAAACATGAACTTGTGACCCCTTTTCATCATCTTGCGCTTGATATGAGACAAACAGTAGAGACTTGTGAGACAATTAGAAGCAAATATTGAAGGAAAAGACGGTGAGAGCCGGACAGAATTGACTGTTTGTTGCCGGAAGCAACATCGGGACCAATTTAGGTCCCTGTCACCTCAGAAAGTATCCGGTGGGATGGATGAGAACGAAGCTTATTTTTGCTCATGCTAGCTGTAAGAATATTGTAGCTAGCGAATTAGTGAACGTTTAATGCTGTGGTGAGCAAGTGTTGAACATATAGCTCTTTTCGAGGATTTGTTTTTTTAACAATCCGGCCATGGAAATCATATATGCTGCTGCGTAGCAATCAAATTAAACAGTTTCTAAAAGAAACAGATTTGATGTTTAATGGTAAACTATAGAGAAATAGCTTAATATATTCTTATATTTAAGCTTTTTTTATATATCTAGTTGCTATTAACTTATTGTTTTCCAAATCATTCCTCATTCTATACTCCATCAATAATATTTAAAATTTTCTCTGTCTTAAGTTTTAATAATATGTTATTTAAGTAAATAAAATTAGCTTATTAGTAAAATTTATCTATATAAATCCATTAATAATATTTAATTTATATCTTAACAAGTAACCACTCATCTCCTTCCCCTTTCCTCATCCCTTATTTATTCTTCTTTCTCATCACCTCTACAACAAATAACATAATTCTCCTATTCTATTTTATCACAAATAGTACTTTCATCATAAATTCAATCACCTTAATATTTAGTATGTTAACATCTATGTTTTTATTCATTTTTTTATTTTTTTTAGATTTTCTACATTCAACAAGCAAGAATTTTTAATTTTTATTTGAACTCAATTTTAAAATATTAAAATTATTGACTTTTTTTTTTTGTTAAAACTCATTAAATTTAGAGAATATTAAAAAAAAATATTGAGACTGCCGTTTAAGAAGTGTTATTATCGAATACAATTTTTCCACGTAAACTATTTTCCATAAAATGACTTATTGTGAAGCTTCTTGAAAATTGAGTTTAATTAGACTTTGGTATTACCACCATGAGCAAGCCAAAATGGGCAGGGCACAAATGACAGTAATCATGCATGTCATATGTGATATGATAGAGGTAACCCGCCGCCAACCATCGATGTGATCCTTTAGTCAAATTTAATTTCAAATATTAGCTTAGACTTTGGTGTGACCGTCATCATCATTGATCAGAGACCTGTAAATTATTATTTATTAATAATACATATATTATAAGTTACTAATCATCAGCTGGGTTTCTACTAGCCCTTCCAACATTTTTGCCGTAAAATAATAATTCTACACACTTTAGAATAATTCAACACACTTTCTCATTTAAAAAAATTAATAAAATTTAAATTTCATAATCTTTTTAATTAATAAACTCTAATATCATATCAACAACGAATTCAATCCTAAGTTAACCCAAGTTTAAACTTTTTTTTTGAAAAAAAATGTCCCTTCTATAATTAATTTAGTTCATCTTGTAATGAAAATTTATAAGCAATATAATCGGCATCTATTTTTATAATTCCTATGGTGATTTTTTGTGTTAAGCTATTTAGGATGTGGAAGTGATTGAATTATCCTTCAGACACCCCCTCTGTTGTGCAGTAGAAGGAGAATCCATGAATCTCATTACTTCTCCTGGTTAGGACACTACATGTCATAAGAAGAGATAAGATTGGTTGGAGATATCTATAGGCATAGGATGGCATAGCATTTGGCTTCTGTTCTGTTTCATTTCAATGTTCAAGATTTGATCAGCATTGAGGCATGAAAGGTCTTAATTAATCATGGATAAAGTTTATTACATATTAAGAAAATATATATATGAGGAGTGGTGATTATGAAAATAATATGAGCTAGCTGACATACTGCTTCTCAAGAAGACTTCCGCAGAAGGCCAAGTCGAAACACTCCTCTGGAGGATCCCCAATGCAATCAAAGACCGCGTCGGCATTCAAGAAGTCCTCGTCAGCTGTGTAACTGCAATCAAAATGTTAAGATTTTCCAAAACATTAGTTCGATGTATTAACAAACGAAGGATTACAGTAACATGTCAACCCATGAGATCGAATTATCAGTTGTTGGTTATAGATGTGCGGAAGAAGAAAGAACTATGTTCTCAAACCCAAAGTTGACAAGGCTGCAAGTTGAGTAGGTTTTTCTGAAAAAGAATAAGAAAAGAAAACATAAATGAACATAATGCTCCGGAAGGCAGCATGCATTGCTGCTCTGAGGTTGCTAAGAGTGTGATCAGGTTAACATATTGTGTTAGAGATGGATGAATACAAATGCTGCATATTGTATCCCAATCCTAGTACTTATTGACTTGAAGACAGCATGTAGTTGAAGCACAGTCTAATTTTATTGTGAGTCTGTGACTATTGATAATTATGTAAGAACTGGGGACGTGGAGAAGAAAACATGCATGGGATGGTGATATGTCTTAAGAGCTGGGATGTAGCAGTAAAATCTCAAGAGCTTCTAAGTGGAGACTATAGACCACACTCATGGATGGCTTAAAAGATCTTCTCTTAGCTCTACAAGGAGATCGGATATAGTTATAAGGAAATCATTCAAGCATGGCCTCATGGTCTCAAGGATTTCCGAATGAAAAAAAGCGTCAGTAATCACTCAATTGAACAAAGGTTAGGTGATGTCCTCTAGCATCCAAAATCACAACGCATGGGAAAAGGCAACAAGAAAGCAGCTTTTGTTTCTTCAAATAAGTACCGGACTGTTACCTTATAAAATTCTCAAGGGAAGTAAAAAGCTCAATAATTCTGCTTACACGGAAGGAAAGTAACTTACCCGCTCTTTGTTACTATACACTTCATTCCAGCAGCTTTGGCAGCTGCAAGACCTATTGCACTGTCCTCCACCACTACACAGCTGCAGAGATGAAAATCAAAGAATATCCTTAACAAATTAGAACTTTTTAACTTGCTTAATGAAAGAAAAATGTAGGAAACTAGCCTATGGCAAGAACATGCATAAATTCATCTGTCCATTTAAGAATTAGAGCATATACCAGAGAAGCCTTGAAAAGGAATTATGAAGTTGATTTTATCAAATAATTGATTGTAGCTTACAAGAACTGATCCATCCCAAAGTCACTGGGTATATAACTATATATCTTGAGAGAAACCTGATTTTTTGTCTATATTGACATGAAACATATTCTGTGGTACCTTGAAGGATCAACACCCAGAGTGTTGGCTGCTAATGTATAAATGGCCTGTTAGGAAGAATAAATGACATTATAGCAAGCATCAGCGCATCAGACCCAGAGTTTTCACAAGCAAAAAAAATTTAGACAAAATCAAATGAGTAATAATAGAGGTGAGATTTCAATAATTGCAACTTCACAACGACAGTTGCATTTCTACACTGACTGAAAGACTTTATATAAATAGGGCCATAAAGATGAATTTGTAGCTTCAATTGCATAAAACCAAAATCCATGGTATCACTACTAAACCAAGGGAATAATAAAGTGTACCGGGTCAGGCTTTTTGCGTGGAACAACATCTCCTGCAAATATCTTGATCTTTTCTGCTCGTTCAGCCCCCAGCAGAAAGGAAACTATCGCGGAGACCTGAAATAAGGATTTTTAGTTTGGCGATCAAAATTTGCAATGCATCCTTGAATTAGTACCGTGTAATTTGCCAATAAAGTTATATAAGCAAAGTAATTAGATTTACCACTTCATCCAAATCGTGAAGTTCAAACACAAGAAATTTTACAAGAATGAAAAAGCTAACAGAGATGAATCCTCTTGCACTAACACACATTATGCAAGAGTTATGTTTCTTAAAGAAATGAAACTCGGACCTATCATACTTAAAAGTTTGGATGGCAGAAATGCAGATTTAATATCCACTGCAAAACCTGGGTCACATGGAACTAATCATACGAGCAATACAACTGTAAGAACCTGATTGTGCATACCGCCTTTTCATTAGAAGTGCTGCAGACAGCAACTTTTACTCCTTTTCCAAGAGCCTGATCAATCAGCCTGTAAAATTTGGCAGTACAACCGTTGGATTATTTATAATATTATTATATTAGATATTGAAGTGGAATGCTAAAAGTAAAAAGTTCTTGCATGATTATAATTCTCGGTTTGTATTTGTAACCCTAACCCCAACACATCCAAGGAGAATTCAAACAGATATGTCAAACGTATTAAAGCATTTGTTCTGCTAGAAACTATTGTTGTGACATTATCAAAAAAGAATAAGAAAAATGACAATTTTGCAAGCTAGGACTTAACTCGTATTAAGTTTGAAATTCTTGAAAAACATGCATAGCCAGTCAAACACAGGCATAAAGTACTAAAAGTGAACAGATTTGCGAGAGGAAGGCACTAACTTTGCAACGCCTGGTCGAAGAGGTAACAATTTCTTCTCAATAAGGGCCATGAACAGCTCTGTCTTTCGCTTATGAAGTGAAGCTATAAATTCCTTTCTCTCTTCTTCACTCTTGGGAGCTTTTTCCGGCCACCCAGTCTTGTTAAAGTAGGCTGTCATCCTACAAATACAAGAGTCGACTAATAACCAATTCAACTAGGGATATTTCAAACACAAGGAATGCTGCAAATTATACCTAGAGCTTTTACCTATGCAAGAAGTAAAGTAGTTGAAATTTTATAGGCCAAAACATAACTTGAAAAAGGCCATGAAATTACAAAGGGGAAACATTACCTCTCTTTTCCACCTCCTATTTTGAGCAACTCGCCATACAAATCCACATCCCAGCTCACTCCCAGTTCTCTCTGTGCAATAAATTAAACATCCAATTAACTCATCAAGACATCTATAGTTAACGTCTCTTCCAAAACCACACAAAAATGAAGCTAATTTATGTCTTCCTCCCACGGCAATAACACCTCATAAGAAACCAAAAGGTTACCATCAAGACTGTACTTTCATATTTATCCTAGTTTATCACCAATTATAAAGAGAAAAATAGAGAATAAAACAAGGATGTTATAAGCTTCATGTTCTCTATTCTATTTATTTTCCAGGAATTATAGCACTCAACTAAATGAATTGCGAAGAGCAAACTCAAGGGTGATCAAAATATCATCTAAGCAATTACAAACCAACAGTCCAGAAAAAATCCTCACCAAAAACAAATCCCATTTGGCAGAACTTAAAAAAAATCTCCAACTTACAACTAGTCCAACACCAGTGAATGATCAGACTAATCAAGCCTATAAAATACAGAACAAATAATCAAAGTTACACAAGAGAAAGAGAATGGAGAGTACTTCATTGAAAGTATCATTGAAAGAAATCCTGTGGCCATCTTTCTCAGTATCAACAAGCACGCCATCACAATCAAAGAGAAGAGCTGATGGAAGAACAGAAGATGAAGCTAAGCAAGTGATCCCGTTTGAAGAGCTACTCTTTTCCACCACTCTTGTTCTTGCTGTTTTGTTATAGACACGTATTCTTGTGCCCAGTAGCGAAGAAGATAAAGTCCTTTCATGGGATCTGAAGCTGCAAATGGAGGAAGTCTTAGTTTGGGTTATTGAGGAAGTAACAGTGGCAGTAGTAGAAGACAATGTAGCTAAGGAAAGAGAGATGGTAGTTGTTGATGATGATGCCATGTGTCTCTCTTTCTTCGCGAAATAGCATGTTTCTTTGGTGTCTTTTTAACGGTTTTTCGGTTCCAGACTTATCCACCATAGCGCCACAAATTGTTTTTTGGGATAGAAGGGCTGGGCTTGGGTTAGTTTAGGCTAAAATTTAGGAGCACAAGCCCTGCTAAACTAATAATTATAGTAAGAAATGGCCTAGCTCGATAGGTCAACTAGATGACGGCGGACTTGAGGCCTATTCCACGTTGTATTAGTGAAAAGATCATTAAGTTGGATTTAGATTTATAACTGTATTCAATTCAAATTTAATTTTGATAATTTTATAAATTATAAATTTAATTTTTTTATTTAAACTCAAGCAAATGAGGTATATTGAATTGGGATTCTCGGGTTGAATTTATATTTCTAATTGTCATGGATCCATATTTAAAAGCAAACTTCCACCATAGATTGTAGGTTACATAACATCCTTCAAGTTTAATTTTCATACATTACACCATCATTAAATTATATTTACCTCCTCCTTCCCTCCAATAAAAAGACAAGTTCATTCTTATTATGTTAAATCAATTTAATAGAAAATCCTTACATGTTATAGGGTCATTGCGCTGAAAATTTGTCTATCTATCTGTAAAAGCAGTAACTCTTCCAAATCAGCTCGTTGATTTAATCAAAAAACAGTCTCGTTATCCTGCCAAGAACGCAATCACACTCTGATACCACTTGTCACAGGGTCAATTTTAATCTCAAAAACAAACTTCACACGACTGTTTAGCCTGCTAAACTCAGCCCTTTCCTTACCGCATTTGTGTTTGCCTAGCAACTAAGTGTTTCCCACACTCTCTCCCGTTACATAGACAAGCAAGATACACGAACAAAAAGGTAGCAGAACACTTGTGCATGGCACACACACTAATGGACTTGTGTATCCTTTATTGACTAGAATAATGAAGGTCGGGAATCTTTCCTGTAATATCTTGTGTACTTGGTTTTGTACACTTTTACTTATGTATTTTACTTGTTTATGTAACAGGAGATAGTGTGGGAAATCTCTTGGTAAGGAAAACACTTGGTTGCTAGGCAAACACGAGTGCGGTGAGGAAAAGGCTGAGTCTAGTGAGGCTAGACTACCTCACGAGGTTTTTTTTTATGAAAAATTAACTTAATGACAAGTATAAGAACTTTGGAGTTAAAAATTTCTAAAAAAATAAAAATAAATATTTAATTCATAAGCTATCTAAAGATTTATATATATATATAGTATACTAGTTAAGTCTAGTTAATCAGGTTTCAAGAATCTTAACCTATCACCCGACCCGTGATATGAATTTATTAAGTCTTTTGATCGATTATCATTTGTAATATCCATATTATCTGATTTTGACAAATTGGGTTATGTCAAATAATATAAATATTATAAATGGGTTAATTTTTAAACATTTTTAGAAAAAACCTTGATTTTTATCAAAAAAAACATTCGCGGATTCTTTTCTAAAAAAAAAAAACTTTAAAATAATATCATTTTAAAAAAAAAAACTTGATTTGACTTGGTTCAGTCTATGTATTCCATGACTCTAGTGTTGGATTGGATCAGACCTTGAGTCAAGTCTTATAAATATGCCTAAAACTACTTGTTTCCTTCTTTTTCTTTTCTCTTTTTAAATTTCTAAACCAATTTTTGTATAATGACCCTTTAAAACATCACTAGTTTACAAGGTTATGCTATGTTGTGGCTTTAATTAAAAAAAGTTAAAAAAATATACAGTTAACTCAATATGTTAACCCTAAAACTTTTTTTCCTAACTCTTTATCTAACTAAGGTTTAAAACTAAATAACGTGGGGTTGCTCTATAATATCTCAGTCGACTCGACGGATTCAAAAACAACTGAAATGACAGGTAACAAAACATGAATGGGTTTTTTAAAAAAAAATCAAGATAATCTTGTCTAAAAAATTAAGATGTCGACATATTAAATCAATCTAAACTTGGCAACTTAACCTATGATGGACTTCATTTTTTTACTCAATTATACGATAATAGAAATAAATATTCATAATATTGAGCACAAACTAAATATTAAGATACTCATAATATTGAGCACAAACTAAATATTAAAATATTTGGTTGAAATTGAGATAAAAAAAGTTAACTAAAATAATTTATGAAAAAAAAATTAAGCTAATATTGAAAATAAAATTGAGAGAAAATAAAATTAAAAAAAAAAGAAAAAAAGAGTGAGAGAAAGGGCAAAAGAAAAGGAAAGGACGTGAAGAGAAAATAAGATGACAACTCAACTTTTTTTTTTTGAAAGTGTTAGGTAATAGCAAGTTTTTCATATCTTTAAGTGTTAGGTAATAGCAAGTTTTTCATATTGTTTGATATGTAGACATAAATAACATAAATTTATCTTAGATACTCTCGGTCAATAATAATAAAGTATTTATCATATTAATTTATTTATAAAAATATTTTATTTATATGTTAATGTATTAGGTGGCACAAGAGTATATTTTCTGTTATGAATATTATGGTGTCACATATTAATATTGTTAGCATTCTAAAATTGTATTTAGTTTTAAAATAAATCACTTAAAATTTAATTATATGAAAATTCATCCTTAAGGAAATTTTAAATAAAGTAAAGCCAAAATTAATAATACCATAGTTAGAAAAAGAACGATGCACCAGTCAAACAAAAGAGGGAAAGATCAGCGAAAAGGGTTTATACGCGCCAGATAGGGGTCGAACCTATGACTTTCTGCTTAGGAAACAGACGCTCTATCCACTGAGCTACAGGCGCTTCTTGATGCCCTAGAGATTACAATAATTTATATTCTCTTATTATGTTTTACTTATTTATAATCATAATCACAATTATTTTGATAAAGCAGGTTCAAATCTAAAGCTATCGGTGTGTTTTTGTGCGTGTACCGTATTCTTCATGTACCGTTTTAAAAATGTGTGGATTCTTTCAATTGCTAAAGAAGGACCATGTAGTATATATGCTTCAATTTAAAAAATAAAGACTATGTACTTGCTAATACAAATAAATTTATTTGTTTCCACATGCCCACAAAAGTTGATAGGGTGGGAGGACCGTATCTTTTTATGAATACTATAGGGATTATATAAATATATATATATATATATATAAAATAATCAGTGGGGGCTATGATTACCCAAGCTAGCTAATTATAAGCATGGACATTTGCGGACAACAAGAACATATGATCAGACAAAGCTTTTTTCCGGATAAGATCTGGTAATAAATATTGCATCTTCCTCTTTACTTAATCTACGGCTAGATATATATGTGTGAACTACAAAATAGAGAGGAGATAGTTAAATACGGCATAAAATCTAATTACAAGGCAAAATCTTGTTAGAACTCAACCTCTTCATGCCAGAAAGAAGGACAATCCTTTTCAACCACAGTTTACATGTTTGAATCTAAAACAAAAACAAGAATCCGAAGTGTACGTACCTACATACATATACATATATATAAATATGATCATATGTTATTTTTTTCTGTCGTAGCCAGTAATTAACTAATAATAACTATGGCAAAATATGTCTTGCTTCTTGTCGTTTTAATTCTTGGTGCAGCTACAGCTACTTCAACTCAATCTCGAAGCTTACGAAGCTGTAATCAAGTTTACAATGTGATTGATTATGGAGGCGTTGGAGACGGGGATACTGATGATACCCAGGTTCTTTTATTTATTTTGTTTTAATTATTAATATTTGCTACCTAGTTTTAATTTCTTTTCTATGCTCGACTTGACAATTAATGTCTTCTGGCTACCTAGTTTTATTCATTTTATTTTTTTTCATGTTCGTAGTTTTGGGTCTTAGTTATTTGTTGAAAATTAAATATTTATGAAACAATCGGTAATTCTTAATTAAATATTAATTAATCAAAGGTTAACTAATTGATCACTCATGTCTAGCAAACTATAATTAAGTTCCTTACGTACGATTAATCAAATAATGATTCTCGTCTAAGAAAAATTGCTTCTCTTTCTTTCTGTCCGTGACGAAGATCAAATAGTTACAACCTAATTGAATGGGAGTATACCTATAATTAAACAATAACAACAATAATAACAATAATAATAATTTTTATTATCTAAACAGGTAGTGTGAGTAAAGTAATTAAGAAGTAATAATAACATCTAAACAACAGGTAGTGCGAGTAAAGTAATTAAGAAGTAATAATAACTTGGTAAAAAAAAAATCTATCAGAAGTGAATATTATTATTCTAGTAACGTGGCATGTACTGAGGAAAACTCTTAATTCATCAATAATAATAATAATAATAATAATTTTGGTATTCCATAAATATGATTTGCTCTCTCAGGCCTTCAAGGATGCATGGAAGGATGTGTGCAAGTCTTCATCATGCCCAGTACCGATCATACAGGTTCCTAGTGGCAAATCATTCTTGCTCCAGCCCTTGACCTTCAATGGCGAATGCAAACCCGACCAGATTATTTTCCAAGTAATTGATTAAACACTAAATATATTATACACATTACTCCTTTATAATTAACGATCAAGTGCACAATGTTTTCGCATTTTAATTAGTTTTACTCGTAACATGGTGCTTAATTAATTATATAAACTTGATTGATAATTGCTTTCTAAATGCGAATTCACTATCTTAATTGTAGATTGATGGAACGATGAAGGCACCGAGTGATCCCAGTGACTGGAAATGCCAAGAACACAGATATTGTAAGCAATGGATTACCTTTGATGAGGTTGATAACCTTATGATTCGTGGATCCGGTACCATGGATGGTCAAGGATCAACGTGGTGGGAACGTCATTCCTCTTGTAAAGATCACAAGCATAGAGATAAAAGAGTGAGTCTAATTCGTTATATAAATATATTTTTCTACTCTTAATTACTTCTTATATTGGCTCTCCCAAATTGTTAATTTTGCTAATTAATCTTGCACTCTTGGCAGGTTTGCGGTAGAAAACCAACAGTAAGCAACGATCCTCATAATTAATGACCCAGTAACCAAATTTCGGCTGACCTAATATTTCTTTTCAACTTTGGATTAAGTTTTTTTTTTTCCCACCATCTATTTCTCTAATATCAGTTGATTGATTGAATAAATTTAGGGTTTAGTAATATCACATTCCCAGAATGTTCATCTCGAGGGCTTGACGTTCAAGGACAGTCCACAGATGCATGTGGCTTTTGAGAGATCCGAGTGGGTGCATGCCTCTAACCTCACTATCCAAGCCCCTGGAGATAGCCCCAACACCGATGGAATTCATCTCCAGCATGCCAAAAATATCTTTATAGATTATAGTCGCATCATGACCGGTGAATTCATGCTTTTTTTTTAAAATAATTTCATTTATTTTTGCTATATTTCCTAGTTATTTATTAAGTGCATTAATTTGAGAATTTAGGTGATGATTGTATCTCGATCGGGGACGGTTCATCCCAAATTAATATTACCCATATTGCATGTGGTCCGGGTCACGGAATAAGGTATGGGAAAATAATTTTTTTAATTAATTATTACCCATTATTTATCATAATCAAGTAATAATCACCTTATGGATTTAACTATTTGATTTTTATTTTTATTTTTGAAGCATTGGGAGTCTGGGAATAGATGGAAAAAGTGATTGAAGCATCGGGAGTCTGGGAATAGATGGAAAAAGTGAGACAGTAGAAGATGTCCATGTTAGCTACGTTGTATTTACAGAAACTACAAATGGGGCCAGAATAAAGACTTGGCAGGTAATTGGTTCTTAATTAATTTTAAGTAAGGATTTGAATAATAATTATAATATTATAATTTAATTTTTATATGTCATAATTTCCATTTAATCCCTAATCTCACGTAAACAGGGTGGAAAAGGGTTTGCTAGAAACATTGTCTTCGAAAACATAAGGTCTGAGGGTGCAAGAAATCCTATAATTATCGACCAATATTATTGTGATCATAAACATTGCACAGATCATGTGAGTATATATATATCCAACGAATTAAGTCTCTTTTCCACATCTATCAAAGATTTTAAAAAATATATATATTTATTTATTGCAGAGTTCAGCAGTAAAGATTAGCAGAATTCGATTTGAAAATATATACGGGACATCCCACAGAAAACCCGCAGTGCATATTGCTTGCAGTGAGTCAGTGCCGTGCACCGATATCGTGCTCAGCAATGTTCATTTGGACGACGACGACGACGACGGTGACGGTGATGAGCCATCTACATATTGTGCGAATGCTCAAGGACATGCAAGGGGCCATGTCTTTCCACCACTCACCTGCTTGTCTTAAAATTAATCATCAAGCCCGTCTGCCATTGACGAACTAAGACGTGATGCTACATGCACACACACACACTCTTTAAATTTCTTATCATTTTTAATCCGGGACACCTTCAAGTATCTAGTGATTTTATGATTTATGTACATGGGGTGTGTATATATTTATCCTTTTTTGTAAGCCTTATTATTATCTTTAGAATTGAAGGAAACTTAGTGATGACGTGAGAATTTATTTATTTATTAATTATTTGGATTAATTGATTCGGTATTATTTCAATTACTATAACTAAAAATATATTTCATGGAGGGAGGGAGGAGCTGTTTTTTTTTAATAATTTTTATAAAATTTGGAATAGACATGTTTTTCATAGGTAAATTAGTTCTAATTAACCCAATAACCTTATAGTTACTTTCAGGGAGTCTATCAAGCAATTGAATGCCTTTTTTTCATTATTAATAACTTAATATTCTCAGTGCCATTATTACTATTAATTATTCCTCGTATATTTTGGTTTACAAGAGGCTTGAACTCAAGGAATGATGCAATAGGCATGAGACTTGGATAGTTTTTCCCCCCTCTAATTACAAAGGAAGATTTGAACCTGAAATAAATAAATTAATTAATTAATTAAAAGACTTGGATAGTTTCAACTTGATTAAAAAACACAAGTAAAACCGAACCGTTTAGCCAAACACGCCATTGCATGGAGAGGGGTGAAGAGATTTTGAGAGAGGGAAATTTTTGGGTTTCGGGTCCTTCCCTTCCTTCCTTCTTTCATTCTTTTTTTTTTTTTTTAATTTAACACCTTTTTTTTCAAGTTCATTTTGTACTACAACTATATATTATTTATTTTTTTAACTATATTTATAAAAAAAATGTTTTATCTTTATTTTGATTCACTATTACCTATAATATTAACATTTGAAAATAATAAAATTCCAACAAAGTTTATCAAAATTATTAAATTAGATTATCTTATATTGATTTTTCACTTATTTAGAGAAAGCTATTAACATAATTTGTATTATTTCATTTTAAAAATAGTATTAATTTATAAAAACAATATTTATTAAAATAAAGGTTCATAAATTTCTTTTATTTATACTTATTCTATTTATAAACTATATTCACAATACATGTAATTAAAAATGAATCTTTCGAATAATAAGATTCGTGCCAGCACCAACCCTAAATAAAAATAATTCACATAATATATTTTATATATTTATATATAGAACATTATAATAACAACAATGAAACTCCTTTTCTCTTTTTATTTCTTCTATTTTAATTTTTAATTACATATGCTGGTAAATGAATTGGTATAATTTTTTTAGTATTATTATTTTCTAGAGATCTAATTATAAAATTCATATACATATATGCAACAGAAAGAATTACACAAACTACTATCTATTTTGTATCTATATCTTTTTTTTATTTATTTCAATGCAATATAAATTTATTTATATGTTTTAAAAATAAAAATATAATTTAAATAATAAATTTTAAATATTTATTTTTTAAA
Organism: Populus euphratica; assembly: GCF_000495115.2. Lineage (NCBI taxonomy): Eukaryota > Viridiplantae > Streptophyta > Magnoliopsida > Malpighiales > Salicaceae > Populus > Populus euphratica. The sequence continues at coordinate 1,081,878 of NW_011499863.1, read as the reverse complement.
AATAAAATTTGAATTTAATAAATGATAAAATTTGAATTATAAATAACCTAAAATAATCAATTAAATATTATAAAAAACAACTATTATTTAATTGTTGAATAATACAGTCCAGATCCGCCAAAGGTCCAAAACGTAGTTATCAAAAAAGCAAAAAGCTCTTAGCAGATTCAAAGCCCAAACACAAACGAGCAAACAAAAGGCCAAACCCAGTCCACCTGCCTAAAACCCCACAAATAATCTCCTCCATCCCTTACAAGTAAAAACCCTAGCTTAGCTTCTTCTAAGCTGAAAAAGAAAACACGGTCCTCGCTCGCCTCTTCCTATTTTCTCTTCGCACACAAGAAGAAATCTGAAAATCAGTGATGTTGAAGGTTAAAACCCCAAAGTGCGGAAGAGTCAAGCGAGAGCTTGAAAAACGAGCACCAAAACTTGTAAGCTCTCGGCAACCAGCCAGCCAGCCAGCCATCCAATCTATTATTCATGTTTCTCTTTGGTTTCTATCAAAAAGGATATTTTTTTCTTAATGGGTTTCTACTTTTTTGTGTTTTAATGCAGGTTGAGACGGGGAAGAAGACACTGATACTACAAGGAACAAAAACAAGCAATGTTTTGAATACTGTATTGAGTGAAATATACCATCTCAAGAGAGATAACGCAATTCGATATACGCGTAAGAATGACAGTATAAGGCCTTTTGAGTCCGGTGGCGAAACTTCTTTGGAGTTCTTTTCTATGAAAACCGATTGCAGTATCTTTGTGGTGAGTTTGGTGCCAAAGCTTTGTTCAATTAGAAATATGTATTGTATCTTGTGGTTTTACTTCATTTTTTTGTTTTAATTGTATTGAATTGGATATCAATCTTGTTTTATGCATGCATTGCTCGAAGATGATTACTGTAGTAATTTGATGTGGAAATTGGCATATGAGTGTGATAGCTTATGCAAGGACGGATATTTGGACGTTTTCTCTGTTTTCAATATGATTAGGATATTGAGGAATAGGAATGGTGCTTTTTTTTTTTCCTGACATTGATGCTTAGTTTCAAAGGCAGTGAGGCAATTTGAGGTGATTTCAGAATGCTGCTAAAGTTTTGAAATGATTTTCTTTACATAAGATAGTAAGTTTTTTAAGATAGGTGTAACGTTTTTTATTGTCTTTAAAAGTGGCTGTAGTTTTTTAAGATATTTGCTGGTTTTTATTATTTTGTTTCTTCCTTTGCTATTTGCTGAATGTATGCCTTTTATTGGGTTCATGAATTTGTGATACTGTGTGTTATATTTTCTATGCAAATTACTCGACTTGATCTTCTATAGCAACATAGCTATGTGTATTTTCTGTTGTTGGAATTGCTTTGTTGTTCAATTTCCACCTATTTTTACATGTAACTCTCCACTGTCGCATATTTTCCCTGCTTATTTTTTGATCTGAGTGAGTAATGGAATTTGCCCACTGTTGATTTTAGAAATGAAGTGCTGCTTTCTTTGCATCATATTTTTTATTTTCCTTGGAAAAATGTGATATTGCCACGTCTACTTAAATATGTCTCTTGGAATGTATTTTGCAGTATGGTTCCACCTCAAAGAAACGTCCTGACAATCTTGTCATAGGGCGAACATATGACCACCACATATATGATCTTATAGAAGTTGGGGTTGAAAATTTTAAACGAATGAATTCCTTCACTTATGATAAGAAACTAGCTCCGCAAGCAGGATCAAAACCTTTCATTGTTTTTAGTGGAGAAGCATTTGAGAGTGTAGATGAGTTGAAACATCTGAAGGAGGTTTTGCTTGAGCTCTTAAGGGGAGAGGTTTGTATCTTCACCTTTGCTCCTTCCTTTCTCAATTTTAAAAGATAACGAAATAAGCTTTGACCCAATTCATGCAGGTTGTGGATAATTTGAATCTTGCTGGGTTGGGCCGTGTTTATGTATGTACAGCTATATCTTCAAATCGGGTGTTCCTCACTCACTGTGCAATGCGGCTAAAAAAGTCTGGCACAATAGTCCCCAGGATAGAACTGGTAGAAATCGGCCCTTCCATGGATTTTGTAGTTCGTCGTCATCGTCTTCCTAATGAAAGCTTAAAGAAAGAAGCCATGAAAACTGCTAAAGATAAGCTTCATAAGAAGGTTAGCTAGCTAAATACTTCCCCCGTTTCATCTGAGAATGAATTGGCATTTCGTTAATGTTGCCAGTTTTCTGCTTGCAGATTAAAAATGTTAGTAAAGATGCTCTACAAGGGAAGCTTGGAAAGATTTATGTACCTGATCAAAAGGTAAGTAAACATTCATTCATTGCGAGGATTGTTGTGAGGGTGAATCTGATCTCGTGCTGGATGTGGCCTTATTTGCCCATGGCCAGCAGACATGTTTAGTTTTAAATTGCGTCTCTTTATTGTAACCTCTTTTTTTTTTTGTTAAGTTTTGTGATGTGGATGATTTTGTTTCTTTAGATTGGAGAGATGGCGCTACCTAACAAAGCTAAAGGAGTGAAGAGAGAGCGCCGTGAAGCTAAAATGAAGAACTCAAATGATGAGCGCTCATCAAAAAAGCAGAAAGAAGATTCTTAGATAAATACTTTTGACTCCCAGGCTGCTGCTGTATTTAACTCTATGTTACGTGAAGAGAGAGTGTCGCCAAGATGGAAGAACTCAAATATTGAACCCGAGTTTCTTAGATAATTATTTCGACTCCAAGCTGCTGCATTTAACTTTATGTTTTTTTCTTTTATGTTTTTTCTGTTGTTGGGGAAGGAGAGGGTTACTGCATTCTGATCTTTAGTGGAAATCAAATGCGGCAGATTCAAGCAGCAAATATATTCTCTCTTACTATTTCCATATACTTTGTATGCTTATGAGATTTTGGGTATTTTCTGCTGCAAATTATATTGCTTTCAGTTGCAGATGCCAAAATGACACTATTAGCAAGATCAATTTTTTCTGTGAAAGAACCCGAAGATGTTCAATTTTTATACATTCTAATAGCAATTGGAACACCAGAAAAGGTTTTCAAGGAAAAAAGAAAAAGCTTTTAGTTGCTCTAGATTTAATTGGGTAAATTGGGCCAGGCATGTAAAGCGTTCGTAGTGAAGAAGCTTATCACCAGTAGCATGACGAATAATACAAATTTCTCCGTGAATCTCTGTTTTTGTTTTTACAGCTTCATTTGAACCGAATCATCCTATTCCATGGAGCTCATATTTGCATGTTGGAATGCTACTGCATTTTATGAGAATAAATTGCACCGAAGTAGTTCGCAGGCTTTGTTCCTGGAGGTTCTTAATCAATTGACAAGTTCGTATCTGAGTCGAAATGTATGGTTGGCTACTAGCTGCAGACAGAGATTAGCAGCAGCAGCAGCATTGATAGGATTTGTTGCTGCGGCGAGAAAAGCCAGAACTGCCGGCTTGCTGTCATCTTGTCATGTCTAGGGTCACGGTTGGAGCCATTGTAATTCCATGCTGTTGTCTAAGCATATTGGCTTCCCTGCCTTCATTTTGATCCCCTAATTGTTATCCAACCAAGAAATTGGAGATCAGATTTAATGAAAGAAAATCAGAAAGTCCGTGAGTCATAAAATACCAACATGTTCATGCATGTCTTTCATGGTATCTAAATGTTAACTTGTATAATTCTCTGGATAAACTTTGCTAGTGAAGTTTACGAATATAAAGACCAGTAAATGTAGACCAAGTTTGTCGTCCAACATTTTCAGGTGTTCAACATTTTCCTACACAACACTCTGTCGGTGAACAACTGGTAGCTGAGGAAGGGCTAACGGCAAGGGTCATTCTGACAAGTTTATTTACTTGTATTTTTTTGAAGGCTAATGGAAACAGAAAGCTTATAAATATCTGCAGCAGTGCACTAGCCAATCCACACAAGGGTCCTCCTCCAAATCATATTGGCCCCTTAATCTTGAGCAATAGCAACAGGAGTAGAAGCATGCAAAACCCATCAGCAACGCATATACTGCTCCACTCATGAAACATGCTGCCATTCCACCCTGTAAACATGCAGTTTAAGCCATGAAAGAAATTTAAAAAAGAAGAAAGAAAATCTTTTTTAGAGAATTAAAATCAGCTGATCGATTAGCCTGATTTACTTGTGGATCCTCTATTCACTATTTACGCAATCTGTGCAAATGTGATTCAAGGACAGGCAAGTGATCACACCAAAGAAATTAAAGTGCTACTAAGAAACTAAAGAAAAGGCTACAATTAAGTAACGATACTTTATAGTTTAAGCTAGAAAACTGGAAAATCTAGTTAAGTTTAAAACATGCTTACAATTTTCAGGATTATCAGAGCAAAGGCAAAGACCAGTGGACCACTTCCCTGCTACAACACGAACGTGCCTCATGGCCATATGTGGAGCATAAGGGTGTATCGGATTGGGTTTTGGAACTCCTGAAACAAGAATTGGACCTTGATGGACATCGGCTGAGTATATTGACTGGTCATGTAACGGAGGATGCATCTTGTTATAAAATCAACTGTCTATTTTTTTTCAATCCTGCAACTAGAAATAAAAATCAGAACCCCTTCCTCTTCAAGTTCCAGGAATCTCTATGCAATGTTCTCTGCCCTCATTTCCTTTTAGTTTATCTAGTTTCTGAGTGATTCTTCAAGCAGTTGTTTTATCTTGAGTCCAATTTCCTGGACTATTTCTCCTCCTTCGAAAGTTTCTTGGAAGATTACAAGTCCAGGATTTTAACTTGTCGCTGACCAAGACTACTCAGAATTCAGTATCATATTATTCTTGCTTCATAGCTGATAATTAACACATAATTATATATTACATGTTACATTAGGATAAACAAAACACGAGGCCGGTCATTCATTACCATGGAATGTTGCTGATTGTTGATGTAGTGCCTCTTAAGAGGGAGCACAGTACCATCGTGAGTACCCTTTACAAAACAAGAGGGATCAGGATTTGGGTTAGAACTCTAGGTTAAACAACACATCATTAATCATAAAAATAAAATAAAATAACTGACATCGTCATCTTGCTCCTCAATGCAACCATGCAAGCCCAAGACAAATGAAAGTGAATTGTTGTTCACCGGTTATACTCTACTCTTTCTTTCCTTGTTCTTTGTTTTCTTCCAATTTGTCTGTCTTCTACTGTTCCACAATGAGATTTTAGCTGAGAAAGATTTCCAGTATAGTCCAGATTTTAGCACTGTAAGGCCCATTTCTTAAAATGAAGTTTCAAGGCCTACACACTTCTCCAGGGCCCATTATCTCTCTAACCTGGATAGTCCTCTTTTTTTGGGATATTTATTTACTTACTATACGCGTGTGTGAATGGGGTTTTTGGTTTCCTGTGAGAGTGTACTTTGAGTTTTGAGCCTGCAACTATGAAGCGATTTTTCAAGCCAATAGAGAAAGATGGTTCTGCGAAGAAACCAACACTGTCCACAAACCAAGAAGACAATGAAAAAAAAGGGGCTTCAGAATCAGAGGAGACCAGCAACAGTGGCAATACCATGAAGAAAGAGCCATTAAAGTTCATTACTTGGAATGCTAATAGCTTGCTACTTCGAGTCAAGAACAACTGGCCTGGGTTTTCAAAGTTTGTCTCTGACATTGATCCTGATGTCATTGTCATACAGGTGAAAAACGCAAGCAAATTCTCCATCTTTTGATGTCATCTTTCTCAGTTTTTATACGGGAACTTAATAAAATTTGGTTAATGGGTGTAAAGGTGAAGTGGGTTTTTGATGATTGATTATACTAGATTATAATGCCTAGCATTGTGATCTTATAGTTCCCTGTTGTCTAAAGTTGGAATAGTTTAGCTGAATTTTTACCCTTTGTAGTATTTGGTTTGATGGATTTTGCATGTTTTTGAGTTTGATGTTGATTTGGTTGGTATCCAAGGAAATTCAAGGGAATTGTGTGCGTGCATGCGAGTGCTTGAGGGTAGAGACATTCAAGTTTCTAGTTGTTTAAGAGGGTTTCAACTTGTATAATTAACTGAAAAACACGGTTAAGTCCCTGGTAAGACAGTTGATACGAAAAAACCTAAGGGAAATGTTTTTTTTTTCCCCTTCTTTTCATGTATTGAGTTAATGAGAAGAAGGAGTTTTACATTTTCTGATTTATTTCGTGATCTTCTTCCCTACTGAGTCCCTCACATTTGAGTGGGTCGTAGTTTAAATCTCATTTATGGCACGTCAATTTGGTTCAGACACATGCTAATCCTAAGTTGAATGAACTTTTGATGAGTATGGGATGATAAGCTATGTAACTGAACATTATTGGTAGGAAGTAAGGATGCCCGCTGCTGGCGCAAAAGGTGCACCTAAAAACTCTGGAGAGATCAAAGATGACACAAACTCTTCCCGTGAGGAAAGGAAGGTAGCGTTTGTTTATATTGCAATAATAAGACAATTTTGAGTAAATAATTGTTTATACATTAATTTCTTCTCAGGTTATTCTCAGGTTACCATGAATTTCTTTAGCTTGGTGCTTCATAGAGTTGCTTTAGGTGTTATAATGGGCTCATCATACTATGATGTGGGGTACTCATGCCAAAGAGATGAATCCTTTATTGAGCTTCATCTTGTGCCGGTTCAATATTCCTAGAACCTCATAGTTTTTTTCTTCTCATACTTTTTCAGCTTTCGGTGATATGGAACATGGCTTGCCTCATAACCCATGCAAGTTCTGAAGTTTCCAAGGTTTGATGAATGCTTGGTTGTGTTTTAACTTGCCCATATGAAATTGGCCTGCTACTTCAGAAATTATCAATCTCTCAGTAAGATGTCTTGGTTATGTATTAATCAGTGAAGCGCTACTAAATTTGATGGAATCTACTAAAGTTAATACAGATTCTGTGATGAACAATTTTCATGTTTTCTGATCTAGAAATTGTAACTCATTGGTTAGTATTGTTACTATTGGTCTTTCTATAAAAAATGATTTCATGTAATTCTACTGCAAGGGATGTGTATAAGACTCAAATTTCTAATGTTTAACACAACCTGTAATTAGTTTTTGTCGAATCATGCAGATATTAATGAGTGCTCTTTCCAGTTCACCATTCGGAAATTATCGTGTTTGGTGGTCCCTTGCGGATTCAAAGTATGCTGGGACTGCATTGTTAGTAAAGAAGTGTTTTCAACCAGTAAAGGTCTCTTTTTCTCTTGACCAAACAGGTAGCTTGGTTTGAATCTCCTATTGGATCTTTCACTATCATAAATTAGACCTAACTGCTTTGTTTCATTAAGAATATTTCTATTCAATGCCTACCTTTAGACACTGTCATGTGTGTGTGTGTGCGCGCTCACAATATAACCCGTTATTGTATGCTTCTTCCAATTTATAACATTTCAACTTTTCAGGACAAAATACATGCTTATGTCCACTATAATTGGAGAATGCTTTTTTTCCCCCTATAAATTTTAATTTTAGGTTTTTTCTTTACACTAATATGCATTTGCACACCTATTCCTTAGGTCTTTCCTTCTTTCCCCCTTTCCTTTTGCATATAAAGTGACAATCTCTTAAACACTCTATCCTTGTTGTTTAGCTTCAAAGCATGAACCAGATGGAAGGGTTATTTTAGCTGAATTCAAGACATTCCGTTTACTAAATACATATGCACCAAATAATGGTTGGAAAGAGGAAGAGAAATCATTTCAGAGGAGAAGGAAATGGGATAAAAGAATGCTAGAGGTTGTTGTGCAGTTATCAGATAAGCCTCTTATATGGTGTGGTGATCTGAATGTTAGGTTGGCATTTTTTTATTTTTTTTTGTCTTTCCTTCTTTTGCAGTGGATGGGAGGTTGTTATTGCCCGACTTTCAATTGTTTGTCTTCATTTTTCATTTGCATTTCTTTGTTTTGACTACTTAGCTCAAGGATCCAGCTGCTAATAATCTATGTGGTTGGTTTTAAACACTATAATTGATCTTGATAGATGTACTGACCTGAATATTGTTGTGTGACCTAAGGTTGTCACTGCTGCACCGGTAACCTTTGCATCTTTCTTTCTAGAATGGCACATGCTAGTACAGGATCACATTCATTCACAATTTGAAGTATAAAGAAACGCATTCCTGAGAAAATATAAAAATAAACAGTAAATATAAAACTTTATGATAAAGAAAATATAATAGTAGTCCATATCTTGTCTAAATTCATAGAACTCTTTGAATAATATCTAATAGCTGTATTGCATAAGACAGATGTCGGACAAGTTTGGGGAAAGCTGTAGATGTTTGTTTCTAGGTTAGATTAATATAATTTGTGAGTTTAGAGGCTTCTAAATTGGAAATAGATCTGAAAGTACATAAAATGGAACAAATCATGGCAGTACACTACTTGTTTTACACCACTAGATTTAAGGCATCACTCAGTTGAAAAACCCAGGCATCGTGCCTAGGGGTAAGAAATCAGTCCTTAAAGAAAACATCACACTTTCAAGAGACATAAACCAATCAGTTGCCCTTTTATTCATAACTTCCTGCTGAAATTGAAAGACTGCGATCTTGTTTAAAAGTTTGAAATATTCCTAATCATAATTAGACTTGAACTGCTAAACAAGAAACATAATTTTCTTACTTTGACTAGGAAAGAGAAACCTAAATGAAAATTCTAAGACTTTGAAATTAGATTATAGTTGATATTTCATAAATATCTAGAAAATATTCCTCTTTGGAGGAAATTTGCCCTTTTCTTTACGAGGACAAGCAAGCCTGTTATTGATTTTTCAAGAAAATATTCATGCAATTATTCCTGCTTCTTGAAATGCATTCAATACTTTTTCATGAGGCTTTCCTTCAATCTTCATTTTCAATATGCAGCCATGAAGAGATAGATGTGAGTCATCCAGAATTTTTCAGTGCAGCAAAGGTCAATGGCTATGTTCCTCCAAATAAAGAGGTGCTAGCATTTTGTCTGGAAATAACTGTGGCCTGCTTTAGTTTCCGAGTAATATTTTGATACATGCACAATCTTGTAAACTTGCCTTTCAACACCGAAACTATTAGAAATGGTAGACAAGTTGATGAGCTGCTGAAATGGGAAGGAACATATTCATTCTTTGGGGTTCCAACTATTTAGTATACTTCTCTATCCCAACAGTCACTAACATAAATGCATTTGCTTGACTTTTTGATGTTGTAGGACTGTGGACAGCCTGGATTTACCTTGAGTGAGAGGAAGCGTTTTGGTGCTATACTGAAAGAGTGCGTGACTCCACTGAAAAATATATACCTTTGTGCTTTTAAAAAGCAATTAAGATGCTGAAACCATGTGCCATTTTTTGAGAAAGAGATTGAAGTTGCTTAGAAGTGATTAACAGCAACTTGTACTGACAATTCCTTTCCCTTCTCTCCAAAACAGTTAGATATAAAGTTGCAGTGTTTCATGTTTGATATTTTATTTATCTCCGCTTAATCTTTTTATCTCACTGAAACTGGGTTTATTGGTCACAGTTTCATTCTTGTTCTTTGAGTAGAATATTTCTTTTTCCAATTTTTCCTGCTTAATGTATTTCTGTGCTTCATTGTGCTTTAGGGGAAAGCTGATAGATGCATACAGATTTCTTCACAAAGAGAGGGACATGGAGCGTGGCTTCTCATGGTCTGGAAACCCCATTGGAAAGTAAGAAACAATTGACGTATAGTTCAGTAGCTCAGCATGCATAGGAAATACATGCTGTAAATAGCACTTCTAAAATATGAGCCATCAATTACTGGATTGTGAAAAACTGTACCTTTTTCATGCATTACAACTCTTATAATTTTGTGTTGTGGGGAATGATTTGTTTTTCCTGATGGGCAGTTACCTGGTAGGTAGCGAGGAAAGTGGATGAGAATTAATTTTTGGTGTGGTGGAGAATGATTTGTATTTCCTGATGGGTGGTTTTCTTGTAGGTACCGAGGAAAAAGGATGAGAATTGATTATTTCATTGTTTCTGAGAAACTCAAAGATAGGATCATTCAATGTGAGATGCATGGGCATGGAATTGAATTGGAAGGTGATATATCTTCACACCTTTTCTTCATGCTCTGCAAGTACTGGAGACTGATAAATTGAGTTAGAAAATCCCTTACCATCGATTTAATTAGTTGAAAATAGAAACCAAAGGATTCCTGCTCTTCTTTTATTTGGTAAGACATTGAAACTTCACTGTACAACTACCCTCTCTATATCTATTAGCAAAGCCAAGTTTCATCACTGAACAGAAGGTAATGCTGCCCAGAGGTCTCTTTTACTCTTATCCTTGGTGATTTGTTTCTACAGTGAGATCTTAGGCTTGCATGGTTTGATGATAGTGCATGCCTGGTCTTTATATTTGAAGTTGATAAATCATGTGCAAGAAATAAGACTTCAAATTGGACTCCATTCATATCGTCATTTTTCATTTCCAAGTAACACCTTCTATAGTAAAGGCACTTCTTAAAAAAGACATTCATGGTGCAGAAAAATGCATTTTAAATTAACAGCCTATCTCTTCAACTGCAACAAAGGAACTGCAAGCATTCACACAAACTTCCAGTACATAAAATCATATAAATGCTTCACTGATCTTGGATTGTTTACAGGTTTCTATGGAAGCGACCACTGTCCAGTCTCTCTTGAGCTCTCTCCAGCCAGTCCTGATTCCAGTGAGAGCTGACTTGCCATGGATAAAAACTTGGTATATATGTCCTTTTTTTCATGGTATTACTGTCATCTTTCATACGAGACTCTAATATTAGATGTATTAATAGTTTAGTGATTTCATTAACCCTCTGTTCTTCCCTCCCCCCATTAAAAAAAAAATGAACTTGCATTGTCAGGTGTACATCAATATTCGCACATCTGGGAGTCAAATGTTCTAATGGCAGGCATGAGAAATGAGAATGGTTGGCTATTGCCTGCCTGGAAGTTCAATGCCCCATTTTATTAGTATTTCTTTAACAAATTCCTTCTTGCTAGTTCTCACTCATGCAATCTTCTCTTTTCCTCCTCTAATCAAATGTAGTGCAAAAATATCATGGATGGTGATTTATGGAGTATTTATATATGTCGAGATTCTCTTCGGTGGGTCCAGTTATATGGACCACTACGTTGTGGTGGAATCACGTGATTATTGAATCTGCTACCGTATAATTCCATATTTCCCACATTAATAAATCACAGGGCATGCATTGCATGCAGCTAGTATTATACAATTTCTGCATTGGCCAGTGCAGTGCGGGCATACATAAATGAATAGCCTCTAAAGAAACATAAAATCATACGTTGTTTAATCTGCTGTGGTCTAGGCTTGCCATGGTAGTGGCTGCCTCCTCTTTCCGAAAAGTAAATTACAAATTCAAGTAAAATTGAAAAACAAAATCTGCATCCTTCCATGCTTTTCAGTAATATTAATATTATTGCCAACAAATAAAGTATATTCTTTAAAATTATAAAGGGTGGTAATAATGAAGGCAATATTAGTGGCAGCCGGTGACAAAATGGTAGCAAATGAACCAAATTGTAGCCATGGATGATAAATCTCTGGCAATGAAAGTGGCTGTTAACTGATGCTGATTGTAATCACGGTTATTAAACTCTACCTGAGATCAATGTCTTATAAGGCTTCATTATGAGTTAAACAGATTGATTTAAGTTAATAAAAAATTTTAAAATAATATTATTTTAAAAAAAGGGTTTTGATAGGTTATCATGCCAGTTTTTTTTAATTAAAAAAAGGGTTTTGATAGGTTATCATATTTATTAAGTGCAAATTTGTATTTTTAATTTTTTAAACACACTGGAATAACTAGATTGCCTTTAAAAGAATTTTTTTAAAATTGGCATCTACAGGCTTTTCAACTTTTTCATTTTTAAAGCACAGTAAAAAAACTAGATTACTCTTAAAAACAAAAAAAAATTATGGTTAGTGTACATTAGCTATTTTATATTTTTAATTTTTTTTGTTATAATCAATTTAAATAAAAATAATTTAGTATTTTAATAAATATAAAATATTATTAAAAGGAAAAATTGATAAACATATGCAACGCTAGCATGTGGGACGTCTTTATATTATTTGAGTGACACATGAGGCGTGTGTCTGTAAAATGATAAATTTCAAGATAGAGTTTGAATCATCTCATATGACATAAGAACTTCTAGTTTGGGATTAACAACCTTATCTTTTTATTTTTATATTAAATTTAATATTTTTTATAGTCAAGATGGCTTGCTCGGGCCATCTCTTTAACAAATTAAAAATCTTGATTTAATTTAAAAAAAGAAGTTAAATGGATATAGTTTTTTCCTTCAAATATAATAGAAAAAATAGATCAAAACACTTGAATATTTTTTTCTTGATTAGGTTTGATTGGCGGTCTTTAAGTTAGTTAAATAGTTTTTTAAGCTTTAAAATGGTTTTATAGAGGTTAATGTGATGTTTTTAAAGTGTTTTTTAATTAAAATAAGTTGAAATTTTAATTTTTAATGTCCCAAAAACAGAACAACTTTCCAACCATCGAATGTGCTCAAAATTTGATTTAGAAGATGAAGTACCACCTGCCTAGGCAAATAAAGTTTCGTCCGTTCTATTAAAAGAATTAGGGTGAACAATAAATAAAAAAGTCAGGTGCACAAGATTGCTTTCCAAACCCATGCATGTCTGGCTTTTTTTGTAAATAGTGTGTTTTCTTTTTGTCTTTATTTATTTTAAATTTTATAATGAAATTATATTTTAAATTTATCTAATTGTGTCATGGTTTTCAAGAAAAATAGAGATTTTTATTGTAATATCAACAATTATTTTATGATCATTTATATATTAACCTTATACGCAAATGTTTTTTAAAAAATTGTTCTTTAATATTCAATAAATATACAATATCTATTTTACTATTTTTTCTTTAATTTTTTATATAATCTTATTAGACGTATTGTTCTTATACTTATTCATACAAGTATGTAAAAATAATTGATTTATTTATTTTTATTTCATTGAACTTGTTTCCACTATCATAGTATATTTTTATTTAAAAAATCATATTTTTTTCAAAGTAAAATAGAAAAATATATGAAAAATAAAAGGAAGTTCTTGATTAAAAATATATATTCTATCCTCTTTAATTAAAGTTATTAGAGTTTTTATAAATATGTTTTTAATTATCATTAGTTTCTATTTAATAAATCATGATGTTAATAAAAAAGCTTGTTACTGTCAAAATAAAATAAAATATTTTTTTCTCCGAAATTTTAATCATTGTTTTTTATGAATATTTACTTTAATCATTACATAATTAAATAAAAACAAATACGAAAAAACTATGAAAAAAGTGGGGTCAAAGGGGCGACCATAGGTAGATGCCAAATCCTATAGTGGGGTGCCCTCGATAAGAAAACACTATGGCCAGCCATTGATGCATAATGAGCTAATTACATCATGACACGTCATTAACCTTTACTTTTTATGGAGTTCGTTTAAGTTTTATTTTACTTTTCTCTTTGCGGCTGCGTAATCACAGTTTGATCGGCGTGTCAAGTTTTGGTTGGGTTCGTCGTGGACTCCGTTTGACCACAGCCAAGTCAGGCCTCAAGTAAAAACACGGGCCTCTAATTGCAAAAGGTCATGGTGATTTCGGTGAAAAGCAATAAGGATAAAAAGCAACGGGGTAGAAGAATAAATTCAGGAAGATGTCAAGAGGGGTAAAAATGAAAGAAAATTAATTCCCTGCCCCATCTATAAAGGTAAACAGGCCGGGAAATAATTGTTTGAATTGCACTTTCACCTCGATAGTTTTCTTATCTTCCATTTTTCACACACAAAAAAGAAAATGCTCAACTTTCACTCTTAAATCTAAAAAAGTAAAAAAAAAAAATATCTAAAAAATTGTCAAATCGTGGAGACGTGGTCGTTTTCATCCAGAAGGAAATTTGGTTGGCTCATTATCACATGAAAGCGATTTCGTCCGTTTCTGTTATCAATTTGGTTAAGTAAGAGCGCTCCATGACTCCCTTTAGCATTGCAGATTACCAGTTTGAAGAGAGTTTGACTTTGACCACGTGGAGGTAAAAGATCGAAACATATTTGTTTAATTTCATAACCCTTAATTCTTACGTTAAAAAGAATTTTTAACATAAACCTAAAACCTAAAGGAATTAAATTTTTTGAAAAAAAATAAAGACACGGAACACTGTAAATTATAACAATGTAATTCATTAATCAATATCATATTATATCATATTGATGAGGATAAATCATTTTATTTTATTTTATTTTCAAAACAGTAAAATAACTTTATTATATTAAATTGATATCTAGGGTATTTTTATTTTTTATTTTATTTTTTAAAACTAAATAAAATAACTTTATTATCCTTAAAAGCAAAAATTACTAAACCTGTTTTCAATGAATTTTTTATATTTTTATCATGATTTTTTTTAATTATAATCAAGTTAATTTAGGAATAGTCTCTCCATATTTGATTTTATTTAATTTATTTATTTAATTTATTTTTTTATTTTTTATTTTTTACTTTATTTTTTATCATTTTCTTGATTTATTTTATTTTTTAATTTTATTCCTCATGATTTTATTTTATTTTATTTTTATACAAAATTTAATCTTCATTCTTTGATCATTATTTGGTTTGTTTTTTAATTATTTTCTCAATTATTTTTTTTTCAATTTATTTTCTTGATATTTGAATGATTAAAAATTTTGTTTTATAATTTTATCATATTTATTTTCCATGAGGTAATTTCAATCTTATGACTCGAGTCATGGATTTTAAATATTAGTCCATTTTGACATTGGTCTCTTTTATTTTTTTTAAATTGATTTTTTTTCAATTTCATCATTTGACATTAAGTTAATAAACTTTGAGTTTTGTGAATTTTTTTACTTTTCTTTTCATTAGGTTATCCTAATCTCATATGACGTGTTATAAGTTGGTTCAGTTAACTTGAATTTTTTTATTTTTTTAATTAATTTTTTTTGTTTCTCCTTTTATTATTTGGTTTACTCGAGAGGTTATTTTTATTATTTTATTAAATTTTTTTATATATAATTATTTCAATTTCACAAACAGGCCATTATTTTTTAAAAAACACGATCATAAAAGATGATTATTTCTTTTTTTCCTCTTCTTACTCACCGTAACTATATGGACTATAATCATTCAACCATTATCACCCCCTTCTAGTGGTACATCTATACGATACAAGCCACAACGAGCTATTATGTTGCTAACTTTTTTTTTTTATTTACGTGGGGTGTCCGGGCCAGCTTGCGTGCACCACGACTAATCTCCACGGCCCACTGAATACCCTGCAAATTCAGTAGGCATGTAAGGCACCGCGGAGGTGACAGGCGTGCATGTCAGGGCTCGAATTCAGGTGCAGTGGAAGGAGACAAGCCTCTTCCATCACTAGGTTAAGCACTGGTTTGCATGTTGCTAACTTTAAATAGAACAAGGGCGGGGATTTTTTTTTGTCATGCAAGAGGAAGAGGTAATCAATGATGAGAAATTGAGAGAAATAAGGACATTGAGTTGGCATTTGTTCATGTCAATAATGTGATATACTCATTTGAATAGTTTCCATGATAGTTCAAGTGATACAAGCAAAATCCCCTCCTGCATTTGTCATAATTAGAGACATTCACTGTATACATCCCACAAGCCCTTGAAATTCCCTCCTACGTTTGTGATTATCATGGATGTTCATTGTCTACAACACTCCATTGTATTAACTACCTATGTTCATAGGTTTTAGGCTAGGAGGGGAAATATAATTAGTGTCTTGGGTTCAATTAATTATAAACAAAAACTAACGGTGTGGCTAAATCACTTTTGTTGTATTCATAAAATACTATTTATTAAAATAGTATTTTACACCTTTCAACAATTTAATTTTTTTAAAAAATTATTATTTAATATTAAATTATTTTAAAAATTATACTTCATTATTATTATTTTTCATTAAGTTATATACTGGTGGTCTTAGAAATTTAGTTTTTATTACCATAATTTCAAGTTTTAACATTAGATTTATTGAAAGCGAGGCTTTTATATGTTTTTAATTTTTTTTTATTAATTTGTCATGATCATGTGATCTAAATTGAGTGTTTAACATGTTGAATCAAGTTGATTTAAGTTTTTTTTAGATTGTTTTTTTAATTGATTTTTTTATTTTTTCTTTTAATATTGTGTTGGTTAGAAATTAGACTTCATGTTTTTATTTGCTTTTTATACAGTTATCCTGATTTCTTGACTCAAGTCATGGGTTTAATAGGTTAACTCGGGTTGACTTGATTTATTTTTTATCCTTTCTTGATTGATTTTTTTTTCAATTTCACCCTTTAACAACTCGACCTCTTCTTGTTCCTTTTCTTTTCAGTTTTATCATTTAATATTAGGTTATTTGAGAATTAAGCTTTTAATTTTTTTTTAATGTGCTTTATATAGAGTTATCATGGTCTTATAATTTAATTTTTTTTCTTGATTTCAACCTTCAATATTGAAAATAGAGCTTTGTAATTTATTTTATCTGTTTTTAATGAAATTATCTCGGTCTCATGAATTATACTGCGGGTTTAATAAGTTAGCTCGAGTTGACTAATTTTTTTTATTTTTTTTATTTGCTTATTTCTTCGTTCAACACTAGTTTAGTTTGAAAATTGAGCCACATATTTTTTTATTTCTTTTTCATAGGATTATCTCAATTTCGTAACTTTTATTGCGTATTTAACAGGTTAATCCGAGTTGGTTGTATTCACGTTTATTAGTCAATTTTTAATTGGACTTTGTAATATTTTTCAATTTGCTTTCCATTAGATTAATTAATAGTTGAATTTTATAATTTTTTCTACTTGCTTTCAGTAGAGTTATCCTGATCTTATGGCTCAGGTAGCATGTTTGGTGGGCTAACTTTAATAATTTTTTATTTTTTTTAAATTTTATCATTCAATATTAGATTAATTAAAAAATAATATTTATAATTTGTTTTAACTCGTGTAATTTTATTTTTCTTTTTCAATTTAATATTTTATATTTTAATGTTGAATTAATTATAAATTAATATTCATGATTTATTTTAACTTGTTTGAGTATCATAATAATCTTATGAACCAGATCATAAATTCAACATGTTAATTCAGATTGATTCAATGCGTTGTTATTTCAATATTTAAAACAAGTGTTAACTAATATGTTGCATATTATTATTTTAAAAAATATTATTTAATATGTATTATATTTTAAAATAATATTTAATTTTTTTTATTTTAAAATATGCTATCATTGTATATATTTTTTATATTAAAAATAATTAATCTAACCTGCAGCGCGTCACATTTCTATTATCTAGTCCTGGTCTATTCGAGGTTTTAGCTGGCACTGTTTTGGCTTATATTTTCTTATGATATTGTTACTGGTTCGTTGTGAGAATAAGCTCCCAGTTAACTCGTAGTTTTATTAATAAAATCTTATGTGGTTTAAATGTTTCTGGCTCCACGTGTTTCATCTCCTATGGATGGTTAAGTCATGTTCATTTACTTTCATAGTTTATCTTTCTCAAAAAATAATATTTAATTGTGCTCCTTGTATCACCCCCTTCATTTGTAAATGAAATTACCATTTCAGTGTTTTCTTTTCTTTTCTTTTATATATATATATAGGCTGGTTGCATGCTCAATAATAACTCAGAAACCAAATTCGAATTTAGGAAAAAAAAATCACATTTTTTATTGTATTATGGAATGCTTTCTTTGAAGCCGAAAACATAATCCTCCAGACATGATGCTGTAATTAAAATCCACGTATTGTATAGGGAACACAAATCATTATGACAAGACATGGACAAGCAAAGATCGTCGAAGTGAAAACACCATAGCCACGCTTTAGAAATATAATTAAAAATAAACTAAAACATTCATGTGGTTTTGATGTTAAGGGTTGATGTTCAGTGAACAAGCGAATAGGAAGATGGCTAAGGATTGAGGTTCTTTTTTAAATTCATTTTAAAAGGTGTTTTTTAGGATTGATTATGAAAAAAATAAAGAAATTAATTAGATGTGTCTGAAATATAAATAAGGTTTAATTGTGAATTGCACAATTCACGAGAAGAGAGAGTTTTGCCAAGAAATGAGAAATAAAAAGAACGAGTTTTAAATTCTTTATTTGTTTTAAAAAATATTTTCTATAAAAAATTTTACAAAAATAATATTTGTGATGTTTAATGAATAATAAAGTAAAAAATAAAGTGGTAATAAAATGATGATGGTGTGTACACACTGATAGTGATTAAAGTAGTGTTTATAATAGGGGTGGTAGTGGAGAAGATGCTAGTGTTGATAAAGATAGTAATTATAAAATAATTAAATGATGTTATAAATAAATTAATATGAATAAAATATGTTAGAAAATCCCACTAGCTAGAATTATTTTCCAGTCAATAAATTAAAATTAAAATTTAATCATGAAATAATTTATATAGATCAAATTTTATATAAATCTTTTTATAAAAAATGTGTAAAATATTTTATATCTGTTAATTTTCTTATAAATATTCTTTAAAAGAAATATGTAGAATATTTTAGGTAAAACAAATATCTACTCAATTAAAATAAAATAAAATTTATAGTTAAAAGCAAGGCTTTTTTTATTATTATTATTATTAGTGTCCACGAGGTCTCGTATAGCAGCAAGTGTTTCTAGCGGGTGTCCAGGAGATTAATTGCTAGCAAGCTACTCAAAGATCCATGAGCTTAACAGTAGAAACACCCCTGAGTCTATGCCTTTTTGATCGACACCCTTCTATTTATTTTTATTTATTTGTTTGTTTATTTATTTATTTATTCATTCCCGATTTCAACTGGCAAACCGAAGGAGGTTTGAATTGAAATCCTTTCTATTACATTTCATCCCATTTAACCATTGAATATCACACACAAGTCACTTATTTTGATTTAAAAAAACAAAAAATTATGAGATTGTCATGGGTTATTTCCTTTTATGAAATTTTTATCATAACATGAGTGATATTTTTATTGAAATATAAGTGAAAGTTATTTTATTTTTAATTTTAAAAAAAATTGTTACAGATTGTTCTAGCATCAATTATTATAGTTTAAACCCTTTTAATTAACTTGGGTTGACGCTAACTAGTATATGAAATCTGTTACTTGAGTCATGAATCTAATTAAAATTAATAATATAATTAAATAAAAAATATTTTTTATTTAATTATATGACAATAAAAAAATACAATATCAATTAATTAACTAGAAAAAATGATGGTTTTCATATTTGTTTTTGTTAATATTATAAAAAGAACTATTATACTATTGTTATAAAACAAAGTAAAAATCAAATGATGTTTAATAGAATGATATCTAAGATATAATTTGATAACTTGGTTAATTAATGTACTCATAACATTTTAAATTAATTAACTTAAAAAGAAATTAAATTTAAAAAATAAAAACAGGTTAGCCAGCCCACACAGTTGGTTTTGCAAAAAAAAAACCAAAGGGTTTTTGGACTTGAAAGCTCATGGTTGAGCCTAGTTTTGTTTTGTTGTTTTTTTTTTCCTCAGGGTTTTCCACTTCTTCTTCTTGTTTTTTTTTTAATTGAACGACAAGCTATTTAGCATGTTGTTTAGAATTCGACAATTATTGCAGTAATTGAAAAATCGAGAAGGAATGTTTGCCCTGAAGATCAATTTTTTTTATCTATTTTCATTTAAAAACATCATAAAAATATGAACAAATCATGTAATAACCTTGAAATACTAATTTTTTAAGAAAAAACAACAAAAATCAACAAAATGTAAGAAATCAGAATCAAACATAATATACCTTTTCTTATCATTTTAGAGGAAAAAATCACCTCCATTCAGCTTCTATCAAAACACACACACATATATTTTTTGGGTTAAATTATGGCTTAATAACAAACTCATTGTTTTTCAATGAGTTTCCTTTTCTGTTTTTTTTTTCATAGCACAAACATTAAAAAATAAATAAAATAAATTTTTAAATCAAAATAAAAATCACAAAAAATTCAAAATTAATTGTCTATTTTCTTCATACTTTCCATCACAGCCTTCTCACTTTAAAAATTATATTTTTATTATGATTAAAAATTTTATCTAGTAGAATTAGGCCATAAAAGGATTGGATAAAAAAATAATCAAAAGATAAAAATAAAAAAAATAAAAAAGAAAAAAAAATCAATTGCTTCATTATTTATTTACATGAATAGAGGAGCCGTTTTAGTTTATGAACTAACTTGCACTAACAAGCCTAATCCACTAGATTGAAACAAACCGACATGCCCTAATAGAAAAAAGATTTAAGGACTGAAATTAAATATTAGAGAACACAATTGGACTTCAATGTATTTCAACCAAAACCCGTTACCAAAATTATTCGAGTTTCAAAAACCACACCAACGGTAAATAAGTTTTATGTTTATTTTTGTATTTTAAAAATATTTAAAAATTATTTATTTTAAATTAATATTTTTTAATATTTTCAAATATCAACATAAAAAATAACTTTTTAAAATAAAAAATAATATTTTAATATTTTTTTTTTATAAAAAATGACTATAATTAAACTTTCAAATATCTTAAATATCCTACTAGAAGAAAAGGAAGAAGCATTCACACACTCTCTCTCTCCCCATTACAAACACCAGAATAAAACCCCACTCACATGCCACCTCCACTCTCCTCCCTTTCTCTCACCTTACCCCTCTCCTCTGCCCTCCATTGGCATTTTCACCTCCCTCTTCCACTCCCTGTAATAAATTATTCCTCACAAAAACAGGCCAAAACCCCAAAATACCAAAAAAGGACAAAAACATATATAAAAAAAGAAAGAAAGTAAAAAAACCCATCCCAAAACACAAAAACACCATTAAAACATAGATGAAGCACAGACTGGGAATCTAACCACCACCTCCTCTCCTTCTCTCTCTCTTTCTCTTCCAAGTCCATACCACAATGGACTTCATTTGAGAGAAGAAGAAAGACCCACAGAAAAAGTTTCGTCTTTTTGTATTTAATGGCAGCTCCAAGTGGGTTAAGTTTAGACCCACCACAACCTCCAACAACTGCAGAAGTATGTCAATGGCTAAAGAACTTACCTTTAGCACCTGAATACCGACCAACACTATCTGAATTCCAAGATCCAATTGCTTACATTTTCAAAATTGAAAAAGAAGCTTCTCAATATGGAATCTGCAAAATTATCCCTCCTGTCCTACCCTCTGCTAAAAAAACCACTCTTTCTAATCTCAACCGCTCTCTCTGCGCCCGTAACGGTGGTTCCTCCGCCCCCACATTCACCACACGACAGCAGCAGATCGGATTTTGCCCCAGGAAACCCCGCCCTGTTCAAAAACCCGTATGGCAGAGCGGGGAGACCTACACATTTCAAGAATTTGAAACCAAGGCTAGAGTCTTTGAGAAGAATTACTTGAAGAAGTTCTCTAAGAAGGGAGCTCTTTCTCCATTGGAAATTGAAACCCTTTACTGGAAAGCTACTTTAGATAAGCCTTTTTCTGTAGAATATGCGAATGATATGCCTGGTTCTGCGTTTTCTCCGAGGAAAAAGGAGGGACAAGGAGGGGTTGCTGGGGAGGGAATGAGTGTGGGGGAAACTGAGTGGAATATGAGGGGAGTTTCAAGGGCAAAAGGGTCCTTGTTGAGGTTTATGAAGGAGGAGATACCTGGGGTTACTTCGCCTATGGTTTATATTGGGATGATGTTTAGTTGGTTTGCTTGGCATGTTGAGGATCATGATTTGCATAGCTTAAATTATATGCATATGGGTGCTGGGAAGACTTGGTATGGTGTGCCTAGAGAGGCTGCTGTTGCATTTGAGGAAGTTGTTAGGGTTCATGGGTATGGCGGAGAGATTAATCCTCTTGGTGAGTTAGTTTTATTTTTGTTTTTTTTCTCTCTAGGCATTCAATGTTGGAGCTACTAGTAATTAGTTCCACTGTTTTTGAGATATTTATATCCTTCTTTAATTGCATTGGTAGATTTGTGTGTTGTTTTTTACATTTCCGTGTGAATTTTGTAGAATCTAGTTAAATGGACGAATATTGGAGGTGTGTAGTAAGGATTAGATGTCATGATTGTTTATTTAAACAATATGTTTTGACAATTGTTAGAACTGGGAATGTTCTGAGCAACTGATGTAAGTTATAAAGATAAATCATGGAGCTATACACTTTGCAAGAAATGCAGTGGTTGATTTGTCTGGGTGGTTTTAACTTGTGCATTCTGACTTGCTTTGAGAGCTCTGAGGTTTGATAGTGTCTTTTAGTGATGGTTTTGCTTGTTACTGTACAAGTCCTTGATTGAATCTATAAAGTTATTATGCTTTACTTAAAGTTTAAGCCGCTGTGATAGATATTGAGTGGTTGTCTTGCTTTTGCTTTTTCACAGACATTTTGTGATCTAACTAGCTATGAGAAAGTTGTAGTGCATTTCATGTGCCTTTATCTTGGAGTGTTTATTTTTTTTCAAGTGTTTTTATTTTAGGGTTTAATGACCATTCAGTTAAATTTCTGTGTTTATTCCTATCAGTTTCTGTATCTCTTAGTGGCTATTTTGAGTCACTTGAAATGAATTGGAGGCACAAGCATGAAGGATAAGTGTAGACTAATTCCAAGCAAATATTATGCGTTATCTTCATCTGCAAAAAGTTCAATTCTGGTTGGAGAGATGATCATGCATGAAATTCTGACATTCTCCATGTAACTGATATGTGATTTTCTTTTCATGTTGATAGTACACACTGAATGCAGGTCTCCTCTCCCTCCCTCACTGGTTCTTGCTTAGTTGCCTTAGAACTTTCCTTAGCTTTCTACCCGTATTATATGCAACTATGTGAGCAACCTCTAGCTCTTCCATCGCCTTATTGTGTCACCTGAATTTATCCTCTCGAGATGAAGAAAAAAGCCTGTTTTTTTCCTGATGAGAATAGGTGCTTTTGTGACTTACCTGCACTGCTTTCACACGAAACTTTGAAGATGTGGGTTCATGTTTGATGGAAAGGCACTTTATGTGGGATCCAGTTAATTGATGAGAATATTTCTTTTTATCTTCTTGATTATCCTGCTCTTAAAAAAAATTGTTGCGCTGTTCTATTGACTGCATCTGGGCCAAGTAAAAGCAACTTAGTTTAGATTTTAGAATCAATAGATGGCAGTTGTCTTTATTTTTGAGGATTCATTCTAATCAACTGAACTCCACTTTCACCCTTGATCTATCAGTTACGTTTGCTGTTCTTGGTGAGAAGACGACAGTAATGTCACCTGAAGTATTTATCAGTGCAGGTGTACCATGCTGCAGGTACCCTCTTAATCCCTGCTCTGTTCTGCTCCTAAGCATTCTCCTTTAGCTTTCCAGTAACTTCCTTAAATTTCATTATATGGGTCACTCGTGTACATATGAACTTTAGAATTTTATGATGCTATTTCCTTGACTTAATTAAACATGATTGATTAATTAATGGATCAGTATGATTGAGAACTGAGTTGAAGTGCAAGGAAAGACGGTCAACCCTTCAAAAGTGATCTCTTAAGGACCAGAATTTCATCTTAACCTTTCCCTTCACCGCCTAAAGAGCAAACCATAGTACTTGCATAGAGCCTTTAATGTTTTGCATGTGGCATGATTTTTATCTCTGTATTTGTAATGCTACTGGTTGCTCCAAATCAGGTTAGTTCAAAATGCCGGGGAGTTTGTAGTCACTTTCCCAAGAGCCTATCATTCAGGGTTCAGTCATGGTAAATTGCCTTCATATCTCACTTTAGCATCCTTCTTTGGGACAGTGATTATGCTGTTGTTACTTTTGTTGATGCAAATACATGCTTCATCCATTATATTTGACTTCCAGGATTCAATTGCGGGGAGGCAGCCAATATTGCAACGCCTGAATGGTTGATGGTTGCTAAAGATGCTGCCATTCGAAGAGCTTCAATCAATTACCCTCCTATGGTGTCTCATTTCCAGTTACTTTATGATCTTGCACTCGAATTTTGTACAAGGTATCCTGATTGAACATTTGCAACTTTCCTCTTGGTTGTTGAACTGCCAGTACAATTCTTTCAATACCTTGCCTGTGGGCTGTTTCAAAAATTTGATTATTTCAACTTCAAGATAGTTTTTATTAACTTTGCGCTGTTGTACCCATAGCATATCAAGAGTTTCAATTCATTATTCTATATCTACTAATCTTGAAACTTAGTAGAGTTTGAGATGTTCAGCATCTCACTTCTGGGAAGAATTTCATTGGAAATCTATCATATTGTCACCTCATTATTTGGTAATTCATTATTTAAGTTGATCCAAGTCTATTCTGTATTTTATTCCTTGGTGAATGTCTCTAGCATGTGAACTGATCTGTTGACATTCTATTTTAGGATGCTACCCTTTATTCCACATGCAATATTCATTATGATTATAGAATCCTCATAGCCTTTATTTTCTCCCATCCAGAATACCCTTGAACATCAGTGCTAAACCACGGAGTTCAAGACTGAAAGATAAGCAAAAGGGTGAAGGAGAAATGCTGGTTAAAGAGCAATTTGTGAAAAATATGATACAGAATAATGACCTGCTTCATATTCTTGGAAAAGGATCTTCAGTGGTGCTTCTTCCACGAGGTTCTTCAGACATTTCTGTTTGTTCAAAATTACGAGTTGGATCCCAGTTAAGAGACAACCCCACCCTTGGATTATGCAGCCAGAAGGATGTTATGAAATCCTTGAAAAGCTCAGGTTCTGGTGACATCTTGCAGGACAAGAACCAGGAAATCAATCAAGTGAAAGGCATCTTTTCAGCGAAAGCAAAGTTTGCTTCTTTGTGTGAAAGGAATAGATTTTCCACATTAAATGGAAATGAATGCTCACAGAGTATGAACATAGGCACTGAAAGAGGTCGTTCCATTCATGGTGATAAGTTGTCAGATCAGAGACTGTTTTCATGCGTCACATGTGGGATTTTGAGCTTTGATTGCCTTGCCATCATTCAACCAAAAGAAGCAGCTTCTAGATACCTCATGTCAGCTGATTGTAGTTTCTTTAATGACTGGGTCGTTGGTTCTGGAGTAACTAGGGATGTTTTTGCTGTTGCTGGTGGGATCGCAAACATTTCTGAGCAGAATTCCTCAAGTATGTTTGATGGAAAAACTCTACGTCTTTTGTTACTTGCCTTCATATTACACTATAACATAATAGTCAAAGTCAAGTGGTTCTTAGTTATGATCCAACCATATGTTTAATTGGACACTGATGTGTTATCTGGAATTTGGATTGCCTGATGCAAACCCTTAACATCAGTATACCAATGTTGAAGCCTCTGGCTAAGACCTGACCTCATGAATAGGGAGGATTTGGGCAGGTTGATCTTAATTAAATGATACCTGAATCCCCTCACAAATCATTGATGATGCTTTAAAGATTAAGTTTTATTATTTTTCATTTTATGTGGCATATCAGTTGGTAGTCAGAATTGCTGTTCTTGATGCAGTGGTATTTGTTGATATCCATGAACATTAGGAAAGGGATTTCTGGGAAAGAGCATACTTGTTCTTTGGAGGAAAATGAATATGAAAATACTTGGGGCCAATCCATTACAGAACAGTTGCAGTGTGTTAATATGATAATAAATAAATAAATTATGTTTTTGTGGAATTCATTGGAATAAAAGTGGTCATGTTTACTAGTTATCTCGATCAATGATGATTTTATTTGTTAAAAAATTTCCTTGATTTGTCTCTTTCTGATTTGAAATGGGCTGGGAAAAATCTTTGGATTTGTCATACAATGATGAGTGGATGAAAGTAAAAAATCTGCTGCATGCCATAATAATGTTCTCAGGAAATGTTGGTGTGCTGAACCTGTTTTAGATCAAGCTGCACATTCTGCTGTCTCAATTATTTTTATATCAACACACTTATCCAACCAGCTACACATTATATTTAACCTGCATATTGTATTTTGTCTTTGTTTGTGTTTTCTTTGTGGTTTTGTGCTTTCCTTCTTATAGCTGCTAGTTTTCAACATGGATATCTTTGCTCTAAAACAGGGTGGGTGGAAAAGAATACCGCGGCTGGTTTTTATGACGTCCCTGTTCAATCTCCTAATTACCCAATTCAGATGGCAGATCAAGGTGTTGAAATGACTTCCAGCTCTGGAAAACAGTTAGAGGCTTCTGCTCTTGGCCTGTTAGCTTTGAATTATGGGAATTCTTCTGACTCTGAGGAAGATCAGGTTGAAGCTGATCTATCTCACCATGATGAAATTAACATGACAAACTGTCCATTAGAAAACAAATATCAGTGTCAGAGTTCTGCCTTCCCTTCTTACAAGCAGAAGGACTATGATGCTGCAACTGGTGGTCTCCCTCAATCTCCGTCAAGACTTGATGAGTGGGATGATGTTCCTCTCAAAGCTAATGACATGTATACAGAAAATGGAGATAGACGAGATAATTTCAAGGATAAAACTGATGATACACTTGAGTGTTCTTTTGGCTTCCCAACCGGTAACCTTGCTTCAATTGAATCAAACAGTTTGGATAGTAGATACAGAGATCCAATGTCAATGTCACACGTGTCTTTAAATTGTTCCCCAATTGTCCATGATATTGAAAAAACAAAGTTCAACAGGCCTATTGCACCAATAGAGAATGCAGACATGCCATTTACCCAAAGATCTGACAAGGATTCTTCATGCATGCACGTATTCTGTCTTGAGCATGCTGTAGAAATAGAACAGCAACTTCGTCAAATTGGTGGAGTACATATATTACTTCTCTGTCATCCAGGTGTGTTTTTTTTCTTCTTTCTATGGTTGAGGTCATAGAAGTTTTTTGTAATAGAATAAGCACTACCTTCTATCCTTTCCGGTTTCCTTCTTTTCTAGTGTTTGTTTGTTTTTCAAATTCAAGTTTCATGTAGAATTTCTCTTTTTGAGTGGTGCATGGGAAAGTATGAATGTAGAGATCATGAGATAATTGAGTGTGGTCATACCAGCACACTTTCTGTAGGTCGGTTTGTGATTCTCAAGTAGCTAGACTGACCCTAGAAAAGGGAATATGCACCTTTTTTGTTTTGCTTTTCTATTTCAAGTGACCATACATTGTACCTGTTCATGATGGTTTAGACTTTAGGGTATCATACCATTTTGTTTCACTGCATGTTTCATGTAGTTCTCGTAGATTGGTCTTGATTAATACTAAGTGAACTCTAATCTCCACAATAAGCAAATTTTTTGCAAAGAGCACCAAGGGGTGCAATCCATACACAACAAACAAGAAGCTTATTTACAAGATAAGGAATCTGCAAAAGCTTTAGCTGTGGAAAAAATAAACAAAATATTGTTTTCTATAGGAAAACCATAAGTGAAGAGCCTTTATCCAGCTTAAAAAAAAAAAAACAGCACTCCACACTTGCCAAAAAAGTTCACTAGTCAAGAATTTTCCTTTAATCTGTGCGCTTTATGCCCCTTGGAGCCTTACCCTACTTTTCAATTGTCCTGTTTTCTAAGGAACAAGATTCCCATTTCTGAAGAGAATTTGATCATGTGGATTGTGTTTTTAAGAGAGAGAATCTGTGTAACATGGATGAAAAAGAGTTGCTGCTCCATGCTATTCCTTTGTCCCTATCATTGCGACAGCAAGAAAATTGCACTATGCTCCATTATATTACACACATTTACTTTCTACAGGCCTTCGGTTTTTCTGTGAAAGTGCCACTTAAGCTGGAGAAAGTGTTGTCAATGTGTGATAATAAATCAATATGGCAACTCTATCCATCATAGTTTCTGCAGAAAACTTTATTACGCTCAAGTCATCTCTCCAAATTATATCCACTATTATAGCAAGAAGTTGCTTATTATTTATCTGTTTACTTGAATTCATGGATTTTCATTAAACTTTTACAGAGTATCCCAGGATTGAAGGGGAGGCAAAGTTAGTGTCAGAAGAACTGGGGATTGATCATCTATGGAATGACATTACTTTCAGGGATGCTGCCAAAGAGGACGAGGAGAGGATCCAGTCAGCTTTGGATAGTGAGGAAGCCATACCAGGGAGTGGGGACTGGGCTGTAAAGTTGGGGATCAATCTTTTTTACAGTGCCAACCTCAGCCGATCTCCTCTTTATAGTAAGCAGATGCCATACAATTCTGTTATATACAATGCGTTTGGTCTTGCTTCTTCAGTTAGCTCAACCCCAAAATTCAAGGTGTATGGAAGGAGGTCTGGCAAGCCAAAAAAAGTTGTGGCTGGGAAATGGTGTGGAAAAGTTTGGATGTCAAATCAAGTTCATCCCTTTCTAGTGATAAGGGATCGTGTGGATCAAGATCATGAACAAGAACAAGAAAGAAGCTTCCATGCTTCGGCAACACCAGATGAAAAGCTTGAGAAAAAACCACAAACCAGCAACAAAACTGAAACCACTAGAAAATCTGGGAGGAAGAGGAAAATAACAGCAGGGAGTCGATCGATTAAGAAAGTAAAGTGTCTGGAAGCAGAAGAACCAGATTCAGAAGACTCAATGGGGGGTAATTGTCATAGGCAGCGTGTGAGGGTTCAGAATAGCAAAATCAATGAAGACACTGAGAGAGAGATTTCATATGATTTAGTACCAGATAGTCATCAGCAGCATGGGAGGTGCAGGCGCAAATGGGCCAAATCTGTTGAGAGTGATGATGCAGTTTCAGATGATCCATTAGCAGAGCATGTTCGTCAGCAGTATAGGAGAATGCGTAGAAGCAAGCAAGCCAAATCTATCAAGAGGGAAAATACTGTTTCTTATGCTTCAGTTGAGAACAAGTTTCAAAAGCAACTTAAGAGAGCTCACAGGAGTGACCGAGCCAAATTTTTTGAGAGACAATCTGCAGCTTCTGATAACTCACTGGATGATAATAGTGATCAGTGGCATGAGAGAGCCCCAAGAAGCACACAAGCAAAATATACTGAGAGTGAAGATGCATTTTCAGATGATTCACCAGAGGAGAGTTCTCGTTGGCTACATGGGAGGGTTCCTAAGAGCAAACAATTGAAATATATTGACAAGGAAGGTGTGATTTCAGATGATTCATTGGAGAGTGGCTCTCATCAGCACAACAGGAGGGTATCTACAGGCAAGCGAGCCCAACTTATTAAAAGGAATGATGTGGTTTCTGATGATTCATTGGATGAAAGTGCATATCAGCGGCTCCCGAGATTTTCTAGAAGCAAGCTAGCCAAATTAATTGAGAAGGAAAATGCAGTTTCAGACGATTCATTGGACGACAATATCCATCATCATCATGGAAGGGTTCTTAAAAGCAAGCAAGCCAAATTTGTTGAAGGGGAAGATGCAATTTCAGACGATTCTCATGATGACAATACTGACTGGCAGCGCAAAAGAATTCCTAGAAGAAAAATGGCCAAATTTGTTGAGAGTGAAGATGCAGCTTCAGATGATCTGCAGGAAGATGATACCCATCAGCATCGCAGAAGAATTCCAAAAAGCAAAAAGACGAACTTTATTGAGAGGGAAGTTGTAATTTCTGATGATCTGTGGGAGAATGATACTCATCGGCAGCCTAGGAAGGCTCCTAGAAGCAAGCAGGCCAGATTTATTGTGAGGGACGATCTTGTTTCAGATGACTTGCTGGAGGATAATTCTGATCAGCAGCAGAAGAGGATTCTTCGAAGCAAGCCGAAGAAACCGGCAACACTTTGCCAAATGAAACAAGGGACTCGGAAACCAAAGCACATTGCCCCCAAGATGATAAAAAAAGAAACCCTGAAATTAATAAAACAAGAGAGGCAAATAAAGCAAGAGACTCCTCAGCAACGGATTGGTAAAAGTGAGCTGAATGCAAGGCAGTTTGATTCACATTCTGAAGAGGGGGTAGAAGGTGGACCTAGCACGCGCCTTAGGAAAAGACCCTCAAAGCCTCCAAAACAGTTGGAAACAAAGCTGAAAGAAAAGCAACAAAACAGTAGGAAAAAACTGAAGGATGCTTCAGCAGTGAAGGCTCCAGTTGGCAGAAAGAATGTTAAAATAAAAGATGAGGAAGCAGAATATCAGTGTGACATTGACGGGTGCACAATGAGTTTTGGATTAAAACAAGAGCTTGCAATGCACAAAAGAAACATTTGTCCTGTCAAGGGGTGTGGAAAGAAGTTCTTCTCGCACAAATATTTAGTGCAGCATCGCCGAGTCCACATAGATGACCGCCCTCTCAAGTGCCCTTGGAAGGGATGCAAGATGACGTTCAAGTGGGCATGGGCCCGGACAGAACATATCAGGGTTCACACAGGTGCGCGTCCATATGTGTGTGCTGAGGAAGGCTGTGGACAGACTTTCAGATTTGTGTCAGATTTCAGTCGTCACAAGCGTAAGACTGGTCATTCGGCAAAGAAAAGCAGGGGGTAATATAAAGAACATATGTAATTTAACATTGCTAATGAAATTGTTCATTTGACAGGGTAGGGCTAGGTTTAAAAGATAGAGATTAGAGTTTCCCTGTAATTGTCATTGAGAGTAACAATTAATTCTCTTCACCAGGGGTTTAAATGGCCTTCCATTTACTGCAACCTGAGCAGTTGCTTGGATATTGAAACAGATTAATCTCCAATCATTGCCAAATGCCAATTCTTGTTTATATTTGAGAGTTAGAGGATGTTGCTGTTCTGATTAGCTGGGGCGCAGTCACTAGAACAAAGTTAAGGTCAGTAAGTGAATCAACTAGCTGAAAAGAATTTCGAAGCCATAATGTTTGTGATATTGTTTCCTATCATCCCACTGCTCTTATCAGCTTTACCCTATTTTAAGCTGGCAGATACTGAAGTTCTCTAGTGTGCAAAGCCTTGCTCAATGACTGCATAAAGAAGACTCTCTTCGTGGAGCTCCGTTTCCTCTGTAGTTCTGGGAATGGTTGTGTCGATTTTTATTCTTTTATGTTTGCAAGGTTTCTCATTCGTTGTGCCATAACTTCACAGCTGCATAATTATGATGAAAGTTTCTTGGACTGGACTCAGTTGAAAATTTAGGGCTCTAACAACTCCCAACCCTCCAAATTCCCCTCACTGGCGGTGATAAAAAGCCTTCGAAAGCAACTAGCTTGCATGCAGGGAACTTGATACACCAAACTAAGAATCAGCTATGCAAGGACCAAAATCTGGTAGAACCATGTTGAACAAAAAACAAATTTACACAATGGTTTCGTTAGAAGTAATGTTTGCCTTGTACAGCTGGACCAGTTATGGCAGGGCTCTCTTAGGCATAAAACTTCAAATTTGATCCCAAGAGACCCCATATTCGAGTTCAGGCAAGCAGTAATAATAATAAAAAATATATATGGTAACAACGATGCCGAATTGGTTTTTCCCTGTATATTTGCTAAAAATGCATTAGCTTCACACAATTTAGCTTTGCACCACAAAGGTGGGTAGGTGGGTCTGCATTACGGTAGATCAATATCCCCGCCCCCCCCCAAAAAAAAAAAAAAAATAAAATAAAATAAAAATATAGATGATGATAATATTTTTTAAAAAGTAAAATAATTTAAATTAAATGAGAATAAGATAATATTGTAAAGAGAAAAATTAAAAAAATTATTAGCATTTATTTGAAAAAAAATTCACCTATTGCTTTTAAACATTAAATTTTTTAATAATTAAATTTCAAAATTTTATTTTACTTGCTTTTGATAAGTTTATCTTGCTATCATGTTACACATTTTATTTGCTGACCTGAATGCATTTGAATTAAGTTTTTTTTTATTTTTTAAAATTATATTACTTTTTTAATTTTAATTTTTAATAATTTATTTGTTAAAAATTAAGTTTTATTTTTTTTCATTTGACTTCTGTGAAATTATTATGTTCTTATTATTTATTTTTTATCATTTAATTTTCATATTTTTTTATTTTTTTAAAGATTGTAGAGTTATTACAATCTTATATCTATAATTTAGGTTTTTTTACTTAGTTTGATTGATTTTTTTATTTGTTTTTTATAAAAAAATAATTTTTTTTAGTTCCACTTTTTTATATTAGATAATTAAATTTCATCATTTTATTCAATTTGATTTTGATGTGTTTCTTAATGTTACAATCAAGCCATATATTTGATATAGTGGACTCCATCCAAGTTTTTTTACCTTGTTTTCATTGTTATTTTTTTATTTTATTTTTATTGTTATATTTTTTTATATTATTAAATTAATTAAGTTTATTAAATTAAATCAAGTCAATAATTCAAGTTTTAATTTTTTTTATTTTCATAAAAATACTTGCATCATTTAACAATTTTTTTTTAAAATTGCGTGGGTTACAACATATCACAATTCAGATCTAAATATCTAAATCTTTTATCTAGGATATAAATATAATAATTCAGGACCTTTGAACAGCAAATTAATATTAACATCACATACAAATCGTAGGACAGTTTCAATTAATTTTTAACATTATTTTTAATTCGTGGAAATACATAGGTGGCAGCAGCGCATTAAAAGCAACATCACTTTTACTTCTAACTTTTTGTCCTCTCTCCTACTCGATTTTCCTCTTCACCAAATTAGGGTTTCAAAAAATTGAAATGTGGAGGCAAAATGGAAAAACAAATTGAATTACCAATCCAAATTCAAACCGAAATCCCTCAATTAGGGCTTCAACCTTCTTCTTCACTTCCTCCTTCTCATCCAGGTACCTCTCCGTCATCCGAACCTGATCAAACGGCCCAGGATGACGATAACTATCTTCATCAAGAGCTACAGAACCAGCTCGACTTGAGAGAGGAGTTTAAAGAATTGAATGATTTTCATGAAGAGGAGGAGGAGGAATTGGAGAGTGAAGAGGGAGATGAAAAGAGTGAAATTTTTTATGAGATTGACAACGAGAGCATTGAGAAGGAAGGTGATGATTTAGAGAAGAAGAATGAAAGAAGTGATGAAAATGCTAATAACAATAGAAGGTATCATCAGTATCCGGTGAGACCTGAAGCAGAGGATTGTGCCTTTTATATGAAGACTGGGACTTGCAAATTTGGAGTTAATTGCAAGTTTAATCATCCTGTTAGAAGGAAAAATCAGGTACAAAATCTTATAGTTTTTTTTTTCCTTGTGTTAATATCTGGGTTTGTGATTTTATGTGTTTGTATTTTGTGGGTTTTGTGTTGTTGGTGTAAATGTAGTGTTTCTAAAGACGTCTGTGGTTACGCTGAGTTTGGTGTGTAATTGTGTGTGGAATTTTGTTGTCATTTGCATCTGTATTTTTATTCATATTGTGGGTTTAGTGTTGTTGGTCTAAAAGGAGTATCTTTGGCTGAAGGGGAGGTCTTTGCTTATGTTTTGTGTGTTGATGGTGTTGATGTTGGTGGGTGCGAGTGTTTTGATTGGTTGGTTTTCTTGTTGCTGCGAATAAGGGATTTGATGAATTTAGGGATAAAAAGGACTTTTGGTGTTTGTTGAAAATGGTAAATGTGGGTGGTTGTGATGTTTTTGTAAATTGCATTAATTTGTGTACATGAAAAATGATTATTGAAAGTGATTCTGTGATTTGATTTTCTTGTCATGTGAAAGTTTGTGGCTTAATGAATCTAGAAACTTGATTTTTTTTCTTCCTGTTGCTTAAGTTAGCTTCTGGAAATTGTGGGTATTTTACTGTTTTAATATCTTATGGTTGGATTTATGTGATTGAATATTGTTAACTAATTATCATTTTTTATCTATTGAAATTTGGTTTGTTACAAGGCTGTCAAGGAGAAGGTGAAGGAAAGGGAAGAAGCAACAGAGAAGCCTGGCCAGACTGAATGCAAGGTTATTATTCTTCTATATTGCTAACAATTTGAGGTTATGTTTACTCTTTATTTTTTTTTGTTCTGTTCATTTTGCATGCCATGTTTGCCATGGGAAAGCAATTCTGTGACTCTTCTAAAAGCATCTCCAAGGGGAGATGCTATTTAGAAGAGCCAAATTGGTAATATGGCTTTTTTGCTCACATACACTCCAATGGTAAAAAGCAGTTTAGAAGAGCTAATTGTATTTTAATAAATTTGACACACAACTATTTTAATAACCTGATATGATCTAGTTGATTTGGAGGGTCTAAAAACAACCGGAACGATTCTCAATCAACCCAATATTAAATGATGAAATTAAAAAATAGAACAAAAAAAAAAAACAATAGTCAGCATGGGTGAAATCGCCAAACCCATGACATGGGTCATGAGATTAGGATAATCTCATTGAAAGCAAACCGGAAAAGTCATAGATTCAAAAAAAAAATCGAAGGAAAAAAACTATTGGAAAAAAAACACTATTACAATGAATGTGTTTTAGCATCTTTGCAAGATGTGTTGGAATAACATTTTTGTAAGAGAAATGCTAAAATTGCATTTTGTTTAGCTTTCCCCTTGGAGCATGAAAAACAAGCAAAGAAAAGCAAAAATATTGCTTTTTTATTTTTGGCTGTCTATTTAGCACCTGGGTTGGAGTTGCTCTAGTGCAGCCTAGGACCCCCCAGGCTCTTGTAACTTTTTTTACTAACTATTATGTTTGGTCTGACTATTATGTTGGCAAGATATGCTAAATCGCAGTCTTGGGTTTGCATATAGTCTTATTATAATTTCCTTTAATTTGACAATGGCTTAATTTTTAGACATTTGGAATAGGATGATGTTTCTTACTTCTTTCTGGATTGCAGATTTGTAGGATTTTACCAGTGAAGATTGCCTATACTTTTGGATTGAATATCTTCTTCCTGTTTTTTTTCTTTTCCTGCAGGGTCATATATCTTATTGTTTTACTTGCTCATCTACATTTTTCTCTTTTGAATGATTTTTGTTATAGAAAATATCTATATGTTGTTTGCTTGCACTCATTACAAAGTAGGTATCTGTTAATTCTGGTCAAATATTATTTGGAAACTGGAACTATAAAGAAGAAGGGAAAATTGAATGAGAACTCATTTGGGGAAACTGGAACTATAAAGAAGAAGGGAAAGTTGAATGAGAACTCATTTGATAGTTGGTTAGTCAAGTTGTTTTCAGGTGCACTTTATTTTTTTTATTTTCATGTACGAGTAAGTTGGTTTTAGTTGATGTTGGCAATATTTCTTTGTTGAGTTCTATGCAATATGTTTGGCTAAAGAATGACATTTTGTTTCTGTATTACAATTATTTCTTGAGCTTGTTGCAGTACTACCTGAGGACAGGAGGCTGTAAGTATGGAGAAGCTTGTAGGTTCAACCACACGAGAGAAAAAACTTCTTCAGTGTCCCCGCTGAAGACACCAATGCCATCAATTTTAGAGCTGAACTTTCTGGGCCTGCCAATCCGTCCGGTATCTCTTTGATGCATACTTTAGATCTATTAATACATGTTTGCCAACCATTGCTTAAGTTCGTTATAGTTAAGTGGCTTTGCTGGAAAATTTTGACAGTCATTATCAATCACAGGGAGAGAAACAGTGCGAGTTTTACATGCGTAATGGCTCCTGCAAGTATGGGGCTACCTGCAAGTATAATCATCCAGATCCTATGGCTGCGGGAGGAAGTGACCTGACTTCAGCATTTGTTAATGGGGGAACTGCTTCTCTGCCAGCTCCATCACCATCAAGTGTAGGTTCTTGGTCTTCACCTAGGGCATTAAATGATCCTACACCCTTTGTGCCATATGTGTTTTCACCAACTCGACTTCCTTCTCAAAGTTCAGAGTGGAATGGATATCAGGTATTTACATTAGTGCTTTGCTGTCTAACTTTTATCCCTTTTAACGAGGTAACTTAGTAATACTTTGTGAGTTTACTAATTCCTTGGTGGGTGCAATCTGAACTGGCAATGGTCCTTTTTTTTTTTTTTTGGCTCATGGTGCCTTTTGAATTACTTTTCTCTTATTGTCTTTTAAGATATAATTTTAGATGGTTTTCCAAGTGTTTTTACTTTTAGATGGTCCACAAAATACATGTTTTTCTTTAATTTAATCCCTGCAATTGACCTTTAGACCTGAAGGGGCTGACACTGAGTGGTGAACGTAAGTAATAGAAGATGCAACTGTACAAGAATCCCAAAATGAAGAATTATGTGAAAGGTCTACTCATCTCTAACTCAAAGTATTCTTTACATGACCTAATCCATCTGTCATTTTAATATACTCTGCCATGGGTCATTTGATTTAGAAAATACAATGATATTGGCAATTATGTCATATGCATGTACACTTGCTGTTTATTGCATTTGTCATGACATATGTATGAATTACTTTTGCTGACACCTGTCCTTGAAATGCTCTGCACAGCCTACCTATGGAGTGTATTTGTTAGATTCAGTCACATCCATTATCTTCTGGTTTTCAAGTATGTTTAGAGTTGGTGGAGCACTGGGAACATTGTAACAGAGTTACTGCCAAATAATTATCTCTTGTTCTTATATTGAAAGTTGAAAACTTCTTTGCACATCTCTTGCCTCACAAATTTCAGATCAGTGAGGATTAATTTTTCCATTTTCTTTTAACCTTTTTCTTTTTATCCTAGTATATTTATGGTTGAATTGATGATTATCATGCATACTTGTCTTGACATGTCTTAATGGAATTTATGTTTTTCGTAGGGGTGGAGGTGTGCTTGTTAAATTAAGTTAAAATGTGGTTTGAACAACTGATTATTGAAGTTTATGCACTTTTAATGGTTTATCAAAGATAAGATTTGACGCACTTTTCTGACTTGTCCAGGGTACTCTATACCCTCCTGAAAGAATGCATCCACCTCCATCTTATGCCATGAGCAACCCAGCAACTGAAAGTAATGTATATGCACCTCAGCAACAGCAAACAGTAGATGAATTCCCAGAACGACCTGGCCAACAACTGTGCAGTTACTTCATGAAATTCGGGGACTGTAAGTTCAAATCTAACTGCAAATATCACCATCCAAAGAATCGGATACCAAAGTCACCCTCATTAACTCTTAGTGACAAGGGCCTGCCACTGAGACCTGTAAGTTGATTCCTATTTCTAGACTAAACCTTACTTATGAATGATTAATAAACTTAGGAAGTGAATTTTTATATTTTGTTGTCCTTCCCATTTCTTGTCTTCGCCTGCTGGTGTTTTTCTGTTCTTTCCATCTGCTACTTTAAATATCACTAAGAAATTTTCTTTTGGCTGGTAAGAGATTTAGCTTTTTTAAGTTTTGAGTTATCATCGATTCAATATGGATTTTGGTTAAATAAGTAGAGCTGATGCATGAAGATACTTCCAAGCAAGTCAAATCATTCCTGAATAAGCCTCCAAGAAAAACATTACACATGCTTCCGAACCAGTCCACTAAACTATATAGTCTGACATTAGCAAATGCCATTGAAATTTGAAATTACTAATTTTCTTAATTTTGCTATAAGAACTGATGAGATTTTAAACTTTGGCATGTCTCTTACAGCTCTATTTTTGCCTATCAAATCCAGGATCAAATCATCTGCTCTTACTACAGCCGCTATGGTATCTGTAAGTTTGGGCCTGCCTGTAAATTTGATCATTCAATACAACCGCCTTCATCAGGATCTGGTGATGATCAGCACACTGCCTTTGGCAACTCTGTGACCCAGGAAGAGGCTAGAATGGCTGAAAGCGGAAATGGAAGTGATATTTCGGTTGAGTAGCCTGTGCAAAAATTTTGCATCAAGCAGTGATATTTCGGTTGAGCAGCCTGTGTAAAAATTTTGCATTAAGCTTTGTAGTGTTCTAGGATCAACAAAACCTAAGACTTTTAAACTTCATCATCAAAACATGGATGTGTTATTTAACCTTTTTTTTTTTTTGTACTTTACTCCTTGAGATGCCACAACCTTTTCATACAGTGGCATTATACATTTATCTTTTTTGCGTCACCACAAGCAAAAGTGAAACCGGGATATGTAAATCATCTCTTTTTCACGCCTATAACCATCTTTATTCATTCCAACACTCGGAATTATAATTGTCCTCACGTTTCTGGGTCGGCCTGGTTGCTTTTCCTGTAGCTTCACTTTTGTTTACTTTGGATTAGAGTTGCTTAGCTGATAAAATCAGACTATGAAAAGTTAGTAGAGAAGTGCTCAAATTTATGAAAAAGAAAAAGAATTCTTCGGTAATTTAAATATTATTTTATTTTATTTTTTATAATTACCTTTGCCAAGTTTCTTCTTTAAATTAAAACAACCGACCAAGGAGTAATTAGTAAACCAACCACTCCTAGGATATACGGACTCCAAAATTCGTAAACTAAAGAGTCAAGAACCAATGTTTCCTCGGTATTGTGGTTTTGTATTGAATTCCAATTCCAAGCAACAGGGACCAGTCATTGGTATCAACAGCAACAGAGACAAGGGAGTCAAAGGATAATTTATTCTTTAACTGAGGTAATTGCTCCCAAAATAGACTCTCTGGGTTCCAGAGAGTTTTCTTTCGGAGAACGTGGAAAGATTTATGGAAATATATAAGCACTCCGAGCTTTGATGGATCAAAGATGATAGATGACGTTGCACGGAAAATTAAGTCGTACGAACCCGAGAAGTCTAAATTTATTAGCTGGGTGAATCAAGTTTTAGCTTTGCATCGTGGTTCGACCATAATTGAATTTAGAATTCGATTTTCTTTGCTGAACTGTTCAGAGTTTCAAATCGAGATGATGTTGGCAAAGGAAGTTGAAAGGTTTGAGTTGGATTTGAAACGACATTTAACTGGAAACTGTATTTGTTCTGATGTCTATACATTTCCATTTTCGGGAAAAGTAGAAATTCCAATTTCAAGTCCCTTCCTGCTCTGTGTCCGAGTAGGCGGGGAAGTTGTTGAACACTTTCTGCTGGCATTCCCACTTGAAAGTTTGTCTGTAGTAGCCTCAGATTTTCTAACAAACCAAAGTGTTGTTGGTCCATCGTCACTCATACTGAAGCACTTGAAGATCACTCTTTGCTTCGACTTGTCAGGTTTCGAGATTTCGGCTAGCAACCTTGTGTCACTTACAAAAATGTTCCGTCGCTTACTGAGGTTGACTTCGGCACTGATCATCACGATTCTCTTTAACTTATGCTTCTTCTCAGCTTTCAAGCTATTTTCCTCACTTGGAGGTTTTCACACTTCGTGTCTACCTCTTCTACGTAATTTGTATTTACAATGTTTTCATTCTTTTGTCTCTATATATTCAACTATGGTTTTTTTAGAGGAAAAAGAGAGACTCCATGAAGTTCCTGAGCTAATAATGCTCGAGCGACCAGTGCTTACTGTTGATCAAGAAGACCATACTAGTCTTCTAAAATTCACATTGTTGATTAAAGCAGCTCCTCATTTGCACGAATTTGTGTTGCAGGTGAGATCTCTTCTTAAATTGTGACAAGAAATTAATACAAGGATAAGTCTCCTTGTGCAATTGTTTCATGAAATCTGGAGTTCAATCAATCATGATCTTTTAAAGTTGTGTTGTATATTTTATACAAGTGTTGTTATTAATTAATTATATGCATCACAGAGTTATTTTCTTATTGTCTTTCAGTTAACAGTGGTCAAATCTGGAGTAAAAAGGAGAACTCGAAAGGGTGCTAAGAGTCCCCACCAGCATCTCAAAAATGTAGAAATTAATGGATATGTTGGCCACGCATAAGATACTGAACTCGCAGAATGTTTACTTGAGAATGCCACTATGCTCGAGAAAATCACAATTAATCCTTGGTATCCAGTACCATTTTTGGGAACTCCAATAGAACACAGTGAAAGAAAACAGAAAGAAATTGCGAGGGGTAGAGCCAAGATGCTTGAAAAGAAACTACCTCCACGAGCTAAATTGATTATTCTTTTAATTTGAAATGTGTTTTGCACAATTTTGTAATATCTCTCTTATTGCAACTACTTCACCTGCACGAGAGAAAAAACAGTAGCAGGCACCCCACACCTGCTAAGTGCATCCTCAACTTGATTGTGTCGCCCTGGCTGTGCTCCCATGCAAAATCATACTCGGCCAAGAACTCTTGCCATAGATCTTATCGTTGCGACAACTTCTTCTATGTTCGAAAGAAATTGTTCGCCACATTATCCATTT
This sequence comes from Populus euphratica, assembly GCF_000495115.2. NCBI lineage: Eukaryota > Viridiplantae > Streptophyta > Magnoliopsida > Malpighiales > Salicaceae > Populus > Populus euphratica. The sequence goes on along the minus strand of NW_011499863.1, from coordinate 1,041,832 downwards.
TCACAATAAATCCTGGCCCTAACAGGTACATCCGCCACAAACCGAGACAGTGAACCACTGTCGTCATTTTCTTCTCGTGTGTCCAATACCGTTGTTCTGCCTTGTGGAGTTTTCGACTCTCAAATGCAACTGGATGTCCCTTTTATGAATGATATTGTTGTTAGAACAAACCATCGAAGTGATGATGGTGAGTAACTTGAAATTGAAGTCCAATGGTTTACCACACTATTTTGTGCGATATCAGTGTATTTTCATAGGTAAAACATTGATCTCAAGGTGGATTTTAATGATTATAAAACTTGCCCCGAGAGCCATCTTGATTGTTGAATAATGATTATATCATCGGTTTATGAATTTATTCAACTTTCTTGCATGTCTGACTTCTACCTAGTGTTCTAGGATATGGGATTTCATCAAATGAATTTACATTCTATGCACAAATGCAAAGAAAATATGTTGAGAGATTCTAATCAACCCTTTCTGATGACGACTATTTCTACAACATGCTTGCATTCCAAGACCTGAGAGGAGTTCCAAACTCTGAATACAAGTTAAGTGTGGTTATTAGTTTTTTTTTTCTAAGAATATTTAGAGATTGACGAAGGAAGGTGAAAAAAATAAAAGGAAAAAGAAAAAAGGGAAAAAACAGGGAGGTCGAGAGACGAAATGACAGTATAGTACATTTTTAATTTTTAGCATTAGCCTACACTATATGTATATATAAGAAAAAAAAAAGATTACTTTATTATTGTTGACTCCACACTACAATTAATGATAGTTTCTAACAACACTCACTCTCATGGATATCTCTCGTATCTATCATAATAAGCAAATTAACTAAATTTTCATCAATTTTTATATATAAACTACAAATAGTATTTTTATTTAATTTTATTTTTTAATAAAGCACCCATCAACCTCAATATATTTTATTTCATCATGTTAAAAAAAATTATGAGCAATATTAATAGCTGCTTTGTTATCACATAACAACAATATAGGACCACTAATAGTTATTTTCAGCTATTGCATAAGATTTTTAAGCCTTAAAAATTCATATACTTCATGTGCCATTACTAAATAAGGTTATTATATATTATTTTTTACTCTTCATAACATCATATTACCACCAATAAAAACATAATTTTCAAATGTGAATCTCTTATGACCTAGAGATCCAACCTAATTATCATAGGTAAAGACTTCTACCTTCAAGTGTTCATTATCGAGAAAAACAATCCTTTGCAATGAACAAACTTTAGATATCTAAGAATGCAATAAATAGTATCAAGGTGGGATGTACGAGGATCATGTATAAATTGATTAATAACACTAGCTGAATAAGCTACATCAGATCATGTATAAATTAACTAATAACATTAGCTAAATAAACTACATCAAGTTAGGTATATGATAGATATATCAACTTACCAACCAATTTTTAGTATCTCTGTTTTTCAACTACTTCAACTCATAATCGACAAGGTGATGATTCATTTATATAGGGGAATCATTTGGTCTACAACCTAACATCGTTGTTTAAGTTAAAAAATCAATAATATACTTCTTCTGTGAAATGAAAATACCTTAACTTGACCATGCAACTTCAATTCCTAGAAAGAAACACAACCTTCCAAGGTTTTTGATTTTATATTCTTTAGCTAGATACTTCTTTAACATATAAACCTTTTTGTTATTATTTCTTGTCACTATAATATCATCAACATATACAATGAGAATTATGATCTTATCTTGATAATGTTTCATGAATATAGTGTAGTCTTCATTGCTTTGTTTGTACCAAAATCTAACAACTACCTTACTAAATCTATCATACCATACACAAAAAGATTACTTAAGGCGATATAAAGTTTTCTTCAACTTCCACACATCTTTTATTTTTTAACAAGATAAACTTGAAATAATTTCCATGTACACTTCTTCCTCTAAGTTCTATCTAGGAAAATATTTTTCATATCTAGTTATTGTACATCTCATCCTAGATTTGCTACAATATATAACAATACCTTGATTGAGTTCATTTTTGCATCAGGAGCAAATATTTTTTGATAATCAATTCCATAAAACTAGATATATCCCTTAGAAACTAGCCTTGCCTTATACCTAACAATACCTCTCATTTGGCTTTTGTTTAAGGGAGAAAACCCATTTGAAATTTACCACTCTTTTTTTAGTAGGAAAGTACTGAGCTTTCATGTGTCATTTTTTAAATAAAGATCTTATTTAATCTACCATAGCTTGTTTTCACATCGTATTTTCAACAACTTTTATCCAATTTTTAGAAATACATAAAAAAATAAATATAAAGGGGATATAAAAGCTTTATATAAAAGTGATAAGAGAATATAAGATATAAAATTAAATAAAGAATGTTTGGTACAGCGTTGAACTCTTTTTTTAAAATCATAGAAAATCATCTATATAAGAAATAAGATTTTCAGTGGATGAATTAGGAAACCTATTGTTAGAAGTACGTTATAAGATTGAATTTGAAGATGATTCTTGACTTGGAAAAATAGATTCATTGACTCTTTTTTTTTTCCTTGCTTGTGTAAACTTGCCAAACCTTCTCCTCTAATCCTTATTTGATTTTCTCATAATCTTTATGAACTATTTCTCTCTCTCCTTGTGGTTTGTCATCACTCCACATTCCTCAATTTTTATTGAATCTTCATCGTTTTTCTCTCCCCTTGGTTTGCTCCCACCAATTTAGGATTTAATAGAGAAAAATAAGATATTAATAAAATATTCTCACTTTTATTAATCTCCCTCTTGAGATGTACGTTGACAAAATATAACTCATCTTCAATAAAAGTTATATTCATGCTAACAAATACTTTCCTACCTAGAATATGATAAAATTAATACCTTTTCTGAGTAGCAAAATATCTGACGAAAATATATTTCAATGCTCACTAATCCAACTTTTCAAAAGCTTCTTGATGATCCTGAATAAAACAAACATATCCAAAGATTTTTGATAGCACAATATATATAGAAACATATTTCTTATAAAATTTTTAGTAGTGCTTTAAAAGTAATATCTTTCAGTGGTATCCTAGAATAAAACAAACATATCCAAAGATTTTTGGTAGCACAATATATATAGAAACATGTTTCTTATAAAAATTTTAGTAGTGCTCTAAAAGCAATATCTTTCAGTGGTATCCTATTAATTAGATATGCTATTATAAGAACTGCATCTCTTTGATAGTTTTTTAAGAAAATTCATGATAAACATAACTAGTAAGTGTTTATTCTCTTTCTCTACCACACCAATTTGATTTGATATATGTACCACATAATTAGACTAATACATAATTTTATTTTCTAACATATAGCTTTGAAAAACTCCATCTATGTATTTTATCCTATTATCACTTCTGAAGATCTAACTTTAGCATAAATTATACAGAGACATGTTATGAAACCTCTTAAAGCAAAAAGAAAAAAAAAAGAAACACTTCACTTATATTATACATCTAATTAACCCAAATAGTACAACTATAATAATTAATAAAAAAATAAGTTTACTAGGACCCAAACATATGAATAAATCACCATAAAGTTCTACTACTTAGTTGAGGAATAAGTAGCACATGCATGCTTAACAAGTTTACAAGCATCACAAGATAAGTATATTTTTTAGTACATTGTGTAAATAATGTTGGACAAAGCTTTCTTGAAGCTACGAAAGATTTTTATTTGCAGAACTCTTTTTTGTCATCTTCACAACCCACAATGAATTATACTCTTTTTTGTCATCTTTACAACCCACGATGAATTATTTATTTGACCACCTCAAGAACCGAACTACTCACTAGCTAATAATCACATTGCTAGCTTAATTACATATAGTCATTCTCATTCATTTCAACAAGCGAGCATTTGGTTCACAAGATTCAAGGATTTACGGAGTTAAAACCTAACATTTTATCCCTACAAAGTTGACAGCTCAAACAACAACAATTGTTAGCAAGACATTAGGGTTTTTATCATGGATCAATGCATTTCTGAAAGTATAATCTAGACACTGTGGTGATGCTGTCCAAACATCAACACGATGTCATTATTAATGTCAGCAAAACAATTGACTCCCTTTCGAAACAACATTAATTCTTGAACTTGCTGTCTAGATTTGGTTGTTGTGCTCTAATACGTGCTGTTTTTTGTAGGATTATTTAGAGATGGATAAAGGAAGATGAAAAAGCAAAAGGAAGGAGGAGGAAGAAGAAAATGAAAAAGGTCTTTGAGATGAAGTGACAAGAAAACATTAGTTCATTAGCCTCCACTATATGTGTGTGTGTAAAGTATAAGATTACTGAACTATCTTGATTTCACACTATAATTAATGATAGCAACTAACAACGTTATTATACGGATCACAGTTTGGAGTGAATAAGTTTTTTTTTTTAAATGAACACATTAATAAGAAACACCAAATTTGGAAACCAAATTGGAGAGTAGATATCCAACAAGCAACCAAAAACAGTAGTCGAAAAACGAAAGATGAAAGGCAAACAACGGATAAAATGGCACTATTTCCAATACTTTTTAAGTCATGGCCTTCTCCCATTTCAAATTTTCTTCTCTTCACGTGTAAAGTTCTTCTGCATTTTCCATTTTACAACTTTGAAAAACATTCTTACAACAACGCATGCCATTGAAATACTAGTTCTTCTATTTTTCCCATAAGAACTGACGAGATTTTGAACACCTGCATTTCTCTTTCAATATGGCTTAATCTTTGGTCTTTCAAATCCTGGATTAACTCATCTGCTCTTGCTTGCCAAAAATCTGGGGTGGTTTATGCACATGTCTCTGCATGAGAGAGTGAGATCATTATTCGCTGTAGGCTGGGATGGCTACTACTCGAATTTAGATTTACAAAATAATTGAAAGTCAAGTCACGAATGCAATCAGCTGCTGTTTGGTGGAGCTATACAGTTGCATATGAGTGAAGCCTGTTCTGTTGTATTGATGGATATAGGGCAATTGATGAATGCAGTGTCAGACTATAAACAATCATCAATATGGATTCAATGTTACGCACAGATTTGGGTCTTGGCCTCCCATTTGACTCAGCTTAGGCAGTGCAAAAGGTCAGATTAGCGGGACACAACTCAAGCAAGAGATTTGGAATGAGTGACAGCTTTTCATTTTTTCCAATAGAGCGAGGAGCTGATGAGTTCACGGAACGAGAGAAGCATTTGCATGCATTCAGTAATAAAAGGAGAGTGGACATTGTGTTAGAATCAATGGAAGAGTGGACGAAGGAAGCCATGTTGATCCTTAACACAGCTATAGAGTAAACATTCAATGGGAAACCCCAAGCTGAAAATCTTAAATCCTTGAACATTTTTGTTTATCCGAAAGTATCGGGCTAATTTCCATGGTATCAAACGATAATTTCTCCATACATGAAAAGGAAAAGCAAAACTTATTGAAAACAAGCCTGCCCCTGGATATATCAAATTAAGTAAATAATTGCTAGCAGAAAATAATTATAACAATAACAACAATAATAATAAATGTAAACTGTCTTATTGATTAGCACCATGTTCTTGCTCAGAGCCAGCAAGTGAAACACTGATAACATCTTCCGTAAAAACAAAAATCCTCAACTTGTTTTTGGCACTCTTGTACCATTATTTGAGAAGCATCAGAAACATAAAATGAGAAGAAAGAATCCAAGGCAATAAATAAGAGTGAAGGGTATAGGAGGGGGAAAAAACAAAGAAAAGTATGGTCAGATACCATTCAGTGCTCCATCAGAAGGCCCAGGCATTCGTCAGAGAATCCCCGCCCCGGATATGGTAGCTTTCACCAGTCATTTTATCAAGGCCCTTACAGCAGTATAAGTTCAACTACAGCACAGCCACCTCCTCTGCATGAAAAAAATAATTGAGCTATAAGAAATCTTGAATCGGAAAATACACAAATGAAAGGGAAAAAGGACTCGGATATTTCTCGTTTCAAACATGTACCTTTGGGGGATGCTTATAATTCTCATTTTTGTCATTTTTGTTGTACCCAGGTTCAGTTCTTCGTGGCGATACGACTTTTTCTGGACTATTTTTGGTCTTCTTCTCGTCTCTAGCCTTATTAAAGATGACTGTGAATCCTTCAGCAGAGGCAGGGTTGTTTACATCCCACTCACCAAACTTGGGCAGAGGCCGACCTTGCTAAGAGAGAAAAATCATCGATTGTAATAGATTAGCCAACCTTCTCAGGACATTTGCCTACTTAAACTTTAAATGCTTTACGAGATACTCAACTCATTTTGGACATTGAATCATTACCAAGAAGCTACATTAATGAAAAAAATAAATTTCAGTTTCATTTTAGAGACGATACTAACGCTGGATTATATATCTTAATACATGGCGAAAGGCAGCAAACTATAGAAAAACGAACATAAAATTGTCGGAAGCAAGTAGATTTCGAGGGAATTACTGGCTACAGAGATCGTTCGAGTCTTATCCAATTGCTAGCTATGTATTGATTACAGCCTCGAATGTAACGACTAATGGAAGGCAAACTGTGCACACGACAGAATCCAATTAGTGGACAAACCCCATTCTCTCATCCATGCCTACTTTCAGAAAACAACCAAACAGTAAGAAGTTTCAACAATGTCACAATGTCCATACTGCCATATTTTAAGGTAAGGTTAAGCCAACAAAACTGTGGTCTAACAAAATAATCAAGCATTCGACACAGGAAGGAACAAGATCCCAGAAAATTGAAATAATAATACATAAGATTCATAAAAATTCTCAACAACAAAAGCCATTCAATTCAAGATATCTAAATGATATCCAGATGATGAAATAAAATCCCATCCTCCTCAAAACATCATAAAGACCATCTTGATCATCTAGTTCTCACATGTTAAAGCGGTTCAAACAAGAACACAGACAACATACAAAAACCCCACTACTTAGAATCGAAACAACAAAACAAAAATGAGGGATTAAAGAAACGGGAATCTGAATTAAAAGAGACAAATCAAAGCAGGAAAACTAAAGGGAAAATTAAGTAATCTTACAGAAGCCATGAGAAAGAACAGAACAGAACAGAAGAGTGGTTAATGGAGGGAAAACTTCGCTGTGATGGTTGGAGTTTTATTGAGGAAAGGGAGCAAGGAGGAGCGATATTTTAGGCAAAAGAAAGAGAGGAAAAGGAGAGAAAATGGAGAATGAGCAGACGTTATGCTTGTTTGTCATTACTACATTTATTTTCCTTTTATGTCTTTGCTAAATGCTAACTGTTAGTTAGGTAGTTCGTTAGGCAACTGTTGTTTGAGGCACCCACGTTGTTTACGCGCTTGTTTTTTTTTTTTTTCTCTAACATATCCCCGGGATAATGGGAAAATGGTTTGGAATTTTTCAATTTAGTGAATATTCCTTACTTTATAACTTAAAAAAAAATACTTATAGTTATAATTTTAAAAAAATATATTTAGTTAAAATTATCATTAGATGGATTTTTACATATAAAAAAATAAAAAATACATTTTTTATGAATGAAAAACAATTTGTTTTGTGAGATTCGGTGCAAATAAATAAATAAATTATTTAGATAATCAAGTAAATGACCAAATATTCTTTTAATCTTTTGAGATGTCCAAAGCATGGCTGTCCCATTATTGCAATTAATAGGTTAGATTCTGTTGTTTGACTAAGGGATGGCAATAAAAGGGACATAGAAAATGAGGTTTAACTGCTTCGAATTTCGTCGTTGAATTCTTTAAAAAATAAAAAAACTATTTATGTTTAATTAGTTTCATTTATAAATTATTCTAAATTTCAATTCTATATGGTTATGGTTGGATTCTTGTAAATGTATTCTTCAAGGAAATACATACATACATACAGGCTTACACGATGTGTGAATTATGATTTAGTGTTGATTTGTCATTATACTAAAATATTGTAAGTTGCCAAGTCGCACTTGCATGCATTTATATGAATTTAATTGGTGATGGAATCCTATCTTATAGGAAGACGTGGATTGGTGTATAAAACATTACCAAGTCGATGTTGTGCTAGACAACATAATTTAATAATTAATCACATATCATATTATACATAGGAAAATAAAATTAAAAGATTTCTAGGATAAAAAACGTTTCGCGACTATACTCATCATTAAAACGTTTTGATTGATCCATGTGTAAAAAATAATAATAATAACTAGCAAATTTAAACCTTCATTACTCAATTATAATCACAATCCTTTCTCAATAAGGACATATCGGGAAAAAAATGGATTTCTAAGTTATGGGAGATCCCCTTTAGTTTTGAAAACAAAATCATTTTCATGTGAAGGGAGAAATAACGAAGATTTAGGAGAAAACAAATCTGCCATCAACTCTGCACGAGAAATTATATAGACTGATAACAGAAATTTGGATTATGAATCATATATTTCTTTGGTTTATGACGAAGATTTGCTATGCTAATAGCGAGTCTTGCGCTCCTAAGACAAAATAATGAAAATAATTTATAGAATAAAGATATTAAAAATATTATGCTGAAAACCAGTTTTAATATTCAGCTTTGGTTATGTATCATTCAAGTGAGAACAGTATTTCTCAGAAGTAATCATGAATTGAAGCGGGTGGACCATAGGAGCATTACCATCAAAATATTTAGAATAATCACGTAAGAGCTTAGCAACTATCCATTCAAGTTAATGATAAAAAGGAGAAACCCAGAAATTATACAAGGTTTTTAAGAAGTTCGTGAGAACAATGAATCATGTGCTTAAAAATTTGGAAGAATTTGAGGTTATAATACCTATAGTCAAGGGCCTGCTCGTTCTTATCAATTTTATCAGTGGAGAGGCTGGCTTTTCATTGCTAGAAATTGCACAGCACAGTGAGCTCCGTTATTTTTAATCCAGAAATAGGCAACATCCCAAAAAGAAGACGTAGGGAAAAAGGGGACGCGAAGCCGAGCTCAGTTGAAAATAACATGCATGCATGGACGGTTCTCTTGCAAGACGAGATTGTACAAGGCAACTACTGTTTTCAGTTTTCTCAAATGGTTAACTGGTTTGAGTGACGGACAGTTCTGATTCTATGAACAAGATCCACACCAGTAAGAGGGCCGGCGAAGAAATTAGGGCTGCAGCGGCGGAAGAGTTTGAAATGCAGGAAGCAATGTAATTGGACTAACCGATAACCACGGGCTCACTATACTGACCTTGAAAGTCTCCTGGGAAAATTACACACAATTCGACACAAACTACCCCTGCGGCGATCAGAAGTGGAGAATATCAGTGGAAAAAGATGTGCCCTCTTTGTACAGATACATCTTTCACAAACATCATGTACAGTCAATTTAAAAGCTAATAATTTATGAAGAGAGCGATATCATACAAAAGATTACTCATCTACGATCTACAATCTCTACAGGGCCACACCAGCCATCCATGACAGTGAAGAATCAGATCTCGACGTTAGCTTTGTTTCCAGCAAGGATAAGTGAGATCTCCAGCCCACGGCTGAATGCTTGGTTGAAGAGCAGGCGAGACTGGAAGGTAGAAACGAATGGAAACCATGATAAAAATGCAATTGGAACAAAAATTAACGCGCCCATCCCAGCATCATACATCCTGGCAAACTCACGCACTGAATCCCACAACCCTAAACTCCAAACTATCCTTTTCCATGCGATGGCAATCTGTTTCAGAAGAATCAAAATGGGATTTGCAGTCAGTGATAACAAGAATGGTAAGGACATCGATGGTAATATGCAGGTCGGTAATAGATAAAAGCAGCAGTTTAGAGTTTAGACCATCAAAGTGCATGTACTCTACCAAACCTCTATCCAAAGTACGTGTAATAAAAAAGCAGCCGAAGAAAGCCACTAAAAGAAACAACATATCCTTCTTGCTTCCCCAGCAAGCTTTTTTTTCTTTCCGCTCTGCTCTTTTTCTTTTTCTTTTAGGTTTTTCTGAGAGGATGTGCCTAATAAAATGCCTGGTGTTATCACATACTTATCATGGAGCTACTTTCACAAGTAACCACTATTACTTAAAGCCGAAACACAGGCACATATCCTAGAAATTTGTTTACAGCTCGCATAAAAGCCAGTTTTTTCCTAATTCCTACTACAGAATAAGACCCTTCATGTCAGATTTAAGCAGCAATATTCATCACATGAATTTTCATTTCAATCATTGCTGTTGACGTAGTTCTATGCAGAAAATAGAACACAAGCCTTTTCAACTTACAGATAGGATAGTCCATCCAGTGGCAATAAATGCAAGAATGCTCGCAAAAAGATCAGGAATTGACAAAGCAGTGAAGGCAACAATAAGGCAAAGAGCTGCAACAAGTCCTAAGGACACGATTCCTTGCATGAATCGCATCAGTAGCTGGAAACTGGTAGATCTTTTTGGGCTATAGGTGAAGACCTTCATGGTTATAAGACAAAGAACACATACGAACATGAGTATAACACATACTCAAATATAGCTACATAAATAAAGGAATAATAGATGAACATAAAAGGATACAGACCTTAAATATCATGACAAGGCAAACCAATACGACCCAAGAGAAGCCATAAATCTAGACAACAAAACCAACTGTCAAGATCAAGAAGCAACAAGGCATACTACTAATCAAATAATACTTTCAGCGTTTAATCTATTACAGTTCAAATTGCATTATTCAAACTATAATATCCATCTTCAACAAACATCCTAAGCAATAAATTGGCTGGGAGAAAAAAAAGGCCATGCAAGGAAAAAATGTTTCTTCCTGATCAAAACAAAGGGCTATTAATTGTTGTTTCTAAAGAACATACAAGAGAAACAAGATCACAAACTCATATCAGAACAAAAAATAAGAACTATACCGCAATAGATCTATCCTTTCCTGTGAGATGGAGCTTGTATACGATGCCATATTGAAAAATGAGGAATCTCAAGCTTAATATTGTTTCCAATATTCGACCTCTCAAAGTTTGGATATGTGCCTGGAGAAGAAAGAAACCAACTTAAAAAGTAATAAATATTAGAAAATGAAACGTACAAAGCACAAAATGAACACATTTAAATACATAACAATGTATAGAAACTTTAACACCACCTGTTCTTCCTCCCACCATGATTCCCAGCTATTATCTCCCTTCACACCTACACCACCTTTATATAAAAGCCAGCTAGTCCAATCTTCAAAATCATCAACAGTCCTGTTTGCCAACATAATGGTAATTAGCAGACAGCTTAGTTCTTGCAAAAACATAATAACTCTAAAACTGTATGACATGAAGGCAAATAAATAAGAACATGAGGCTTACTTTTGCCACTCAAAACCAGAGGGATTAAATATGTAAGGAGCAAATAGCCATGAGATGACAAGGAACCAACTGCTAAGTGTCAACAAAACAAAAGACACAGCACCTCCATCTGTGTACCCATATGCTATGTAAACTATGAGAAGCAGGGCAACTTCGAGCCTGAAAGAAAAGGATGAATGTTTTGTAACAAAAAGAGACAACTTTTAACAGAAAATCAACCAAATTCTTCCCAACCCCACCTTGACTCAGGATGGCAGGTGCCATTAGAAAACGAAAATAACAAGAAATCATTCATGTAAACATACTCACGCTTTAACAAAATGACTTCTTGAGTAGAGCCTGTAATTTTCAGCAAACTTGATGTGACGTACCACAAAACCTCTACCAGTTGCTCTGTACTGTTGGCAAAATTTAAGATGCATAAAAATCAATTTCCAAGTATGCAGGTAGAGGTGTGTGTGCGAAAAGAGAGAAAGAGACATACTTTTGCACCTCCATGGAGGATAGTGCGTCCAAAATAATGAGTTCTGGTGCCCAATGAAAACGTGAAGAAGACTGAACACAACTGAAGTTGCATTGTAATAAAGCTGAAAACAGCCTGGAACACCAAACAAAAATAAAATTACCAAGAGGAACTATTGTATTGGAGTAACAACATTAAATTAAATAACGTCTCCAGAATAAATCCTAGTGCATAAGATATGAACTACGAAAAAGGAAAATGGGGTGTAGAGCCTCAGCTAAAATATTCCCAACCACCACAAACACAAAAAGAAATGCCTTTAACTAGGGTAAGTGACCTGGCAATTTTGTAGTACAAAAGATGCGAAATGCCTAGAAGACAAATTAATAAACACACTGTACCGAAGGAAATTAAATAGACTAACCTTAAGCAATCCAAGTTCAAGTATAAAACCCATTATCATGGGGATTGCAGTAAAAACTCCAATCTGGACCAAGAACTGTGCATTAAGAGCAGCATCCAGAGCTGTATTTCCCATCTTCTTTGCCCTAACTGATATAGCATTATCAAGTCCAGAGAAAGCCTGAAAGAGTTGACGCAATCAAAAAATGTCCTTGTCTAAATGAGAGAATATGCTTATTAAAGTTGTGCACAAAAGACCAAGTACATATGAAAAGTAATTCGACAGGCAGTATAAGAAGAGGCCCAGATCCAGTAGTTGTCTTGGAAACATCGTAGAGTATACCCTCAGGATGAGAAGAATCACAAAGATCCTTGAAACAAAGTGAGAAGTTTATAATCCCAATTCACAATGAAAAGCCTAGTATCCTAAAGTGATTTATTGATGCAAAACTCCTAAAAATCTAACAAGATGCAGCCAACCTTTTAAAAAACTAATATGATGCAATCTACCTGATATTGAAGTTTCTCACAATGAATAACTTACAAATCAACTTCTTTTTCCCCGGAATAGAATCAAAATCCAAGTCCATTTTCTTGGGGTTAGGTGGGGGTGGTTATAACATGGGACCCTTTCCAATTATGAGCATAGCCACAAGATGTTTCCAGTATTTTAAGAATGCTATATTCAGAAAGTTTCTTCTTTCCATTTGTAGCATAGCTTACAAGCATTCTTGTAATGATGCCCAAAATTCTTAAAGAAACATCAATCATTGTGGACAGCAAAATTGAATATTCCACTGCTCATCATATAACAGATTGCCGGTTAAATGTCCAACAGATAAGGAATAGCCCTGCAAACACACCAATACTCTGAAATTCCCAGATAATGGTAATGTTCCAAGGCTATGAGAAAAATGAAGTAGAACAAGACTTGAAATCATAATCACCAAGCTCGCAATTGGTCATTCAGAGCTTGCAGATACAATTGATCCCTTTTTGAACAAATTATAATTTCTAACCACTGTTGAAGTAGTTGAGGTTTAAATTAAGATTAAATAAAATAAATTTGCAGTGACTAAAAGTTGGTCAAACCAAGACAGCATAAATGAAGTTTGGTAGATTACCAGGTAAGCCCTTCCATACAAGAACACATATACTGTGAGGACTGTCATCTGAATCAAAGATACATTCCTTGTCAGATAAACCAAAAGATTAGCTACATGATTTAAAATTGTTTTAAGTGATAAAACCAATAATAGAAACAGACATACCATAGTGCACACATAGTACCCAACAGTTGTAAAGTAGAAAGAAAGCATTCTGAAGAAATCAAATAGCTGCCCAAGCCTGTAAACATCCCTGCTTAGAACTTGCTCGCCATTTCCTCCAGCCACTTTCCCTTCAAAAAGGGCAATCTGGTTTAACCCAACATCTCTTCCCTTTCCAACCTACAGGGAGAGGGATATCAAACAACATAGAATATTTATTTTCTTCTCAATATAAACTAAAATGAAATAGACAAGAGCATCAAACCTGAATATATTCATGGTGAGTAATATTTCCTTGCCTCAAGGTGGTGTTAAACCCTGCAGCAATTCTCGTTTTAGTTACATGAAAATCAGTAGACATAAAATCATTTGAGCTCGTTACAACTCACTCAGCCAACATGATCACCCATCCAATATTTGACAGAAATGCTGCATTATAATAAGCTTGTTGGGTCACAAAATATCAACTTAAAAGCCTTCTGCCCCAGCAAACAAAACATTCAAGAGACATATCTCAGATATCAACAAATGGCAAGATTGACTAAATCATTACAATATGTTGCACCTTCTAATCAAAACCAACACTTTTGCTTTGATTGGTTGACCAAATATTCATATCTAACATACGTAACAACAGCAACGTGCTAAAGGGTGGGGTAAGACTGGAGATTGAGCATTGATCATGCAATGTGCTCCACATTGCTAAGCAACCACTAGTTCACAAGAAATATAATGCAGGCCATAAATGTCCAAAATGCATGTAAATTTCAATTTGGGCAGGGCATCAGACAATGAGTATTAGTTTAATAATGAGAGATTCCAGCTCTATTAGGATACTAGAGGGTAGAATCACTGATTTACTAAAACTACAAGACTGAAAGGTACTAGTCTATCCTCTAAAACACAAATGATCTAACCAGGAATCATGGGATTTAACAAGCTAGACCAGAAGTTTAACAACGGAAACACCACCTGTCGAAATAGAAATTCAGATTTAGTTTAAGTCAAATGCAACTCCCTATTTGCTTAACCATTTTTTAAGATTGTCAAAAAATTACTTCAAGAGCAAGAGACTGATCATATCTTTGCCCAGACAACACTCAATAATCAATAGCTCCTGAAAAAATCCATTTATTTTGCATAAACGATGAATGATTTCCACTATTTCATTAATAACATACCTGCAAATATATCTTCACTAATATTGATCACACGTGATGCCTTACTAATGCCACCTCGAGTTATATGAAATACACGGTCAAATACATCTGGATGGCCATAGTGCATGCGGACCCTGCATGATATTTTTTCAACCAAAAATCAAAATCATAAAAAGTTTGCAGACAATCCTTTAAGAGTAAAACATTTATTATATAAATCATCCTTTAGTGCACATGCAAGACATAAAGATGATATGAAGGCAGACATCTGCATACAAACCATCTGTGCATCAACACAAGCTACAAAATAAATGAAAATATATTTACAATCATCATAAAAAATAACACTTAAAAAGAAAAAAAAAGGAACACTACTTTTTCCAATCTAAAAGCCCTCAAGGACGTATAGACAATTTGAAAAAAAACAAATTGTCATTTTGGCCTGGTATATGTTCACTTGTTTGAAAAAAAACAAATCAATTCCTAAATTCAATGCCTTCAAATAGGAGATTTGTCACAAATGAAGGACAGACGTACACATTACTGTTTACTTCAAAGTATATTAGGATATGGCTAATGAAACAGATTTGATTAGTAATATAAAGAAACAGACAAAATGACTACACATCATACGTTATTGCACCAAGTTTTGCATAGCTATAGGAACTAATAGTTTAACATGTTACGTATCTGCATTGTAATTCATGCTACACAAAAATTAGAATGCAAAGTGAATACAAATCAAATTATAACATACCGCACGCCTAGTCTATGGAAACCAAGCAGCTAATTAAGAAATGGTTTATATGATAGATTATTGTCTTGAATTGGTCACAAAGAATGGTTTTAGTAGAAGAATCCATTGTGGACAACATTTTCTTTAATCTCACTCACACACTTTATAGGGCTGAAACAAGTTAGAGACTGCTCACTTGAGTGGATATGCTAACACACGTTGGCCCAACGTTACAAAGCTTGTTTCTTGATTGGACATGAACCAGGCTAACGATGAAACACTGCATCAATACACCCAAAAACAATGATTAAGAAGACTGTCAGAGAAAAGATAAAAAAAAATCAGGTAGCCATTATTTCGAGGAAAAGCAGACCAACCTTCCAGTGAAAACATTTTCCCTTACACCAAGGATGGTGGGAGGTCGAATGCCATGATTTGCTTGAAATTCCTCAAGAAGATTTCTCATTTTCATT
The DNA here is from genome assembly GCF_000495115.2 of Populus euphratica. NCBI lineage: Eukaryota > Viridiplantae > Streptophyta > Magnoliopsida > Malpighiales > Salicaceae > Populus > Populus euphratica. Next base: position 1,025,991 of record NW_011499863.1, on the reverse strand, counting down.
GCCTCTTCAAGGTAGTTGTCCTACAAAAGGGCATATCAACCAGGTTTAGTTATTTTAATTCTTCCCAAAACACTGTATGCAAAGACACACATATGGTTCCAAAACTTCTTACGAAAGAAAATAAAAAATTAGAAGCATAGAAATGATAAACAATACATACTATAGGAAGTACACTGCACCATTTACAAACTCATGCTTGCAAGAAACAAGCATCTGCTAATACACCGTAAAATCCAGTACTTCTCACTAAAATTCAAACTAAAGCAACCAACAAACTTCAAGAAACTCCTTGAGCCATTTATTCATATATTTCAGAACTTACTATAACAAATATGAGATACAAATTTAATATTATACACTTGCTAATCACAGCAGAGGGCCAAATATCATTTTTGAGCAAACATCATGACAAGACAAAAGGTCAAATACATTATTTCAGTAACAACATCAACAATTAGAAAGTATAAGAAGGAAGATTTTCATGATCAATGTGGTTTGAGTGCCTGCTGAAACAGTTGGAATAGAATCTACAGAGTCAGAGGTTTGCAACATATGCATAAAATATTTTGCAGTAATTTTAAATGAAAAAGATCAGTGTTTCATTATCTTTGATAGCAAAGACACTTTCAGGTTACCATATCAACCACAGCTTCCTCACATATACTGGCATATTGATTAACCCTAATATCAGAAATATAATAATATAAATTATAAAGAAAGTTCCTGCATCAATATGCTGTTCCTCATCAACCTTACACCATTCCAATTGCAATACGAGAATATTCCAGAAACTTAACATTAACAAATGTAGCTGGAGTTGCGACAGAAATGCCTCGTCATCCAGAAGCACATTCTATCTATACATTGAAAGACACAAGAAACAGCACCAACAAATACTTCATATGGTTTCTAGAGAATACAGGTCATCAAATGTAAAGCATGTCTCTTTGTGGCAAAATAAAAGCCATTGCAGAAAGCATCCCTCAATAATGGCATCTAATCACTATCATTAAGAGATGAAAAATCTGTTTGGCTTCAACCCCAGTGCACTGCACAGGTGTTCTGTGTGGCCAAAGATATTATCCAATGATTAGCCCCATGTACTATGAGCATCCAAGCACAAAGTGAAACTCGGTAAATTGCTCAGAAACTCAAGATTCAAGTAAAATATAAAACCAATTCTCCAGCCAACATCAATCATAAAAGCCAATGAAATATTCAAACATAGGGTTGCATTGTTAGTTCACAAATGCAGCAAAACACCAGAAATTAACCTAAGAATGAAGCAACACAAATAATACAAACACATGCACAAATTATTGCAGTAGAGCACACATCCATGAATATGTACACATATGTAACCTGGTTCATGTCAATAGTCTGAATGGCTTCTCCACGAGTGAAAATTATAGCATGGTTCTGGTTTTCAGGCTTCCCTTCTCCAAGCTTTGGATTTCCAGGAAGTTTGATTGAATATATTTCCTACATATAAAGATAAAAGGCACACAAATACCACATTTATAGCAATGCCCAAGCGAAGAAACTATATATACAACCATTTCTTTTCCAAAGCAATGAGAATTTTAAATTGCAAAAAGTGGGCATAACTGAATAAATAGAACAAAACATTGCACCATACAGGTTTATATGATCTAAATAGGTAGAAACAAAAAAAAGCCATGTCTATAGAGCCATAGGTCTCACATGTGAAAGCAGCTGAAACAAAGCCACAAAGTTGTTCGATCCTTTCACAGGATCCTAATCATGTTCCCACTAATATCCATGGCTATATATAAAAACACAAACTTTTTAAGATATTTTTTATCAACTACTACAACAAGTATAAAATGTTTGACTATTATATCCTTATAACACTATTATATTTTTGAATCTCAATCATAATCAAAAGTAATTCCTACATCCCATGCATTCACTTGACAAGTTCTTAATCTCTTGGACAAGTAATGGCAATCATGCACACCAATTACTTTTAATTTAATACACATGCTTAATAAAATTATGGATCCTTTTATTGTTGATTCAATTGATGTTCTTCATATAACCATGACTGGCAAATTATGTAAATATAATCTGTTATTGAAATAATTATCTCAAAATATAATCAAATACAGAAAATTATTAATCAGTTTAACACTTTAAAAATTCAATTTTTTTAAATTTAACAATAACCTCTCCACATCCTATAACATTTTCATATTCAATATAGATGCTAACTTGATGGATATTTTTTTAGGTAAAGGAAAATTAATTAATTAATTAACTAAATAAGAGTAAAAGAGCATGATGAAAAACTTGAATATAAAGCAAACTCAAAATCTAATTTAATCACTTAATTAATTAACAAATGATTTTTTAACAATTAAATAATACACGTGGATGCACATGCCAAAATTACTAGTTTCTTTTAGCAAAATGATCTTGGATGACTACAGAAAAATTTGCACCGCTGACAAACATTGCAAAAGAAACTGCCTACCTGATCTTTTCCATGTATATCAGCTTTCACAAGCTTTGAATAAAATTCATGGGAAACCTGTCCATCAGCACTATTACTCTCCTCCACATGTATGAAAGCAACTCGAAGTGCCTCATTCCTGACTCAGAAAAATAGCATACATAACCATGTGCACAGAAACTTGCAACATGAATTACTTAATCATTTAGCCGATTACATCGGAGTAAAATCTGATATAGATCCACTATTAACATATGCGCTCATACAGCAGGAAGAGAGAATGCAATTAACATCAGAGTAGTCAGCTGGCAGAAGAGGAATCTTGCCCAGATCAAGATCAGGCACCAAGTAAGGATGCCATCTCACTCCCCAAGTAACGTCTTAGTATGGGTAGCAAGAAAGTAGAAGTCCATACAAATATGGAATAGCAAATATCACATTTACAAAATAGATTAAAAACTCAGAAATCTTCTTTCTTTACATCAGAAGTAAATGAGATTTTATGCAGCACTGGTCAATACCCATTCCAGGATTAAAATTTATTGAGATGCCAAACTCGCAAACAAACAGGCACCCAGCAACTATCCCTCGCATCAAGGTGACATGAAATACTTTGGCTTTGTAGTTAAATATGTCCTATACGAAATATGATATTAACAAAGATAACCATTTAACATCTATATAGCAAAGAGAGGTCAAAGGGATAAAAATAGAACATTCAATTCTATTGAAATTAAAAAGAATATATACCGCTGCAGCAAAAGAGAAATATCAGCTGCCTCTACAGTCTTTCGCTGCTTCTGTTGCCCATAAATCTGGCAGGAGACCACATAAGTGAACTTCAAATCTGCTTGTGCCCGTGCTCCACGTGATAACTCAAAACCTTGTGATGTAGAAAAGTTTGTCTGAGAATAATCATCCACTGCAAATACAAGATGACCTTTGTGAGTTTATTTCTTAACTCTTAGATCGAATGGATCAATAAGAGTTGTTCAAAATTAAGCACCTCCCAGTGACCTCCTTTCTAGATAACTCTGCAGCATCAGAGCTCTCCTATAATACATCATACCACGGACTGCATCCCAAGGAAAACAGAATAATAAGAAAAAAAAATACCCAAAAACACTAAGAAAATGGCAAAGTGATAGTATGAAATTATACAATTTCAAAATGCAATTAATAATAAGAATCATGTGGCTATCATAATAAATAGAATTCTAACCAGTCCGAGCTAGCGTCTGTCCACGATAAGATGCCCAGAACCTAAGCTCCAAGGAATCACCAGAATTTTCTTGAAGATCTGCATCCCCAGTAGACTCTGCTCTACCAATCCGCTCCAAGAAATTCTCCCATTCATCTGGACGAAAAAAAAGATTCTCAGCTATGAACAAAGGAGAATATCAGATGCCAATCATATAACATGATAAAGAAAACTAACTGTCAAAAAAGGAAAGATAAATGAATATACTAAAGGGCTAGCATTTTCATTAATCCGGCCCTGTTTAAAAATTCCACAAGACAGGGAGTTGAGAGATATTTTACAGGGTAGAACAACCAAAAAAAGATATACCTGGAAAGATTTTTTGAAGATAGAAAAGAATGGATATTCCATCCTCATTTTCCACCCGCAACTCAGAGGAACTATAAAGCACAGTCTCACTGTAGTATGGAGTAAAGACACTGTTCGCAAAGGAATCAAAACCATAAGCATGAAGGAGACAAATAGGGCTATGATTGTTTCGTGTAAAATATGCTTGCATAAAATATTCTCCTGTTAGGTTCACTTCGAAAAAACTATGTCATTGAAAATATTTTACAGTCAAAAGGAAAAAAAAAAGAAGAAGAAGAAGAAGCTTGAAACAAGGAAAACAATTTACGGTTCTCAAGGATATGAAAATATTTTACAAAACAATCACTGTCATTAAATCATGGGTCTCACCACTAATTAATTCTTTTTTCTAACACTTATTTTTCATATAAACCAAACACCAAACAATTATTTTCCAGTAGATTTTATTAACATAGCCAAACAATGGAGCATAATATATTTTTCAAGAAAATATTTCCAAAACCAAGTTATTTTACATGAAACAAATGGACATGTCAATTTAAAGGAGGGCACAAAGTATACTATTTGACATACTATAGATCATATTTACCTAAATGGTGTCATTTCAGAAACTGGCTTTGCCGAAGGCATATCCATGAATAGTGAATTTGAAAAAAACTCTAATCTTCTTCTTGCTTCAAGATTCTTAGGAATGTTGGCTGCAGAGTCCTTTACGGTGAGAAGGAGTTGCAACCTTTTCACCTGCTCCTTCTGTGACAAGGAAGATAAAAAAAATACCCATGTAAATGCAACCAGCACAATAAACTAAGAACAAAACCAGATTTTTTACTCACAGCTGCTTACAATTTCTGGATCCTTCGGCCACTCTATCCTGGAGAACAGGCGTCTTTCATTTCTTGCTCTAGCTAAAATATTCCATGTATCAAGTTGTTCTCTGTAGCAATTAATCAAAACTAAATTCTGAATTATCATGTTTCAAATACAATAATAAAGCAACAGTGAGGCTCAACCCCCCCGCCCAAAATAAATAAATACCTTAGATCCGATGACAGCAGATCATGTGTAACAGCCTCATACACGGCATATACAGCCTTTGCAGCACCATTGGCAAGTAAAGGAGTCTCATTTTGTATCTGAGACACAAGTGAATTATTCTTGTGAAACAGGAACACAAAAGGGCAAATAAAAAGTAGCATGTATTACTTTCTAAAATACAATTTATTTCTGTTATTCATGTCTGCTTCCTGCCCATCTACTTCCTAAACTACGGATGATAAAGTAACATGTATTACTTTCTAAAATACAATTTATTGCTGTTATTCATGTCTGCTTCCTGTCCATCTACTTCCTAAACTACGGATGATCTAGCAGATCAACACTTATGGACCCAAGCCAGGGAGATTTATCCATGACCATGGTGAAGCTCAAGCTCAAGGTAGAAGTTTTGTGCATGTGTAAACATAATAATTGTGGCTCGTAATATTCAATGCATAGAAACTCATTTTTGAGTTTCAAACTTAATCCAGAAACCAGATACAAATGAATTCAGATTTTTCACAACCAGCTCAGGCCTTCTAATTGGTCAAAAGCTGGGCCTGGTTCGTTCATTACTGTCATCCAGCCAAAGCAGAACCAATGTCAAAAGACCATTAAACGAACTTGTGGCAAGCTAAGTACAGTGTCACATGGCTTGGCTCTGGGAACATAAGCCCTTTATATGCGACACAACAATATCATGCTGTTAGCATTTACTAGTTTTTGTGGTCAGAAAAATGCCAATTGTTTATGAGTGACATGGTCTCATTTCACATAGAGACTTAGTTAAAATGGATTCACTTGAATCAAGGAAAATGGCACACAAGAAAGTCAGCATGACTAGCAGGTAACCACAAAAGGACAAGCTTTTCCCTGTCTTGAATGTTCCAGATGACTATCTATATAGCAAAACATACTACACTTGTCAATGTTGATGGTAAAACCACAGTTTTAACACTCAGCCTTCTATGGGAAAAGCAGCTGAGTTGCCCTTGGTAGCTGCTGGTGAGACCAACAAGCCTGAATTGAGCTGGAATTTTTTTGGCTCGCCAGGTGATAATATTCTCATAAATTGTAATGACCAAAGATCAAACAAGTTGATAGTCTGTTTGAGTTGGTTCTTTAGACAGCCAGATATTCTAACCACATATGCCAAATATCTAAAATAAGCAACACAAAAAATTCAAATCTTGTAGCATATCACTGATGCTCATCTGAACCACAAAACAAACACAAAACAAACAGAACTTAAAAACAGATGGCATGACCAAAATAGAGAGAAATCTATATAAACTTTAGCAAAGAATAACTAGCATAATTGGGAATACAGTACCTTAAGGTAAAGCAGTCTCAATTATATTACATGATCAAAAAAAGATTATACTACCTTAAAGAAAAGATGGCATTCATATTAAACCACAAAAGCATATAAATAACAGTATTGTGTTTTTAAGCTACCCTATTTTCAAATTAAATTTTCAATTTAAAGCAATTAAAAGCAATAATATCATACTAGATGTCTAAGAACCATCTCAACCTAATAGCTTAAGCTATTAGATGAGATTCCAAAATATGATTTATATTATTCTCTAATATACCCCCTCAAGTGAAAGCCCTTCGGGCTTGAAACTTGCACAAGTCAACACTACCTTGTGCTTAATTTTTATCAAATAAATGAGGATGACGAGATTCAAACTTGTGACTGCTTGGTCATCAAAAATCTGATACCATGTCAAAGAATTATCTCAACCTAATAGTTCAAGCTGTTATGTGAGGTCCGAAGATATGACTTATATTATTCTCTAACATTAGAGACGATCCATGTAGCATCACCCCCATAACTTGTCCAAACTAATGTAGTCAGCCTCAATAAAATAACATTATATCAGTAAAAACATGAGAATAAAATATGCCTACCAGTACAATATGTAAAGTAGTTGCATCTCAAATTGAAATGTACAATTTAAAATAGCCTAAATCCAACAGAAATTGCATTTATCATTGTCTATAATATATTGCTCCAGCTTTTTTAAATACGAGACCGCTTTGATAGATTTTAACTATTTAACTTCAATGAAAAAAAAATATAATTCTAATGAATCAATAATGCTTTATTGGTAAGGAAGATCATGAAATGGTATACAATGTCCACAGGCTATAAATTTTTAAAAGCTAGCATAGGAAGCCATGAGTTTCTTGCGCATAATGGCAGGTTTGACTGTGAAGTTGGATGATTGCAGGCAGTACAGCTTTTGTATAGGATAAAATAGGATTTGAGGGACGACCATTTCTCCCCTCTTTGATGGATTTATGGGTTAAGTCTAGTCTGTACATTATTCTTTAGATAAGAAACCAAAATGCTTATACTGTCTATTTGAAGCTATATTCAAAAACCAACAATATTAATTCTGAATAGAAACAGCAAGTATAATCTAAAAACATATACCAGAAGTCCAAACAGTGCAATAAATCTTGACAACACATGAGGAAGCTTCTCAAGACGTAAAGTAATGACAAGTGATCCCTCCGCTATACTGTCGTTGATCTCACGAAAGATCCTTTCAACCCTATCAGATACAGGAAGCATAAAACAAAATAAAAAAACAAATGAACAGCTGCACACCCCCAAAACACGGGATACAAAAGCCCCATTCATAGAAAAGCCATTCATACCAGAGTCTTCCTTCACCGTCAACCAGGGAATGCAAGATTTTTTCAACACTGTAGTAGCATTCCCGAACTGCATATGCCATGTACTCATCCTTACAAATTCTATTCCAAAGATCTGCTTGTGTATCTTTGCAGTCCAAAGCCAAATCCACTGCCAATAAAATCTGGAAAAGCATACAAGTATAAGACCTAGCTTGGTATGATACTGGTATTCATTTGTAAAAGGTAAAAGTATTCTGCAGGATGTTAAAAGGTAATAAGATAAGATGCACCTTGCTACTAAGAAGAAACAGTGGCCATTGAACTAATCTTAGACTTCCTGTGTTGCTCGGAATAGAAAGCAAGTCCATCTCCCTGAAAGCAAAACAACCATGAAGCAAATTGTGATTGCAGAACAGCAAACACAAATAAATTTATGGAATGATAACAAGGAAGACCCCATGATCTACCTATTGCTGATATAATCTTCCTCGCGTAAGCTTTTGATTATCTCATTCCAGAAAGGAGCAAACAGTGCAGCATGTGCTTTGTCCGTATCCTGAGCTTCCTATACAAACCATACAAATTCATACAACAAACATTTAGATCATGCAAAAGAGAACACAAACTACATAGGGTATTATGCCTCCAAGCACAGGAGGTTAACTCCCCACATGAAAGTTAGTTCTATGAAGACAAGCTTCCTTTTTAAATTTCAATATGAACATTTCACCCATTAGCCTCAACTGTTTATGAGATAGAAAAATTGTGTTTCAAAGATGTGCACCCATTATCTAATGTTGTCATATGCAAACAGCAAATAAAAAAGGCATGCCAAAGGGATGCCACCCACTTACAAAGAACTATATAAATGATAAAAAAAAATTAACATTCCCTATAGCTCCTATATTTCCCGACGATTCCCTCTGCAGAAGAATGCAACACTCTAAACCAATTATCTGATACGGATACTCTATTTGCAAACCCCCCCTCCCTAAATGCTCTATGGTTGCAGTCTTTCCAAGTCAACCAAAAAATAACAGAGAATAAGTGGTAACATAAGAATACTTCCAGAAACAATGGCTTAGAAGGGGAAAATGAAAAAAATCACTCACTTGAGATGCATGTCTGTTGAGCAGCATCCTGCAGCACACATCAACCACAACATTACTGAAGAGAGTAGAGAAAATAGTAGAATGTAGACCAAAAGCCATGAGGGATTTTTTTTCTTTTATCAACAAGTAAAGGGGTCGTTGAAAAGTGAAGCTTTTAGTATTCTGTAATCACAAGATAGCAAGACAGAAAATACTCTAAAAGATATCAAGTTCTACAATGAACTGTCAAAACCGCACGCTTCAATCCATGGTGCTTAACAAATTTAGGCAGTGCTCGCAAAACCTATTTGTCATCCATGCTAGAAAGGCAGTGAGCTACAAAGTTTATGAATAGACATGTTTTGTACACAAACCAACTCAGCAGCTGCCTCAGTATTCCAAATAACATACATTCTGACACCAGAAGTGATTATGATTGCACTTATCCAGTATTTGATGGAGTATCAACACTTTATCAGGTAATGAGTACTCAAATTTAAAACCCAGAGTTTGACAATAACTTCAACCCCATCACCCCTAGTACTGTGCTTTCCCATTTGTAAACAGATGGCTAAACTCTTACCCTTGTGCTTGTGGAGAGACAAGATTCTTGACAAAGGCCGCTGGGAAGCTCTCAAAACGTTTATGAACCATTTCAATACTGCGTATCTGCCATAGGTCCAAATTGAGCAATGGACGCGAAAAGAATAATGATGGCAGTGAGAACTTGAAATAAAAAAAATAAAAATAAAAATAAAAAGAATGGAAGCACCTGGCATGCATGAAAAGGTTCAAAATAAAACTACTATACTAATTCAAATAAGCATTTCATGATAATTTGTATACCTCGCCTAAACGAGCTCGTGCACCCATCACACCCCCAACAATTGCTGATAAGATAGTGTACCATATGTGAATGTCCATGATATAGATCTAAGAAGAGAACAGAAGGATTAGGAAAATGAAGATTTGCAAGTCATAAATTAGAGCACAAATAGTATTCTTAAACTGACAAGACACAAGTGTTCTACTTTCAATATGATACGAAGGATAAAGTTTCAGAACTCAGAAAAGGCCAAAAACAGCATCTTTGTTAAGGAGAATGGAATCTATTATCAACCAAAAAATCTTCACTTCAAGGAACTTCCATTGATTTTGATTTTTCAGAAACAGGTTCAACAAATTATAAAAGAACGTTCTTCTATTGCATTCAGTAAGCCATCCCATTCCAAATTTCTTTTTACGCATGGAGATAAACAAATAGAAACTACTCACCGCCACAACAGGTGCCCACAGGCTAGCTATGGTCAAGACATTGTTATTATCTGCAATAATCATGAGAATCAGTGATTTATACCAAACACAGTTTGAGTCAATAGCCATCCACTAAAGAAACGTGAATAACAGGTTTAGTTTTATTAGAAAATGAAGTGCACAGAAGAGCAAAGTAAATATTAACAGATTTCTAAATTGTAGCAAGAATTCACGTAACAATGTGTTTCTTAGTTGCCACTAAGAAAACAGCATCCCAGAATGACAGTCTGCTTCAAGACCCTAACGAAAGACCTCACAGGGAAACAAATGGAGATCGCTATGACAAACTCTGCTTGCTTCAAGACCCTAAAAAAAGACCCCTCACAGGGCAACAAATGGAGATTGCTATGAAAAACTCTGCTGCTTTAATGTTTATAAAGGTCGTTCACCAAAATTAAAATGGTAGCTTCAGTGGTTTTTCATCAGTTAAATTTTTCTGACCTAGAAGTTCATCACATGCTACCAGAAAGTTATAAAAATGGTTAGCATTGATTTATGTAGTCCTACTAAACACCATGGTAGAAGACGGAATTCATGAAAGTGAGGATGATAGGAAACTCACTCTTTGAGATGAAATCATGCCATGAGTACGGTAAAGATGGAAGTGCCCTGATGGTATTGGTTGGTTTAACGAGGGGTCTAATCTGCACAGTATTAAAAATTACAAGAAAATGATATTCTGATGTGTAAAGTCTCTCCTGTTGAAGAGCAAATCCACAAATAGTAATCATATGCATAATTAACAGATGCGAGATCAAGACATGATAGCTTGCCTGGAGAAAGTAAGCAAATGTAAATTTGCACGCAAAGATCACTAGCCAATAGAGGACATATCTGCGGTTGTGGGGGCAAAAACAAACAAACGTTTATTGAAGCAAGATCAAGAATCAAATAGCATATGACATATCAACTAATTCTTTTGAATCACGGTCCCTAATGTAAACCTTTGAAAGTTAACTGGGGGCTTATATCACTACCTATGAAAAAAGACAGTTATTGAGATGAAACATCATTATATAAATATTGTAGGACATGAACTTATTGAACCAAACCTCCATAAACATAGAATCTGACAAGCATATATGAACTGAAAAATTAAGCATTTCATAATTTGAACTCCATTCATATGAAATCTAACTACTACATCCCAGACGATCCATGCACCACAAACATGCATATTGAGAAAATGGACGCTATCTCTAAATGCAAAGAAGCTCAAAAAATTAAGGCAACAAAAAATTATTTTAAATGTAGAATCCAGACAAAACAAATGAAGTTTATTTCTGAAAATGAACTTTTTCACAAGCAAAAACAAAAACAGAAATTGATAGGAAATAGGAGAACACATAACATGAAAGCATTACATCTATAGTGAAATGTAGAAAGAGGAGGGCAATGCCATATTATTTGTTACTAAAAACTATTTAGTATCATGAAAACAAACCTGCAGTAATCACTCATCTTCTCAAAAAGACCACGACCAACATAGTATCTTTCCTGAACCAAATTTATTTCACAAGAACAGGTCATCTGATACATTACCAACCATTTTATAGCAAATGTTAGCGAAAGAGATTCAATGGAGCTTACCTGATAAATCCACTTGAAAAATTGGAAGAATGATTGATCAGACATATCAGACAGAGCATGACAAGCTGGAAACTTTAGCAACAGAGCAAAGAAAAGGCGCAACGCTGCATAAACACCCAGAACAAGTATATATATACGGAAATGGAACGAATCCGAGTTCTGTTGATTTTTTTCCTCCAGAACCTTCCTGCAATAAACAGATACTTTATGTAACTCATGAACACAAGGATAATGGATGTGAAAACATGCCTTAGCAAACGTGATCAACTACTCACACATATAAGTATGTTACGAACACCGAGCTCAAGCCACACCAGAAAAACCTAATAACCAGTCTTGAGATAGCCATGCCTCTCGCAGTGGAGTAGGCGCCAAACATAAGCAGCACATCTAAACAACCTGCATATGCAGCAAGTGACCAACAAACAAAGAAGAAAAAAATGAGTACTGGAAAGATTTATTGGGTATTTCATCTAATATGCTAATTCCAAAACCTTTAGAGAAAGCATACTCTCTATGAAGTTCATGATGGCAAATGAGGGCCCAACGCTGAGCATTTCTTTAAAGGTATCTAAACTCATATCTCCATGGTTGAAGGCTATAATTGCCAAAGCCTATGCTCAACATGGAAAAGAGCAAATTTAGTTTAAAAAAAAAAAAAAAACATCGTAGATCCAAGAAAAAAATAAGATCCTGAAATTTAAAGGAACATTAGACCTGGAACATCAGAGCTAAAAAGATCCAGAGCCGATGGAAACTTCGATATATGTGAAGAAATGTGCGATGCTCAACAAAAGTGCTTTTACCAGTCTGTCAATTTGTGAAATGAAAAATGAAAAAAAAAATGTGAAAAGAGTTGAAAAATTAGATACAAGCATTTTCCACAAGCTCAAAGTGAAATAACACGCATTACCCCCAATGCAAAATTCCCAAAAAAGTAAAATTGCATTAACAATTCAATAGATATAAAATGTAGCTATTTGTTATTTGCAAATTGCTTAAAACAATAAACATAAATGTTTGATATGAATAGAAGACTCCAGTGTAGAAATGACAACAGTTGCAAATATTAGCTAATCCAGAAACTTGACTTTACTCACATGCCTAAACTGGTGCTTGACAATGATTCTAGAGAAGGTACTATGTAAGCCATATTCCAGGTGTAACACAAATTACAAAACCCTTAGCATGCATGAATCAAAACAGGTCAGGACAGATGTTCAACAAAAACACTCCAATGCCTCCATAAGGTGGTCAAAACATCCACAGCTACTGCGAGAACTAATCTCAAAGCTTGAGATAATATGCTGAGCGGGTCATAGCTCCCAATGCATAGCCAATCTAGACAAAACATAACTGAAAGCACTACAGAGCAAAGGAAAAAAAAAAACATAAACTGTTCAACAGAACATGCATGTGCAACTTGTTTGAAACATGGGAATAGTGAGTGGCAACAAAAACCATTACGCAACAATCGTTGATTAGAAATATGGAGAAAAATTTCCAATTCCTAATAGAAAAGAAATCTAAGGGGAAACGGAGGGAGAAAAAAACTCACAAGCTTCATGGTAAAATCAAGGTTCAAGAACTGAATTGTGACCTTCGCTCCAAAAATTATAACAAATAATTTTCAGATTTAGCACCAAAACTATGACAGACTTGGCAATTTCCACTAACAAACATGGTCATCAAGATAGAAAATGGAGGTGGAATATTTGACAACAGGTGAAAAGGGAAACAGCAAAAGAAAAAACATGGGAGACTATTTCCAAACAAGCAAGGGAATCCTGCCACTAGGAATGCAGAACTATCGAAATTCACAGGTTCATAGAGAAGGTATAAGACCTTAAACAGAACCACTAACATCACAAATTCCTAACATAACTCCAACTTGATCATGAATTGATGCATAGAAAATTCAACTCCTATACAAACTCGAACTCCTCTACAATCATTCAACATCGAAGTCATCTCTACGTGAAGAACATCAATCCCATCAAAAAATCATTAAGAAATAAGTTTTAATCTACCTTCCATGTATGTACAAAAAACTTTTCACAACCACGCTCCAAGGACACTAAAATTATGGCTATGAGTTATTATCAGGTCATCATATCAAGCAACACAAGTTCAAATGAAACTTAAGTTCAATGTCAATATCATCCTTTAAATATTTAGGCATGTCAAGAAAAAATTGCATCTATGTGGTTTCAGTTTCAACATAAGATAATAAATGGGATACAAAATTTGGGTAACTCATGGGAAAATATCATCCTAACAACCTACCCTTTTTGACTTTCTAGGCTTCAACAAGAAAGAGGAATCTTTTCTCATCGGCCACTTCAAGTCAAAGCAAGCAGGGGACCTGCATATAAATTGCAAATGAGAATGAGAGATGATTCAAAGTCCTTACTGAACAAGCAATCATAAAAATCCTAAACAGCAAACCAAAAATATTCATTGAAGTCGTCATAATTCCTCCAAGCTGAATGTGCAGCTTTTCCATTATTATTCCTCTCAGCTTCCTGCAAATACAAAATATCTTATATGTATCAGAAGGTTCAGGATAAATAGTAACATCACAAGAAAGTTTGTTTAATAACTCACATGATGTCCTTTAAAACTATTTGAAGTAGCCAAACAGACTCAACCCACAGAGGTGGAAGGCATCAAAATTGCAATGACATGTTTAAAGAGAGCTAAAGAAGACAAGAATCACAATTCATTTAAGTGAATTGAAGTCCACATACACAGACAAAATGGGGAAAACAAAATCATGCAGGAGAAGTCAAAAGGAAAAAAACTTCATCACATGCAACGACCACTTGACCCACTCCACCACCTCTTCCCGTCCATAAACTGTACATAAAACATGAAAGAGCAACCCTTCATGCTATTTACCCAGTTTTTCCATCTAATAATCCTTCAAGAAACAGGAAGCAGCCACCACAATCCAAACTTAATCACATGCAACGGCCACTTGACCCACTCCAACCACCTAATAATCCTTCGTGAAACAGGAAGCAACCAACACAATCCAAACAAAGTGAAAATAAGGGACCATATCTCCCTGGTGACTGCAGATGATTGATCAACTTACTGCTCTTTTCCATGCATATAGCAAATCAAAATAACTGCACCTCTTTGTCAATATATCAATGGTGAGTATTACTTGAAGCAAAGATCTATAAAAAAAAGCCCACCTTCTACGTTCATCAAACTGATGTAACATCACCTTCCACCCAAAATGTTTTCAAGCAGCCTGTAGCCAAAAACTTACTACAGTCATTCTGACACTAATTCAATAAATCTTCCCCATTTCAACCCATATTGAATCACTGAGTTGGCCAATTTCATAGAATAGCTAGTATCAGTGACAGAAGTGGTATCCTCTGCAGCCAACTTACCTGAGATTCCACAAGTGCACCTTAATTCGCTAGGCTCCAATTCATAGATAAGGCTACATAGCTCAAATCCACTTTAGGAAAGGAATCACTTGGAAGAGTGGTTCATCTAACTTACATTGGATTGAATTCTTAAGATCCACTCAATACTTGCCTCATGATTGCTGTCCAATGTTGTATTTTGAAGGTCAACCAGTCTAGCCATTCAAGATTCAACCACAAAAAAAAAAAAAACCCTCTCTGATCTCTGATCTGGAGAAGGAATGCTAGCGCAAGCTCTTCTCTTCTTTTAAGAAGAGAGGTTTTTACCTATATCGCTAGCCAGCATGATGGTAATACCACTTAAAGGCGGATAGACCATCCACCCGATGCCGCTAGCCACTTCTAGCATGATGGTAACAAAATAAATAGCCCTGAGATTCAAACTCCAGTAATAAAAAGAAAAACAATTTTGGACTACAGCAAGCAAAAATTTGCTAAGCAATCATCAAGATAAGCACATTTAATTTCACTTCTGCTATAATATGTGATAATCAAAACTTTCCCAAATGGGGTTTGATAACAGTTCCACTGACCGCTGCTATTGTCTGGTATATAGGACAAATGATTTGCTCAAGGAAAGACACAGAACCACTTTCTGTTATACAGCTGGCAGCACGATTAGCTTCACCATGATCCAATATTGCATCCAACTCTTTGGCCATCTGAAATGCATGATTATACATGTTACCATAAGTTTAAAAAAAAAAACACATATCATACGAAAAATAAATTTTCAAAAACATGACAAGGGTAAACCATTTGTTGTGTGATCTACTCGAGAATGAGCAATGTTATTCTCATAGCTTACATCACATAACTTTCACAATCTTCAAAAGGTATTGCTTGCTATTCTCAAAGCCTAAATCAAGAAACTACTGACAGAGAATCAGCTTTTAGGGAAGTGAGTATTTCCTAGGGTAGCACCGGCCTTATTTCCATTAAGCCACAATGTGCTAGAATATATCCTCTCTCAAAATATAGAATCTTGGAATCCCGAATTGATTACTCCTACAACCTAAAAGGGAAAACCTAATTCTCACCATGAATAGCAAAATGCCTTATTCACATATCCCAAGCCATAAGGCAAATGATTTGGTACAGTAAACAATAATTATATCGACTATGATAAGAAGGAACAAGTTATCATTGTAGAGGGGTGGTAGGGTAAAGTTCGAACAAAGCAAGTAGCAGACCCAGTGATGAACTCAAAGAGAATTGAACAACAAGGTAGTGAGGCTTACATGATGAAATATGTAGCAAATGCACTCTGGGAGAAAACGAACATTTGCAGCTTCACCCCATATAAGATAATATAGTGATATCAGAAAAAGCTTCCTGTCTCTATTAATCGCTTCAATACTGTAGGAAACAAATAAAACTCAGACCAGTGGCATAAAAAATAACTCTTTCAGGATAAAAGGAGGCACCAGACCTATTCCAAGCAAGACGTTTTCGCAAGTATTTGCACCATTTGATGTAGTTATCCAACACCTTGAAGAAAACCACATTGATAGCTTTCTCGTCAATTTTCTGTACATGGAAACAAGGGAGAAAGCAACCACATTGAGAAAAATCTCACCAACCACATCCCCTTGTCCGGATTAGAAACTATAAGCAATCTGAAACAACCCTCCAATAACAAATCAATAATGTAACACAGCATATACTAAATCCAAACGCGAAGTGAGGAATAGTCACAAAAATTTCTGCAGAATTATTGTGACATTACATATTCGATTTAATTCATGCTTCAAGTGATTTTAGTACATTCTTAAAAGGTAACATGATTGGTAAAGCATCAATAGAAATAAATACAGACTTTGAGAAAACAATCATCAAAGTGCAAAAGGTTAGGCATTTTGTAAAGTTTATATATGTTCATATGGTTTTGTTTTATGCAGAAATCGGATGTTAAAAGTTGAAGCCCATAAATGACAGGTAAGCAAATATAGCTATTTAGATGTTCCAATCTTACTAGAACTTGTCAAACCAATTCAAAAGTCCTTTGGCACCAATCAACTGAAGCTCATCCAATGAAATAAAAACATAAAAACTATCTATTCGCATATAAAATAATAAAATGAGAAAATGAATTAAAAAAAAAAAAATTATTCAACTAGTTTTTTCTTCCATAACTCAATGGGGAAGGGAGATATGAACTCATAGCATCTTCTTTTCAGGAGAGGCTGCAATTATAATATTCCTAGGCCACTATATTCAATCAACTTTATAACAACAAATTCAAAAGCAAAGCAACTAAAATAATGTCTGCCACAATAACAAATATTAAAATAAATCTATATGCAAAATGATGATTATGACAACCACAGTGACTTGGAAAGGAGAATGATAAAATGATAAATAAGTATCAGCACTCAAAACACTCACTGGATCTGCTTGGATGGGTAGGTCAAGTCGAGACTGTGCATTTGCTATTGCAAGAACAACATTTTCACGCTGATTCCTTACATTATCATTCTGCAAAAGAGGGAGCAGGGAGGAGGTTATTGACCAGGGAAAAAAAAGAGGAAAGTATCATTTGGACAGTGATTATTAATACACATTATAAAAGAGACAGTTCACTACTTGCATTTCCACAAACAGCCAAGATTTTCACACAACTGCAGTTTCTTCTTTTACGCACATGCTTGATTAAACTAGATGAACATCTAGACTAATTAAAAGGATTTTTTAATCCATTAACATCTTTTTCCAGAAAAGAAAAGGAATTTTCTAAACATAGATAAGGAAAGGAAAACCAATGTGGAGGATGAGACAGACTCTCAGCTACCACAAAGGAGAAATGAAAGCAATGTCTAATTTGTCTGAGTAGCAGCAAAAACAGTCCCTTTAAAATTCAAAATGCAGAACATAGTAGCAAACCATGGAAACAACTCCATCCCAAAGTAACTACTCGCATAGATGCTAATGGTTTTTTGAACTTCTTAACATCGCTTTTCAAAACAGCGAATCACCAAAACAGAAAAGATCGTATTCCACAAATTCTAAACCACCACACAGTGCAAGAAGATCCAAGAAATTATAAAATGAGAAAAAAAAGCCTTTCGCACATCAAGATTCTTGGATAAGAGAAATGATCATTGTTCATGAAGATGAATAGACTTTTTTTCATTAGATAAGATAACAATTGAATGTCTAAATACATAGAGGGTAAAAATGAGGAATAAATTAGAAGGTTAAAACATGAAAGCAAAACCACATACAAGAAATCACAAAAAGCAATACCATAACAAAACAATACATCAGTCCCACTGAATATATCCGCAGAAGACACTCGTAAGACATTCCCCTGAAGCAAGAGACAATGAAAAAGACGGGCACTGCTGTATTCCAAAGCAATTCTCTCAAGAGGGAGTGATTTGTGAACACATGAAGCTTTTTTTCAATCAAATAGTCCACATAACAGCAAAAAAAGGGCATCTCCATAAAATTCTATCAGAAAAGGTTTGATTTCTGAGAATTGTCAAAGTTTTGCCACATGCAAACAACAAAAAAAGCAACAATTGTATACTTTGACATTTTTATTCCAGTCTCTCCCAAAACCCACTAAAAGATTATATCAGCTTCTCCCCATAATGGAACTCTCACCACTAATACAATGAAATCTATTCCACATTCCAAGACAATGAAAAATGCAAGATTAATATATCTAAATGAGAAAATAGCTTGGAGTTTTGATTGATAAAACAATAAACAAATGAATGATCACACAAAATGAATCACACAGAATTACAAACTACAATTGATAGCAAATTACCATATCAAAATGAAGCTCTGCACAGAGTTTCTTAGAAATCCAGCTAAATAAAGGAACCAATATATTAATAATTTAGCAAAGAAATATATTACATTAACTTTATTATTCACATTTTTTTAACATTCCCTAGGAGCTATTCAAAATTTCTAACGAAATTTTTATTATGGAGGGACATAAAGGTGAAAAAGAGGAAGATGACACCAAACAAAGAAAACATGACAAAATAAACACAATAGTATATACTTGTTAAATAAAATGAATTCAACTATTAAATTCCTATTGACAAGCAGAATTTTAATATTACAAATTTGAAATTCTTAAAGTCAGTGAAGCACTACAATCCAGTTGAAAACTTTAATGAGAGGATTAAAAAGTATACAAACCTGAAAACCAAAGACATACTCAAGAAGATCAAACATATCTAGATCACGTTCTCCAGAAATCACAACATCAGCAAGTCTGGGGTGATGCTCAGTATATCTAATGGCAGACATTGCGCCTCGAACCTGGAAAATTATCCCCGATAAAAAAAATATAAGATTTTTCTGGGAAACTTGAATTGATTGTACTTAATACATCTCTTATTTCTTGCAGTAAAATTTTTAGATTATTGAATGGGAGTCCATAGAAGCTGGAGAGGCTTGTCAACTCAGTTAAACATCACCAGCAAAGAATGTGGCATATCTCATTAAAAGATCAACTTACTTCAGGGAAAACTCCAATAGCATTACTTAATGAAGGTGCTTCCAATGGGACAATATTATAAGATGTGAGCTCCCCAGCCGTTTTAATTCTTTGTAGCTGAAAAAATACAAGATCAAAAGGCATGTCAATCAATACCTCTAGATTTCAAATTTACAAAATATCAAACTGTCCTTTTTGAGCATCTGTGTTCGGTGAGAAACAATAATCCCTCATCATCAATTTTTTTCCTTTTTATTTGTATAAAAGATTGGCTGCAATATAAAGAGAAGAGAAGGACTTCTCTTTGGAGCAAAGATCGTTCCTTTTTTTTTAATCAAATAACCATCCCCTATTCTATGGACATAATAAAATCCAAGCTCATGGAACCAGTACATTCTACCAGACTAGGTTTGATTTAGCAAACTCAAGCATCTGCAAGTCCTAGATCTGCATGAATATGAAAGGTAGAAACTGACTCTACAAAACAGCATGTGCAAGCATGTTTAAAATGCTCTGTAACTTGATGGTCCATATAGAAAAGCAGGTAGGAGACAGGTACCTCCTCCATGATATGCCTGCCAGGCCCATGAGGATCTGCATCTTTACTGAGTGCTCCCATGACATCTACTAAGGCCCTCAAGGTAGCAAATACCTTTTTCATCTCTAGAGATCTTAGCTCAAACCTAAATTACAGGACAATTTTACAGATTTTGATCAGTGATGCAAATGCATATCCAAATTCACTAATAAAAACAAGAAAGTAAGCTTTATAGCAGTTTTTATTGCTGAATTAACTTATAAAGCAGTAATGACTTACAAAAATGTCTAAGCAGACATTGTAACCATAATTCATTCTTAATAAAAGCAATTACTGATTAGCCTCAAAAGTTACATATCAAAGGTGTTAACAACAATTAAAAAAATTACACAATATCCAAGTGAACTTCTAATATCCGCCCAAAGAAACTATTATATGCAAGGGTGCAGGTATAAAACTATATGTAAAATCACAAATTCAAACGGATAACTACACTGTGAAAGATAACTAATGAAAGATGCCACGATACATCCTTATAAGTGGAGCAAATATATCGTAGACTTTTAGCATGCCACAATGTTTGATACTCCAGAAAGAATCAATTCAATTGTAATTTATATTAGGGAAGAAACGTTTAGTCATACTCTCCCAGATTAGCAGTAGAAAAATTTCCAGATTCCCGGAACCTTTGTTCCTCTCTTTGGATGTCATCCACTCTATGACGTCTCTTGTACCGCTGATAAAACTCCAACAGGTGTTCAAAATCCCGATTGCGATCTATACTGGCACCATCCTTTTTGGCAAGTTTTTGCTGCAACAAATGGTGAACTCCTCAAAATTCAAAATGAAATTTAAAAAAACAGAGTAAGTAAGCTTATCAAAAGTGTTACTCACTGCATTCAAGATGACAGAAACAATAACATTCTACCCCAATCTGTAAGCACCAATCACAAGACAAAGATTACACATACCTTAATAACAGACATCAAACCAGTCTTGAATTGGAGAACACCACGACCATCACTGCTTGGGTCCAAATTTTGTGCCATACTATATGCTTGCTCACACACTGAAATAAAAAGGTAAAACTTGTATAAATATTCTCAAGGTTCAAAAAAAACGTTAACAAGGAAAACACACATGCATGGGGAAGGATTAGAATCTTGGAAGCCTTGGCATATGCTCCTGAAAGACATATGAATATCCAGAAGCTCAAGTTGGCTTTCAGAAAGTGTTAATATGCAACAGGAGACATGTTCTAGTTCAGAAGCTAGCATGAGTCAGATAGCAGATATAACATTGCACCTTGTTACATGTTCCAAGATTGGCAGAAATCCAAGAGATTCAATCAGAGTTGAATTTGACTACAGATTCAAAATAAAATTTGAAGAGAAACGGAGAAAAATTAAGGATCAAACTGCCCTCACATTGATATATTCTACATTGAACACTTAAAAAAAGACTCAAAATGTAAAAGGAGTTGGATATTAATGAAGTTGTATCTACTATCTATGTATACACATTTGATTTTCACTAGAGGAAAATAACTTTCTTCCAATTCATCACATATCCAAACTGCCTAGCTTTACTTCCATTCAAAGAGCAGTTTACCCAAGTCAAATTCAGATCAAATGAATCCTGCCCAACCTGACCCCATCTATAATAACAGTTGCAGCAGTATCTGTTTTTACTACATTTGAAAAAAGTCTCTTAATACCCCCACAAAGCTTTCCACTAGAATCACAGTACACGGACATTTCTCTAGCTTGCAAACAGATCATCCAAAAAAACCACACTCTTCTGGTTTCCAGCACTGTATAATCTCATGATAAACAAGATCATAAACATCGTATAATCCCATATTCCAAATTCAAGACATATACTGGAATTTGTCCTTCACATGTGTAATTTAAAAAGCAAAGGCAACGCAGAAATGACATGTGTCTTGTTAAATTCCTACTTGAAATAATAATAATAATAATAATCTCCTAAAATAAAACAGTTAATATCAGCGATAAATATTAAAAATTAACTAATTTTACAATCCCGACGTCACTTGACTATAAAAATACAACTCAACAACTCCAATTTAACACTGCATAATCCTCCCTAATTAACTCCAGGATTAATAACTAGAAAAATCGTTAAAAAAAATCAAATTGACCAAAATGGAAAATCTCTTTTCTTAAAAAAAAACTTACAAATTCTGGCAACGTTAGGGTCCTCATCTTGAATCTCATCGGCAGCCTGCAAAATCGCGTCAATATTGGTCGTACGGCCAAGCGAAACCGGCACAGCTCCGGCGATGCCACTGGACATTCTCTCATGACCTTGACCGAGTTCTCGCTTCAACGTCGCCCTCACTAGCCTCTCCCAGTTATTGCTAACCCGATACATCGTTTACAATAATGAAGGATCAAATCAATCCAGAAATAGAAAATTTAAAACCCTAGATTAGGAAGAATTGTAACTCGGGCTTTGACTCGGCCCGAGTTGGAGAATTTTAAAACTCGGTTGACGCTTTATTCTTAGATCTGTGATTCTCATTCGAATTCAAAAGTTGCGTTTTTGCTGGTATCTATTTTGAAAAAAACGAAAGATGTTTCAAAGAAAGAAAAGAAAAGACAGCCAAACCGCGGAGCTAGTGGGGAAAAGGCAAAAGGTCAAGGAAGATGCGAAGACAGTGTTGAATTACTGGTTTGTCCCTGAGATATGGTATTCTGCAGTCTAGTGTATTGGGGTTAGGGTGGTGGTTCATTTTAGACAGTTGGATTTGTAGTCTGATTTTTTAATTTTTCTTAAGTTTCTTGATGGTGGGATTTGAATGGAGAGGTGAGTTTGTTTGAGATTTTGGGTTGTTATGCGTGGTGTAGAGGATTTTGGTCTCTCACGTGTGAAATTTTTTTCGTGAGGCTGGGGGTAAATTGTATTTGTAGAGAAATAGACAGGAAGGGGTAGACCAATTCTTAAACCGGAAGAATTTGAAAAAAATTGGGGAGACAATCGAGAGAGAGAGAGAGAGTTGAATCTGAGATCTCTTTAGTTCATTTCTTAACGATCAAGGAGTCTTTTATCTTGTTATACTGTAACAAATTTAAATTAGGTTTTTGTAGCTGTTGTTTTTTACACTGTTTTATAAGTATAAAAATAAGTTTAATTGTCAAAATTAAATTCATGAAATATATTGAAAATTATTAAAATATCTGAATATAACTGAAGAAATGCATAATAAATGTAGAAAATATATATATTACTCGTAGCTAGATATATATGAGTGAGACTTGAACAAGTTTTTTCCAGTTAAAAAATGTTTAGGAGTACAGTGAATTTTATTTCTTTCATACTTTTAAAAATTATATTTAATTTGAAAATATATTAAGTTGATTTTTTTAATGTTTTATGATGAATTTAATATGATGATATTAAAAATAAAAAAATATTTTAATTTATTTTAAAAAAATCAGGCAACACAATATTAAAAAAATATTTTAATTTATTTTAAAAAAAATCATGCAACACAATATTAAACATGCAACACAATATCAAACATGCAATAAATCTTAAATGTATTGAATCTCATGGGAGAAGAAAAAATATATACTATAATTTTGTTTATATATAAAATATATTGAAAGGTGGTGCTATTTCTTAAAAAACAATACAAATATAAACATCAATTTTTTTATTTGTTTAGTTTGTGTTTGAGATTGTAGTTTAGTGTATTTATCAAAATAATTTTTTTACTGTAAATATATTAAAATAATTTTTTTTATTTTTTAACATTAACAATCAAAACTATAAAGAGATTAAAAAATATTACTTTAATATTTTTTAAAACAAAAAAATAAAAAACACTCAAAAAGCAGAAATAAAGCATTACCAAACAGCCTCCTTTCACGCAGTTTTGTATAAATTAATTTAAAAAATTTATATTTTTAAAACATTGTTTTTATTTTTTAAAATTATTTTAATATATAAATATCAAAAATAATTTTTAAAGAATAAAAAAAAATCAATATATTTTTAAATTAAAAAAACTTTGAACTGTGAATGCTATTACGATTGCTGACAGGCAATACATATTAAATGATAATGCTTGTCTATGTCGTATTGGTAATGATAGTTTCTCTCTTCACTTTTTCCTTTTCCGGTCCGTCGTTGGAACAGTGGAGGTTATGATAGAGATGATTGCTTCCTTCACAGTGGTGGTGTAGGTAGCAGTGTATGACAAAAGCGCGCAGTCGGAGACGAGAGCAAGGTGGTCATGAGAAGAGAGCAGAATGGAAGGTAGAAGAAGTTGCTGGAGAGGCTAAAGATGAAAGAGTGTGGACTCCAGAAAAAATTCTAAATTTTGATTTGGTACATATGTATTTTTTTAAAAAAAAATCAAGGTTGTTTATATAATTTAAATTGGGATGGGATTCTGGGTTGAGTAGGATAATATTTATCCTGTATGCTTAGTCTCCATGCTTAACTCCATTCCAAATTGCAAAGTGGGTTCTTGATTTTCAAAGTTAAATTTGTTTTTTATATTTTTTTTTTATTAATTTTATTTTTATTTTTATAATATTAAATTGACTAAAATTTAAATTTCATAATTTTTTAATTGGCTTTCTTGCATGCTATCATAGTTTTATTATTCATATTGTGATTTTGACTAATCCACCGAAGTTTATTTTTATTGATTTTTTTGAGTTTTTTGTTAATTAATTTTTTTTTAATTTTATTATTTTACATTGCATTAGTTGATAATTAAACTTTATAATATTTTTTTATTTTTTATTAAATCATCTCAATTTTATAACTCAAGTTGCAAGCTGATAGACTATCATGAATTTTTTGTTTTTTTAATTTCATCATTTATATTAATTTTATTATTTTACATTGCATTAGTTAGTTGATAAACTTTATAATATTTTTTTATTTTTTATTAAATCATCTCAATTTTATAACTCAAGTTGCAAGCTGATAGACTATCATGAATTTTTTGTTTTTTTAATTTCATCATTTATAATTAAGTTGTTCGTAAATTAAGTTTCATAATTTTTTAAATTTATTTGTTATAAGGTTATCTTATTTTTATAATTTAAGCTAGTAAATTAAGTTTCATAATTTTTAAAATTTATTTGTTATAAGGTTATCTTATTTTTATAATTTAAACTGCATGTTTGATGAATTAATTCAAGCAATATTTTTTGTTATTTTCTAAAAAAATTATTTTTTAAATTTAATCTTTTAACATTTTGTTCAATGGTATTTTTTTTATATATTCCTAGTTATATTAAAAATTTATTTTAGATATTATTTTATTAAATTTCATTTCATTTTATTTTTACTTTGTTATATTGTAGAACTCTTTTTAAAATATAGGTATGCATTTTTTTCACTCATCAGGGTCTATTTATTTATTTAATTTGGTTAATTTGTTGTGGTTTTCTATTTTTTATTGTATAATTGAATGAAAAAGTTTTATTAAATTTAATAGAATCTATTAATTATGTTTTTTTTTGTGTTAAGAGTGCCTGATTATCCATTCTCCATGTAAAAAGTTATCTGAAATATAAATTTTTTTTATTCCTAGAAAAATATAGAAAAATATGTTAAGAGTGCCTGATTATCCTTTTTCTATGGAAAAAGTTACATGAATTATAATTTTTTTCTAATCCTGCTAAAAAGTTACATGAATTATAATTTTTTTCTTTTCTAATCCTGTCGCATCGCAACAAAAGAGTTTAAAAATATAACTACGTTGTTTTTTAAAATATTTTTAATTATATTAATAATATATTTTTATTTTTTAAAAATTATTTTTAACATTAATATGTTAAAATAATTTAAAAATATAACAAATATATTAATTTTTATTTAAATTAAATTTTTTAAAATAATTTTTAAATACAATACCAAATACACCATATACTTATTCCTAAGAAATTATTGTGTAAACACATAGAGCCTATTTGAAAATATAGTTGTTGTTACTTTTTAAATATTTTTTCACGCTTATTCCTAAGAAATTATTGTGTAAACACATAGGGTCTATTTAGAAATATAGTTATTGTTACTTTTTAAATAATTTTTCACGTCAAAATACATGTCAATAATATTTTTTTATTTTTTAAAAATTATTTTTTACATCAGCACATTAAAATAATTTAAAAATATTAAAAACACATTAATTTAAAACTAATAAAAAATTAAAAAAAAATTAAATTTTTTTAAAATACTTTTAAAACAAACAACCAAACATGCCCATAATCCTTCCGAACTGTTGACGTAGCGCTCTAACATGCAATATCCCTCCCCTCATCCATGGAATTTGGTAGAGACGACCGCGGTACCAAACAGTATTGATCACCAGTGGCGCCCTCATCCAAACCTTTCAAAAAGGAAGTAAAGCGGATAGACAAGAGAAACAAAAGGCAATAGGATAGGTATTACCTTTATTCACTTTAGGTATGATGAGGTTTTCCATTACTGGGCGCCGCTTTATTTTATTTTTTCTCTTTAATTCTAGTTTCAAACCTGGGAATATAGGTGATTATAAATTTATTATCAATAATTACTCTTAAAAAAACAAAAAAATTACTCTAAACACTTTATAATTTATTTTCTTCTACATTTTAGCCTTATTGTTTAAAGAATTATATAAAACATCTGAACTTTTGTAAATATATAATGCTTTACATGATACAAAAAAATAAACAAAAAATATTGAATTATTTACAAATTTCTCATAATTTTAAAATAATAAAATTGCTACTAAAAAACTCATGTTCAATTTCTCATCCTCACCAGCAGAGCCATCAAAAACAAAATCTTCTGCGAAATCCTCGAGCCGCTGAAAATGAGGACTGGGTTGCCTCGTTTGCAGGCCTGCTACTCCATTTGCTGCTATCAATTTTTGCACCAGTTAGCACATAGTGAGTAGGAAATTGAGGAAGAAAAGAGAGGTTTTATTTACTGTGATTATTTTTCTGTACTTTCTAGTATTCTCTTTTGTGTCATTTAAATGCTTGCTAGGAGAATTACTTGTTAGGACATTTAAGTATTTAAATATATATAAATTTATATGGTTCGATGATTTATCTATTTCACAAAACTATTGATTTATATTAATTAAATTTAAAAACAATATAAACAAAAAAAAAACTTTTTCAACTCAATTATATTCACTTAACCTCTCTCTATTTTTCTTTACAACTCTTCCTGTCTTTGTGTTTTTTTACTCTACAATTCGTGGCTCTTCGCTCGGTCTAATTACAGACAAAGCCGAGGCCACGGGGTATAAATCATACTATGATTTATGTCATTAATTAAACCTCTATTATATATTAAGTAAAAAATTAGATATTTTTATTTGTATATAGTAAAGATGGGATAATATTTATCTCTACTTTCTAACATTATTTGCCTGGAATATTATTTTTTAGTTTGTTTGTTTGTTTTTTATATTGCAACTGATTTTGCAGATGTTGAACTTTGAAAAAATACCTATTTATTTGTAGTATCGTTATTATATTCTAAAAAATTTAAAAATAACATGGAATTCATTTCCCTTAATAACAATTTTTTCTTTCAAAAACCCGAAAAAAAACTCAAATTGAAGTTTAGGAGCCATACTTTTCTAATCTCAAGAGGTTCTGGCGTAGCTCCCACTATTCCAAAATTTACGCTTATGTCATTGGCGATGCATTGGTTTTTCTTTATGGCTCCTTTTTTTTTTTTTTTTTTTTTTTAACGTGGGGGTCCGGGCAG